>NC_083237.1:34759102-35086071 GCF_032191835.1 Heteronotia binoei | reverse complement strand
GGCGGGCCCTTCGCCTGCCTCAACACAGGACCAGGGTTACTAGCAGCATGAGGGAGGATCTGCGAGTATGGCAAGAGTTTTTGGAATCTTTCAATGGGATTTCTTTTTGGAGAGAGGACATGAGGCTTGAGGCGGAGCTTCAGGTCATGTCCGATGCTGCGGGGTCATTAGGTTTCGGGTCTACTTCCATGGACATTGGTGCATGGAGGTGTGGCCTGAGTCATGGGTTTAGGCTGGTTTGAGCCGGGATCTCACGTTTTTGGAATTTTTTCCTATTTTGGTTGTGGTTTGGCTGTGGGGAAGAGATATGGTCGATCGCACTGTTCATTTTTTGGTGTGACAACATGGCCGTTGTTCATGTGATAATTCCCTTTCATCCAAATCGCAGCGGGTGATGAGGTTGGTGAGGGCCTTCACTCTGTGTTGCCTGCGGCTTAACATTTTGTTTTTGGCCAAGCATGTTCCTGGGGTGAATAATGGGGTGGCTGACGCTCTCTCTCGTAAACAGATGGAGAGGTTTCATCAGCTGGCCCCAGACGCCGATCTGGAAGTGGCGCCAATGCCCCAGGAGCTATGGCTGATTGGAGAGCCGAGGCCTGCAGAGCGATAGGCCTAGCCATTGCACCTAGCACCAGGAAGTCTTATGAACGTGCTGTCCGGCAGTATGAAGACTTTAGGGCTGAGGTAGGGTATCACATTGTTTGGCCCCTCCCAGTGGAGCAGTTGCTCCATTATTGTGTTTCCTTAAGAGGTAAGGGACTGGTCGTGCGATCAATCAGGGGACGCATGTCTGCGCTGGCCTTTGCAAGCAAAGCCTTAGGGTATAAGGAGGAAACAGCAGATTTTCATATTCGAAAAGATGCTGGAAGGGTGGTCCAGAGAGGTGGGGCCTAAGCCTGATACTAGGACCCCTATGTCTCCTGAGATTCTTAGGGGTTTGAAGGGGGTGTGGAGCGCAGTCTCATTTCGAGGAGGTTTTGTTTCATGCAGCCTCTTTAGTTGCTTTCTAAAGTTTGGTGTAATGGTTAAGTGTACGGACTCTTATCTGGGAGAACCGGGTTTGATTCCCCACTCCTCCACTTGCACCTGCTGGAATGGCCTTGGGTCAGCCATAGCTCTGGCAGAGGTTGTCCTTGAAAGGGCAGCTGCTGTGAGAGCCCTCTCCAGCCCCACCCACCTCACAGGGTGTCTGTTGTGGGGGAGGATGGTGAAGGAGATTGTGAGCTGCTCTGAGACTCTTCGGAGTGGAGGGCGGGATATAAATCCAATATCATCATCTTTCTTTGGGGCTTTGAGGATTAGTGAATTGGTGGCAAGCTCCAGGACTGATGTTTCTGGTAGAGCCTTGTAACTAAGGGATGTCAGGTTGCAGGGGGGCATGGCAGCTCTTACCATCTGATGATCCAAGACGGATCAACTGGGCATTGAGACCATGGTGAAGTTGGGTCCGTGTTCAGAGGTGGAGCTTTGCCAAGTTTCAGCATTGGCCAATTATTTGGCTGTGCGGGGAGGTTGCGATGGGTTGTTGTTTTGTCATTTTGGAGGCAGCCCTCTGACAAAACATCAGTTTTGGGCGGTGACATCCAGGGCTTTAAGTTTATTGGGGTTGTCGGGGGGTGAGGTTTGGTACTCACTCTTTCAGAATTGGAGCGGCCTCTATGGCCGCGGCCTTGGGTTACTCTTCAGCGTCCATCCAGCGACTGGGCCGTTGGCGGTCTCAGGCTTTTAAGGGTTGTGTTCGCCCTTTGCTCCACTCTTAGTTGTGTCTGAGGGAGCTGGGGTGGGTTAAGGTTGGTTTTATAACTCGTTTGTTTCTCTTTTTAGATGCTGTTGTTCCTGGCCGGAGGAGCCGAGTTCCCATCTGCGGGCACAGTTATGTGTTTTGGGCAGCACATCAAGCTCGGAGAACTGCTGTTGGCTCTCAGCTGGGGCTCAGCAAATATGTTACAGTTGAATGGCGGGGGCGCCGGGGTCTTCAGTGGCCTGGCTTGCTCCCCCTTTTGTTTCATGGCTGTGTGGGTCTTCCTCCGCAGGTATTAATTGTTCACCTGGGAGGAAATGCTCTCGGGTTGATTAAAGGCAAGGCTTTGATCTTGCAAGCCCGAGAGGATTTCAAGTACATAAGGAAGAGGTGGCCTGGTACCATTATAGTGTGGTCGGCCATGATTCTGCGCTTGGTGTGGCGCAGTGCTTGGAATCCAGCGGGGTTAGAGAGGGCTCGTTACAAAGCGAATAAGGAGATTCGCAAGGTTTTGGAGGGTGGTTTGGGCCACTATGTGCCCCATCCAGATATTTCTAGGGAATGTCCTGACCTCTACAGAGGGGATGGGGTGCATTTCTCAGAAAAGGGTAATATGCTTTTCCTGAGGGATCTTCGGCAAGGGCGTGTGTTGGCATTGGGCCTTACGTGGGTGCTAAGCCCTAAGTAGAGACTTGGCCTTAGTTGTGGCAGGTTTTATGGGGTTTATGGCACCATGCGGCCTGGGGAGGACCGGTTAGCCTCCCCCTTTAGGGGAGTTAGGGGTCTGGCAGGATCAACCTTTGGGTGTGGCCCGAGGTGTGTGAATGCAGACTGTCCTGGAGACTCGATTGGATGGGTGCCTTTCGCTGAGACTCGCGTCTGGTGTCTGGGCCCTCCGGTGCGAGCCTCCCTGCTGGGCCTGCCTGACGGGAGCTGTGACACACAGCTCCGGCTGGGGGGCCGGGTCTCTCGCCCGCTGAAAAAGGCAGGGGAGCGGTCTGAGGAGCCCCCTGGCCCTGACCTGGCCACAGTTCGGTTACCCTTGCCGTTGCTGTGTTATTTGATAAAGTGGCCCATAGTTTTACCAATCTAATTGTGTCTGTCTCTTTATTCCAACTTGGGGGGGCAATCAGTAGTTTTATTGAGTTATAACAAGCATGGGTATCAGAGATACTGGCATTTGAAAAGCTATGCTAATGTCAGAAAGGGGAGCAAAGGATCTGCAGATGCTCATGGCTTGCAATTCTGTTCTATGAGGATAAATATTATCAAGATCTTCCAAGGCAGGCATCACAAATAATGAAAACTCAGCTATATAGAAGGAGTCTCTTTAGGACTTGATGGAGAAACAGACAAGATGGCATAAAAAGGATAGATTTGTGTATGGTGGGTACTGGTATATGTAGATGCAAGTAACTGGGGAAGGCAGACTTGGGGCAGACTTCAGAGGATGGTGGAAGACAGGAGGGCCTGGCATGACATTGTCCATGGGGTTGCAAAGAGTCGGATTCGACTGTGCGACTGAACAACAACAAAAACTGGGGAAGGCAATGGCAAACTGCCATGTAAAAAGTGCACCAAGAAAACGTCATGATGTGACATCATCCCATGGGTCAGTAATGACTTGGTGGCTGTACCTTTATCTTTTAAAATAGTTACATGGGAAATGGAATTAGAGAGTCTTCCTCACGCTAAGAATTGTCAAGGAAGTAACATTCAGATCTCTTCTCTTCAAATTTATGTCCATTATTCTCAGATCATCCATTGCTTTTAACTGCCATCCTAAGAATTCCATGTATGAACTCATGACATCTTTAGAGGTCTATGAGGAAGGGTCACAATTGGCAGGGGACTGACGGTTCTGTGAAGCCAAGTTTGCATACAGTGTCCTTTCTTCATTCTTGGGTCCTGAGTAGTAGGTTAGGGTACCCTATCATCATCAAGCCGCATTCCAAAGTGACAGCTGCCCCCCCCACACACACACACACATGCGTGCGCACACACAAAAACGAACGCCATATGTTTCCTCATGGGGGAGTGATGCAACAGTTCCCGAGGGAATGGCTAGGGATCCGTCCCTCCAAAGAATGTCGGCTGTTTCCTAAGGGGGGAAAGGAAGGTCAGCCACTGATGCAGCAGGCTTCATATTGTTTGGGGGGAAAGCGTGTTTTGCAGCACAGACGTTATTTAGAGAATTGTAGAGTTGCAACGGTTCTAAGCGGCCATAGTTTGAAGAGGAGACATACCCAACGGATAAAATGATGGCTTTAAAACTGAGCACGGCTAACCTTATACGTGTAATACATCCCTTTAACATCAGGTTGCATCAGGTTGTGTGTCGATACAACTCGTGCTCTTTAACTTGTTCATTAATGATCCGGAGTCGGGAGTAAGCAGCAAAGTGGCCAAGTTTTCAGATGACACTAAATTGTTCACGGTGGTGAGAACCAGAGAGGATTGCGAGGCACTCCAAAGGGGTCTGTTGAGGCTGGGTGAGTGGGGCGACAATGTGGCAGATGAGGTTCAACGTGGCCAAGTGCAAAATAATGCACATCAGGGGCCAAGAATCCCTGCTACAAATACAAGTTGATGGGGGAGGGGGTGTGTGAACTGGTAGAGACTGACCAAGAGAGACAGAGAGATCTTGGGGGTCGTGGTAGATAACTCACTGAAAAAAATGTCAAGACAGTGTGCGATTGCAATAAAAAAGGCCAACGCCATGCTGGGAATTATTAGGAAGGGAATTGAAAACAAAGCAACCTGTATCATAATGCCCCCCTGTATAAATCGATGGTGCGGACTCATTTGGAATACTGTGTACAGTTCTGGTCACCGCACCTCATAAAGGGTATTATAGCATTGGAAAAAAGTGTAGAAAAGGGGCAACTAGAACGATTAATGGTTTGGAACACTTTCCCTATGAAGAAAGGTTAAAATGCTTGGGGCTCTTTAGCTCAGAGAAACGTCGACTGCGGGGTGACACGATAGAAGTTTACAAGATTATGCATGGGATGGAGAAAATAGAGAAAGAGGTACTTTTCTCCCTTTCTCACAATACAAGAACTCGTGGGCATTCAATGAAATTGCTGATCAGTCAGGTTAAAACAAATAAAAGGAAGTACTTCTTCACCCAAAGGGTGATTAACATGTGGAATTCACCACCACAGGAGGTGGTGGCAGCTACAAGCATAGCCTGCTTTAAGAGGGGATTGGATAAAAATATGGAGCAGAGGTCCAACAGTGGCTATTAGCCACAGTTTATATATATGTGTGTGTATGTACACACAAACATATATATTGGGCATTGTGTGACACAGAGTGTTGGCCTGATCCAACACGGCTTCTCTCACGTTCTTATTATGATCGGGAACTTGTGTTTCACAACTTGGTGCACGCTTAAAGTCACTGTTAATTACTCAATCCCTTTTTTAAGATTGGCAATGTGTGGTGATTAACATGTGGAATTCACTGCCACAGGAGGTGGTGGAGGCTACAAGCATAGCCAGCTTCAAGAGGGGATTGGATAAAAATATGGAGCAAAGGTCCATCAGCGGCAATTAGCCACAGCATTTTATTGGAACAGTCTGGGGCAGTGATGCTCTGTATTCTTGGTGCTGGGGGGGGGAGGGGCAAAGTGGAAGGCCTTCTAGCACCACATGTGAATCTTCTGATGGAACATGGGTTTTGTTTTGGGTTTTTCTGCCACTGTGTGATACAAAGTGTTGGCCTGATCCAACAAGGCTTCTTTCACGATCTTATTATGATCTGCAACTTGTGTTTCACAACTTGGTGCACGCTTAAAGTCACTGTTACTTATTTGATCCCTTTTTAAGATTGGCAATGTTTCTTATTAACATTAAAACCCATCCCTGTCTTCATTGTTGGGGATAAAGACTGCATCTACTCCATGTAGGGGGAATGAAAACTGTCTCTCGTCTTCTGCAAGCACAGGGAGGTTAATGATGATATTGGATTTATATCCCGCCCTCCATTCCGAAGAGTCTCAGAGCGACTCACAATCTCCTTTACCTTCCTCCCCACAACAGACACCCTGTGAGGTGGGTGGGGCTGGAGAGGGCTCTCACAGCAGCTGACCTTTCAAGGACAACCTCTGCCAGAGCTATGGCTGACCCAAGGCCATTCCAGCAGGTGCAAGTGGAGGAGTGGGGAATCAAACCCGGTTCTCCCAGATAAGAGTCCACACACTTAACCACTACACCAAACTGGCTCTCCAGTCTCCAGGGCTGGAGAATTAGCTCTGGCTGTCAAAACAAAACATACATCCTTGCAAAAAGAGTTCTCACAGAATCATGTCTGGGGAAAGTGAATTCCAAAGTATCCTTTCCCACCTTCTAAGTCGATCGATCTTATATATTGCTAATTGTGAGACAAAAGTATTTAACCCCACAAACTGTCCTAAAAGGTCAACTGCTCAAAGTCAGTGACTTTATGGTGAGAACTGTAGAAATTTATATATATCAGCCTTCTAATTTGATCGATCTTATATATTGCTATTTGCGAGACAAATAGCACTAAAGCTCTAAAAGATCAAGTGCTTAGACCGGGGTTAAGATAAACAGAGGAAATTAGGTTCTCACGCGATATATTTTCAGAGTCAAGTTGCCATATATTTTCTGAGCCCCCCCCCCCCGCTCAAACAGATATAAACAGAAGCCCAAAGCTCCCGGCGAGGGAGATGGGGGCTGGCCTGACCCGGCAGCTGGTGCTATAAGAAAGGAGTGGCCAGGAGCTTAAGGGGGAGTCTCAGTACCCCTGGTCATTGTGACGTACGATGAGGGCGTTGCTGGCCAGGGGAGAGAGAGAGGGAACCCGTTGGCTTGTGAGAGAGCTACTAGCCTTTGAGAACTACTACTATGGTATCCTGTATTAGCACTTTACTAAATAGCCTGCCATCGCTATACTGTATATCTGCACTTTAAGAGAACTGCTACTTTGCACTGCGCACCAGCACTTTGAAAGGACTGTTACCTTTGCACTCTGCCACTTTTTGCTCCCCTGCCACTTTTTTGCACCTTGCACCAGCACTTTAAAGAACTTAAAGACGCTCCAAGACCTACCAGCATTTTTAAGAACATTAGCATTTTAAAATCTGTCCTCCGGATAATGAATCATCAGCTGTGATACATCGCAGTGGTTTTAGACTGTCTTCAAATTGGTGAACCTACCCATATGTTATTGCTCATCCTGAGGTTTTTAAAATTGAGTGTATTTGGACCTAAATTGATTTTTAGCTGCTAAATTGAACTAAGGTATAAATTTTGCCAATTGGTTGGATAGAAAGATAGTGTGTGGGGGGTCTTTTTGAACAAATTGGCTAGGACGGGAAAAAGAATTAAAAAAATATTATAATTACTAGCAGTAGGAACAAGTTTTTCAATCAGGTCATAGGAATTATTAGTGGATAGAGCACTAGGTAGTGGGTGGGAAAAGCAGGATACCAACTGTGTGCACTGCTGGTGATCTGAGACTCTGTGAAGACCATCAGTAAGAGATGACTGGCCAGGGGATTCCAGTGCTCCTGGGGAGGGAAAAGTATAGCGGTGGGAGCAGGCAAAATTGGAACGGAAGGAGACTGAGACACAAGAGGGCTCGCTCCCCTTCCAGCCTGTGTCCCATCCCAATGATAGCGGGTATGGGGGCCAAGTGGAAGTACTCGCCTCCGTCCCTGGTATTGTGCAATGCCAGGTCCATAAATAATAAGACCTCAGTCCTGCAGGATTTTTTAATCGGGCAGGACATGGACCTGGCTTGCGTGACGGAAACCTGGGTATGGGATGGGGAGACGTTTGCTCTCTCCCAAGTAGCCCCTTCTGGGTTCTCCGTCCTTCACCAGGCTCAGACTAGCGGGCGGGGGGGAGGGATGGCGTTTTTCATACTCAGCTACAGGGATTCCTAGATTACACTTCCACACTGGATCCATTCCAGTCCGGCTTTCGACCAGGTCACGGGACGGAGACGGTTCTGGTTGCCCTCATAGATGACCTCATTTTTTTAAATCATTTTCAAAGAGGCTTTTAACCATTCTAGCAGTAAGTTCAAGAAGTACAATCCCCGGTACAAGCCCACCTCGGCAAGGTGGCTAGTTAGTAGCTGATGGTCAACCGTAACAAATGCAGCTGACAGATCTAATAATAACAGCACTGCTGAGCTACCCCGATCCAGATGTCGCATGAGGTCATTTATGAGGGCAACCAGAACCGTCTCCGTCCCGTGACCTGGTCGAAAGCCGGACTGGAATGGATCCAGTGTGGAAGTGTAATCTAAGAATCCCTGTAGCTGAGTATGAAAAACGCCATCCCTCCCCCCCGCCCGCTAGTCTGAGCCTGGTGAAGGACGGAGAACCCAGAAGGGGCTACTTGGGAGAGAGCAAACGTCTCCCCATCCCATACCCAGGTTTCCGTCACGCAAGCCAGGTCCATGTCCTGCCCGATTAAAAAATCCTGCAGGACTGAGGTCTTATTATTTATGGACCTGGCATTGCACAATACCAGGGACGGAGGCGAGTACTTCCACTTGGCCCCCATACCCGCTATCATTGGGATGGGACACAGGCTGGAAGGGGAGCGAGCCCTCTTGTGTCTCAGTCTCCTTCCGTTCCAATTTTGCCTGCTCCCACCGCTATACTTTTCCCTCCCCAGGAGCACTGGAATCCCCTGGCCAGTCATCTCTTACTGATGGTCTTCACAGAGTCTCAGATCACCAGCAGTGCACACAGTTGGTATCCTGCTTTTCCCACCCACTACCTAGTGCTCTATCCACTAATAATTCCTATGACCTGATTGAAAAACTTGTTCCTACTGCTAGTAATTATAATATTTTTTTAATTCTTTTTCCCGTCCTAGCCAATTTGTTCAAAAAGACCCCCCACACACTATCTTTCTATCCAACCAATTGGCAAAATTTATACCTTAGTTCAATTTAGCAGCTAAAAATCAATTTAGGTCCAAATACACTCAATTTTAAAAACCTCAGGATGAGCAATAACATATGGGTAGGTTCACCAATTTGAAGACAGTCTAAAACCACTGCGATGTATCACAGCTGATGATTCATTATCCGGAGGACAGATTTTAAAATGCTAATGTTCTTAAAAATGCTGGTAGGTCTTGGAGCGTCTTTAAGTTCTTTAAAGTGCTGGTGCAAGGTGCAAAAAAGTGGCAGGGGAGCAAAAAGTGGCAGAGTGCAAAGGTAACAGTCCTTTCAAAGTGCTGGTGCGCAGTGCAAAGTAGCAGTTCTCTTAAAGTGCAGATATACAGTATAGCGATGGCAGGCTATTTAGTAAAGTGCTAATACAGGATACCATAGTAGTAGTTCTCAAAGGCTAGTAGCTCTCTCACAAGCCAACGGGTTCCCTCTCTCTCTCCCCTGGCCAGCAACGCCCTCATCGTACGTCACAATGACCAGGGGTACTGAGACTCCCCCTTAAGCTCCTGGCCACTCCTTTCTTATAGCACCAGCTGCCGGGTCAGGCCAGCCCCCATCTCCCTCGCCGGGAGCTTTGGGCTTCTGTTTATATCTGTTTGAGCGGGGGGGGGGCTCAGAAAATATATGGCAACTTGACTCTGAAAATATATCGCGTGAGAACCTAATTTCCTCTGTTTATCTTAACCCCGGTCTAAGCACTTGATCTTTTAGAGCTTTAGTGCTATTTGTCTCGCAAATAGCAATATATAAGATCGATCAAATTAGAAGGCTGATATATATAAATTTCTACAGTTCTCACCATAAAGTCACTGACTTTGAGCAGTTGACCTTTTAGGACAGTTTGTGGGGTTAAATACTTTTGTCTCACAATTAGCAATATATAAGATCGATCGACTTAGAAGGTGGGAAAGGATACTTTGGAATTCACTTTCCCCAGACATGATTCTGTGAGAACTCTTTTTGCAAGGATGTATGTTTTGTTTTGACAGCCAGAGCTAATTCTCCAGCCCTGGAGACTGGAGAGCCAGTTTGGTGTAGTGGTTAAGTGTGTGGACTCTTATCTGGGAGAACTGGGTTTGATTCCCCACTCCTCCACTTGCACCTGCTGGAATGGCCTTGGGTCAGCCATAGCTCTGGCAGAGGTTGTCCTTGAAAGGTCAGCTGCTGTGAGAGCCCTCTCCAGCCCCACCCACCTCACAGGGTGTCTGTTGTGGGGAGGAAGGTAAAGGAGATTGTGAGTCGCTCTGAGACTCTTCGGAATGGAGGGCGGGATATAAATCCAATATCATCATTAACCTCCCTGTGCTTGCAGAAGACGAGAGACAGTTTTCATTCCCCCTACATGGAGTAGATGCAGTCTTTATCCCCAACAATGAAGACAGGGATGGGTTTTAATGTTAATAAGAAACATTGCCAATCTTAAAAAGGGATCAAATAAGTAACAGTGACTTTAAGCGTGCACCAAGTTGTGAAACACAAGTTGCAGATCATAATAAGATCGTGAAAGAAGCCTTGTTGGATCAGGCCAACACTTTGTATCACACAGTGGCAGAAAAACCCAAAACAAAACCCATGTTCCATCAGAAGATTCACATGTGGTGCTAGAAGGCCTTCCACTTTGCCCCTCCCCCCCCCAGCACCAAGAATACAGAGCATCACTGCCCCAGACTGTTCCAATAAAATGCTGTGGCTAATTGCCGCTGATGGACCTTTGCTCCATATTTTTATCCAATCCCCTCTTGAAGCTGGCTATGCTTGTAGCCTCCACCACCTCCTGTGGCAGTGAATTCCACATGTTAATCACCACACATTGCCAATCTTAAAAAAGGGATTGAGTAATTAACAGTGACTTTAAGCGTGCACCAAGTTGTGAAACACAAGTTCCCGATCATAATAAGAACGTGAGAGAAGCCGTGTTGGATCAGGCCAACACTCTGTGTCACACAATGCCCAATATATATGTTTGTGTGTACATACACACACATATATATAAACTGTGGCTAATAGCCACTGTTGGACCTCTGCTCCATATTTTTATCCAATCCCCTCTTAAAGCAGGCTATGCTTGTAGCTGCCACCACCTCCTGTGGTGGTGAATTCCACATGTTAATCACCCTTTGGGTGAAGAAGTACTTCCTTTTATTTGTTTTAACCTGACTGATCAGCAATTTCATTGAATGCCCACGAGTTCTTGTATTGTGAGAAAGGGAGAAAAGTACCTCTTTCTCTATTTTCTCCATCCCATGCATAATCTTGTAAACTTCTATCGTGTCACCCCGCAGTCGACGTTTCTCTGAGCTAAAGAGCCCCAAGCATTTTAACCTTTCTTCATAGGGAAAGTGTTCCAAACCATTAATCGTTCTAGTTGCCCCTTTTCTACACTTTTTTCCAATGCTATAATACCCTTTATGAGGTGCGGTGACCAGAACTGTACACAGTATTCCAAATGAGTCCGCACCATCGATTTATACAGGGGGGCATTATGATACAGGTTGCTTTGTTTTCAATTCCCTTCCTAATAATTCCCAGCATGGCGTTGGCCTTTTTTATTGCAATCGCACACTGTCTTGACATTTTTTTCAGTGAGTTATCTACCACGACCCCCAAGATCTCTCTGTCTCTCTTGGTCAGTCTCTACCAGTTCACACACCCCCTCCCCCATCAACTTGTATTTGTAGCAGGGATTCTTGGCCCCTGATGTGCATTATTTTGCACTTGGCCACGTTGAACCTCATCTGCCACATTGTCGCCCCACTCACCCAGCCTCAACAGACCCCTTTGGAGTGCCTCGCAATCCTCTCTGGTTCTCACCACCGTGAACAATTTAGTGTCATCTGAAAACTTGGCCACTTTGCTGCTTACTCCCGACTCCGGATCATTAATGAACAAGTTAAAGAGCACGAGTTGTATCGACACACAACCTGATGCAACCTGATGTTAAAGGGATGTATTACACGTATAAGGTTAGCCGTGCTCAGTTTTAAAGCCATCATTTTATCCGTTGGGTATGTCTCCTCTTCAAACTATGGCCGCTTAGAACCGTTGCAACTCTACAATTCTCTAAATAACGTCTGTGCTGCAAAACACGCTTTCCCCCCAAACAATATGAAGCCTGCTGCATCAGTGGCTGACCTTCCTTTCCCCCCTTAGGAAACAGCCGACATTCTTTGGAGGGACGGATCCCTAGCCATTCCCTCGGGAACTGTTGCATCACTCCCCCATGAGGAAACATATGGCGTTCGTTTTTGTGTGTGCGCACGCATGTGTGTGTGTGTGTGGGGGGGGCAGCTGTCACTTTGGAATGCGGCTTGATGATGATAGGGTACCCTAACCTACTACTCAGGACCCAAGAATGAAGAAAGGACACTGTATGCAAACTTGGCTTCACAGAACCGTCAGTCCCCTGCCAATTGTGACCCTTCCTCATAGACCTCTAAAGATGTCATGAGTTCATACATGGAATTCTTAGGATGGCAGTTAAAAGCAATGGATGATCTGAGAATAATGGACATAAATTTGAAGAGAAGAGATCTGAATGTTACTTCCTTGACAATTCTTAGCGTGAGGAAGACTCTCTAATTCCATTTCCCATGTAACTATTTTAAAAGATAAAGGTACAGCCACCAAGTCATTACTGACCCATGGGATGATGTCACATCATGACGTTTTCTTGGTGCACTTTTTACATGGCAGTTTGCCATTGCCTTCCCCAGTTTTTGTTGTTGTTCAGTCGCACAGTCGAATCCGACTCTTTGCAACCCCATGGACAATGTCATGCCAGGCCCTCCTGTCTTCCACCATCCTCTGAAGTCTGCCCCAAGTCTGCCTTCCCCAGTTACTTGCATCTACATATACCAGTACCCACCATACACAAATCTATCCTTTTTATGCCATCTTGTCTGTTTCTCCATCAAGTCCTAAAGAGACTCCTTCTATATAGCTGAGTTTTCATTATTTGTGATGCCTGCCTTGGAAGATCTTGATAATATTTATCCTCATAGAACAGAATTGCAAGCCATGAGCATCTGCAGATCCTTTGCTCCCCTTTCTGACATTAGCATAGCTTTTCAAATGCCAGTATCTCTGATACCCATGCTTGTTATAACTCAATAAAACTACTGATTGCCCCCCCAAGTTGGAATAAAGAGACAGACACAATTAGATTGGTAAAACTATGGGCCACTTTATCAAATAACACAGCAACGGCAAGGGTAACCGAACTGTGGCCAGGTCAGGGCCAGGGGTCTCCTCAGACCGCTCCCCTGCCTTTTTCAGCGGGCGAGAGACCCGGCCCCCCAGCCGGAGCTGTGTGTCACAGCTCCCGTCAGGCAGGCCCAGCAGGGAGGCTCGCACCGGAGGGCCCAGACACCAGACGCGAGTCTCAGCGAAAGGCACCCATCCAATCGAGTCTCCAGGACAGTCTGCATTCACACACCTCGGGCCACACCCAAAGGTTGATCCTGCCAGACCCCTAACTCCCCTAAAGGGGGAGGCTAACCGGTCCTCCCCAGGCCGCATGGTGCCATAAACCCCATAAAACCTGCCACAACTAAGGCCAAGTCTCTACTTAGGGCTTAGCACCCACGTAAGGCCCAATGCCAACACACGCCCTTGCCGAAGATCCCTCAGGAAAAGCATATTACCCTTTTCTGAGAAATGCACCCCATCCCCTCTGTAGAGGTCAGGACATTCCCTAGAAATATCTGGATGGGGCACATAGTGGCCCAAACCACCCTCCAAAACCTTGCGAATCTCCTTATTCGCTTTGTAACGAGCCCTCTCTAACCCCGCTGGATTCCAAGCACTGCGCCACACCAAGCGCAGAATCATGGCCGACCACACTATAATGGTACCAGGCCACCTCTTCCTTATGTACTTGAAATCCTCTCGGGCTTGCAAGATCAAAGCCTTGCCTTTAATCAACCCGAGAGCATTTCCTCCCAGGTGAACAATTAATACCTGCGGAGGAAGACCCACACAGCCATGAAACAAAAGGGGGAGCAAGCCAGGCCACTGAAGACCCCGGCGCCCCCGCCATTCAACTGTAACATATTTGCTGAGCCCCAGCTGAGAGCCAACAGCAGTTCTCCGAGCTTGATGTGCTGCCCAAAACACATAACTGTGCCCGCAGATGGGAACTCGGCTCCTCCGGCCAGGAACAACAGCATCTAAAAAGAGAAACAAACGAGTTATAAAACCAACCTTAACCCACCCCAGCTCCCTCAGACACAACTAAGAGTGGAGCAAAGGGCGAACACAACCCTTAAAAGCCTGAGACCGCCAACGGCCCAGTCGCTGGATGGACGCTGAAGAGTAACCCAAGGCCGCGGCCATAGAGGCCACTCCAATTCTGAAAGAGTGAGTACCAAACCTCACCCCCCGACAACCCCAATAAACTTAAAGCCCTGGATGTCACCGCCCAAAACTGATGTTTTGTCAGAGGGCTGCCTCCAAAATGACAAAACAACAACCCATCGCAACCTCCCCGCACAGCCAAATAATTGGCCAATGCTGAAACTTGGCAAAGCTCCACCTCTGAACACGGACCCAACTTCACCATGGTCTCAATGCCCAGTTGATCCGTCTTGGATCATCAGATGGTAAGAGCTGCCATGCCCCCCTGCAACCTGACATCCCTTAGTTACAAGGCTCTACCAGAAACATCAGTCCTGGAGCTTGCCACCAATTCACTAATCCTCAAAGCCCCAAAGAAAGATGATGATATTGGATTTATATCCCGCCCTCCACTCCGAAGAGTCTCAGAGCAGCTCACAATCTCCTTCACCATCCTCCCCCACAACAGACACCCTGTGAGGTGGGTGGGGCTGGAGAGGGCTCTCACAGCAGCTGCTCTTTCAAGGACAACCTCTGCCAGAGCTATGGCTGACCCAAGGCCATTCCAGCAGGTGCAAGTGGAGGAGTGGGGAATCAAACCCGGTTCTCCCAGATAAGAGTCCGTACACTTAACCATTACACCAAACTTTAGAAAGCAACTAAAGAGGCTGCATGAAACAAAACCTCCTCGAAATGAGACTGCGCTCCACACCCCCTTCAAACCCCTAAGAATCTCAGGAGACATAGGGGTCCTAGTATCAGGCTTAGGCCCCACCTCTCTGGACCACCCTTCCAGCATCTTTTCGAATATGAAAATCTGCTGTTTCCTCCTTATACCCTAAGGCTTTGCTTGCAAAGGCCAGCGCAGACATGCGTCCCCTGATTGATCGCACGACCAGTCCCTTACCTCTTAAGGAAACACAATAATGGAGCAACTGCTCCACTGGGAGGGGCCAAACAATGTGATACCCTACCTCAGCCCTAAAGTCTTCATACTGCCGGACAGCACGTTCATAAGACTTCCTGGTGCTAGGTGCAATGGCTAGGCCTATCGCTCTGCAGGCCTCGGCTCTCCAATCAGCCATAGCTCCTGGGGCATTGGCGCCACTTCCAGATCGGCGTCTGGGGCCAGCTGATGAAACCTCTCCATCTGTTTACGAGAGAGAGCGTCAGCCACCCCATTATTCACCCCAGGAACATGCTTGGCCAAAAACAAAATGTTAAGCCGCAGGCAACACAGAGTGAAGGCCCTCACCAACCTCATCACCCGCTGCGATTTGGATGAAAGGGAATTAATCACATGAACAACGGCCATGTTGTCACACCAAAAATGAACAGTGCGATCGACCATATCTCTTCCCCACAGCCAAACCACAACCAAAATAGGAAAAAATTCCAAAAACGTGAGATCCCGGCTCAAACCAGCCTAAACCCATGACTCAGGCCACACCTCCATGCACCAATGTCCATGGAAGTAGACCCCGAAACCTAATGACCCCGCAGCATCGGACATGACCTGAAGCTCCGCCTCAAGCCTCATGTCCTCTCTCCAAAAAGAAATCCCATTGAAAGATTCCAAAAACTCTTGCCATACTCGCAGATCCTCCCTCATGCTGCTAGTAACCCTGGTCCTGTGTTGAGGCAGGCGAAGGCCCGCCATTGCATCACAGAACCTACGAAGAACTCTCGGACAGCTATTAAACGAGTGTGGTCCTGCACACAAGGGGCATTTGTGCTTGAACTGGCAAGCTTTACGACTGCACGCCCCTTGCGACCCAAACTCCCAGCAAAGCAAGCGGGGTTGAACCGCCTGCCCCGCAAAACTGCGGGAGGAAGATGACGAACTAGAAGGAGAAGAGGAAGCCCTAGTTACTAGGTGACCACTGTCTGATCGGTCCCCCAAATTGGGCCGTGCAGGTGACATCACCTGCAGCCACAACTGTTGGTGAATCCGATCCCAAGGGAGCAAAGGGTACAAAGCAGCCCTGATCCTGAACTCCTGGTTGTATTGGATCCAGGCCAGGCCGCTGAACATCGTATACCCCTTGTATATGATGTCCATGTATTGGATCAACGCAGCAGCCCGCCATGGCTGCGCACACGCAATCACTCCCGCATATATAAAAAACCCCGGAAGCCAATTGGCCCAGGTTCGATCAAACTTCCTCTTCTTCAGCTTCTCCTTCTCTTTATCATCCAGTTCCTCCTTATCCTTCTTTTCCAGTTCCCTAAATAATAGTGAGAATATATCAACATATTCCCCTTTTAGGATTTTGTCCCTCGTGGCAGGCAGCAGGTGATCCCCCAAAGGTAAGCCATCGCACCAAAGGCATAGCGCCAAAGGGTACTGCCCTGTAAGGAGATGGGAAACCCCATCCGCCTGACAGAGCCGCTCCTGCCCCCTGCTGCCCAGCCCCAGGCCAATTTCCAAATGGACCAAACTGGCCCTGCGGCCACATTCAATTATTCTGTTGCCCCAAACCCAAAGTTAAAGGAGCCCCTGAACTACCCGACGTAGCCTCGACCCCATTAGGAGCAGCGGATCCCCAAGCCTCCCAGGGCCACACAGGCCCTGTGTAAGGCAGCAAACCATCCCCCGACTTACCAGGAGGTAGAGCTGGTACCAATGATGACCAGGCACCGAGCACCCCGGACGACGGGCCCGCTCCTGCATCCGAGCCAACAAGCCCCACAGCTCCTCCGGTCGAAGACGCAGCAGACCTGCCCTCCAAAATAGACAAACGGGTCAGTATATCTGCCTGTAAAGCCCGCTAAGGAACTCGCCCCTTCTTAGGCATCTGAGAAGGTGGAAACCCCGATGCCTGCTCCAGGGCCTGCAGCCTCTGAAAAATGACTGCGTTCACCTCATCCTCCACCTCATCATCAGAAGACGAGGGCGGTGGAGGACGCTTCGGGGGCGGCCTAGGAGCCTTAGGGGCAGGCTGCTTCCCCTATGATTTACCACTACCTTTACTCCCTGACATGCTCGCTAAAGCGCACAGCCCAAATCAAAATTAAGAGGAGAATGGACTGCTGCCACGCTGCTAACCACTCTGAGCCAAAAAGGGTGAGTCACAAAAAAACCACCAAACCCTTCAATTAACCTAACAGAAAAAAGGGGGGGGGAGGGCCAAAGCCTACACCTAAAATGGCCGCCGCCCCACTTTTTCTTAAAATGGCCGCCGCCTCCCTAGACCTAAAATGGCCGCCAAGAAGAAGGGAGAAGAACCCAACAAAAAATGGCCGCCTAGCCCCAGGCAAAAGAAACACCGCCCAGGCTCAAACAAGATGGCCGAACCACTCTCCCACTAATAACCAACTCAGTGCCCTTAAAATCGCTAAAAAAAATGCCACTGCAAGGGAGCTCCCCACTCCCCCAAAAGCAGAAGTCGCAAGGAGAAATGATTACCAACAAGGCAACCTTTCCCCACCCTGCTGCCCCACAACCGCACTCAGCACCCAGTCCACCCTGCTGGGCTGAAGCACGCGGCCAGCAGCCCTTATGCCCCTCTACCCCCAAACAAGCACGACAAGCCTAAAACGGATCCCACGACGATCTCCAGCCGACCGCGCTAACACACAAAACGACCTTCCCAGGCCTAATCCCCCTCAGGTGCAAGCCAGGAGCTCAAACACACACTCCCTACTGGCCAAGCACCCGAAGAGGACTGAGCCTTCCAGGAGTGGAGGCTTCCGAACAAGCGCGGAAGCCCTGCCCCCTCAGACGCACCGAGAGCGCGCCGAAACGTCTGCTCTCCCGCCGGGGGGGCAAAAACTCCCCGGCAGCCACGCCGCAATGCGGCGGGCTGCCGGAGGCTCAATTCTGGCAGTATTTCTGTCTCTTTTTATGCTGCTTTTCATCAGGGGATATCCCTGCCAGTAGCTAACATTCCATTCTTGAACAAGGTGTTTGAGCAGGTGGTAGCTATGCAGCATCAGATGGTCTTAGAGCAGATGGATTATTTAGACC
The DNA here is from genome assembly GCF_032191835.1 of Heteronotia binoei. Classification (NCBI taxonomy): domain Eukaryota; kingdom Metazoa; phylum Chordata; class Lepidosauria; order Squamata; family Gekkonidae; genus Heteronotia; species Heteronotia binoei. The sequence continues at coordinate 35,068,081 of NC_083237.1, read as the reverse complement.
CATTTTCATTTGTATTCAGGCCTGGATTTGGATTGGAAACAGCCTTGGTCACCTTTACTGATGATCTCCACTGGGAGAGTGATACAGGGATTCCATCTTTTTTATTATTATTCAAACAAGTTGTCAAAGACAGTTCAGGAAGTATTGCTTCCTGCTTTTACTGTGATGCATTATCCTATAATACAATAAAGCAAAAGATTATTGAAAGGGCTGCCAAGTCCCAGACTGGGGTGGGAGTCCTCCAAAGGCATGGAAGGGAACAGGTAAACTGTGGGTAGCATTTTATAGGTTTTATTTCCCACCAACTTCACAGCTTTCTCTAGTCAAACTTTAAACCAAACTAAGTTCTCAAATGAATTTTGGTGTGCTTTAATTAACTGGGTATGAAAGATTATCAGTGAGGTAATCTGTGAAATTCTTGAATCACCTTTCAGATGTGGGATGGAAGTCTGGAGGGTACCATCAGAGAAGGTAGTTAGGTCTGTTTCATGGAGAGAGCAGATAGTTAGAAGGGTAGCTTTGCCTGGTAGCATGGCAGAGTGGTTTAGCTCTACCTCTGAGAGAGAATAGAGTACCTGATTGTTAGGCCTTTCTCTGGTAATAAGCACTCCTTGTACTATCTAGTTTGACTCTTTGGAATGGGCAGGCTGGTGTGAGTGGAATCCTGTGTGAGAGAGAGCATCCAGCCTAGTGGCTAATCAGTAAAGGCTTGTTTGTATCTGAAAGCATTAAAGAAAATTGAAACCTCCCTCTGAAGCCATAACAAGCTTAAGTTTATGCCATTTAGCCAGGTTTCTTCTTTGACTACCTGGAGACCCCTGCTACAGATATGTTATTTGAAACTAACCTGTAATTTTTTTAAAAAAACTTTGTTATTTGTATACAGCTCCTGCCTCAGTGATCTCCATGTTTTACTTGCTCATCATACCAAACCTTTAATGGCATAACAATTGAAAATAAAAATACACAGAATATAAAAATTTAAACATTGGAGATAAAATCAAAATGAAACCAAGCTTACAGATGCATTCATATATGGTCAGATTTAAATTTAAGGATGCCAGCCAAAAGTTTTGCCACAGCCTCGCTAACCTCCCCCTCAGTATCGTTCAATAAATAATAACAGGGTGGCAGAATAGACAAATCTGGGGAGAAAGAAAGCATGCAAAATAAAACCTTACAGAGATTACGATAAAAGGAACAATCAAGCAATATATGCTGAATTGAGTCTTCACAGATCTGGTAGCGAAGTTCCCAGGGAGCGTGCACAACGCCCAGATCTTCATGTCCTCAGGATTCAACTGCCTCCTGGCAGCCTGGCCGGATGGCCAGGGGTGGTTTCTAGGTACGGTCATGAGGCGGCGGGGTGCCCCTCCCATCCCCTGTCCTCACCTCCCTGTCCTCCACAGGTGACCGAGGGTACCTACTGCTGCCCTACCTGCTGACGCCGTACCAGGAGGACGCCACTGAGGACCGGGCAGCATACAACCAGGCACACAGAGCCACTCACATGGTCATCAAGCATGACTTCGGGCAGCTGAAGATGAGGTTCCGCTGCCTGCACCACATGGGCGGCCGCTGCAGCATGCAGCCCCTGCCTGTGGCCAAGCTGGTGGCCGTCTGTGTCATGTTCCACAACATTGCCACCCAGCAATGCCTGCTGGCCCCCCAGGACCTTCCCCTCCCAAACTCTGGGTCGCTGATGTGGGAGAATGTGGAGGTGGCGGCACAGGCTGGAGCCCAGCAGGACTTTGGGGGACACTTGAATTGGGAGCGTGTGCTAGCTCACATCTGAGCCACTCAGCGCGCAGCCAGGGCACCCAGGGAGGAGAGCACGCCGTGATTGCGGCTGCTCACATGCCTGGGGCTGCCAGGGGGACTCCGCGTGCCCCCATGTATGCTGCTGCTTTTTGGGCACTTCAATCTATTGTTAAACAAGAATTGCCGGGACCACTCTCCAGATCCCTTCAAAAATTCATGCACTTGTTGGAAAAGACATGGGGAAGATGACGAAATGGCAGACAGAGCTGAAGTCCTGTGGGGAGACACAAAAAAGAAAGACAAGGTAGAAAAACATGGGGAGGGGACCCGAGAACCCCAGTGCAATGCCGGGAGCGCCTTGGCAGGGTTCCGGCATGCCTTGGCCGTGGAATTGAATAGAATACAATCCAAGAGAGGTCACTATAATGGATAATACAACAAAAAATGCAAGCTAGTGACCAATTTACTAAGAAGTATATAGAAACCAGTCAAAATGTCCAAAACATGTACATTCAAGTCCCAAAGTAGTGTGGTGACAAGCCAATCAATTAAGTACTTGTTTCTTTCCAGTCTTCATCAGACCTGGGACCAATATTGATTCAATTATATAAAGTCTTTACATAATTTTCAAAAAAGAGGGACGTAGAGCATCTCTAGCAGCAATTTCACATTGGCTACAGCTCAGTATGAGGCTTCTTGCGCCAAGTATATACTTCTTAGTAAACTGGTCACTAGCTTGCATTTTTTGTTATATTCGCTGTGGGATTGTCAGGCAGGGCACCACAGCAAACATTCCGTGAGGTGTGAGTGGCCACAAACTCAACATCCAGCTGAGGCTGCCACTTGGCAGCCAGAGGCCACCAGGGCCGGTCGCCACCACTCACACCTCCCCACGTGCTCCGTGGCCTGAGCAGGTGCACCTTCAAGTCCGCAGGTGTCCCGCACCACCCCCTGCTCGTGGCCCCCGCATGACCCCACCGAGGCCGCTCCGAAAGCGGGCCGGAAGCAGTCAATCATGCCAACACTCTTAACCAGGGCCGACCTCACCCGCAGCATGTATTGGGTGTAAGCCGGCTCAGCACACAGCAGAGGCGGCTTGGCTTAGTGAGCTTATCCCCCGCCTCATAATGCTAGGGCCATGGGTTCGAGCCCTCCCGATGGAAGGAAAGCTGACACGGCCAGCTGCCCTCTTTTTGGAGGCCACCATCCAGCTGCCATTATTTTTGGCCAGCTAAGTCCCCTACCTGTTCTGTGGGCACCCACCCCAACCACAGCACCCCTGGCAGCTGCATCGCAGGCCCAGATGGCGTAGACAACTGGTGCGGCCCCGGTCAAGTGTTTGCCTCGATGCCTATCAGCCCCCACCCGTCAGCAATTTTGCCCACTGCAGTTCCCAACCATCAGCACTAAGTGGTTGCCCCGTGGGTCCCCCCAGCCACAGAGCCGTGCCCCTGGCCCAGCCACAAGCAGCTGGGGCGAGGTGGGGAAAATGAAAGACACATGAGATGATATGGACGCACTGGGCTAAGTTTATTCATCCGCTAGTGGGGAAACCAAGATCGTGCACGGAGACTTCTGGCTCCCGCTGTCCGAGATGCCGCTGGTGGAGGACACTCCCACAGCTGCGGGGCTTCAGGGGCCGGGCGGCTGTGCTCCGGCGGCCGCAGAAGCCGGTGTGCAGTACACACACCTGAAAGACAAAGAGACGGGTGGGGCCTCATTGGCTGCAGGCATAGGACTCCAACCATGGCAGAGGCAGCAGCAAGCAGGGCGAGCATCCCGGCTGCCTCCAGTGGAGCCATCCCACACACTTCCAGCTGTCCTGCATCACGGGCCAGTTGGATGGCAAACAAGACCGCAATCACAGCAGCTGCAGCGGGGTCTGGTGCAAGCACCAGGACCTGCCCTAAATGGCAAGTCGGAGACTGGACTGGGGAAAGCCACAACACATGCTGCATCCCCCTCGTCCCGGTCCAGGGATGGACGAGACAGAAGGTGCGGGGGACAGCAGTGGGATGTGTGGCCAGGGCACACACCCCCCACATGCACATGTGCGGGTGTCTGCACCCCGGCTGGAGCCGCAACCTTGCTGGTCGGTGTTGGAGGCTGTGGGCCGCGAGGACTCCGAGCCGGATTTACCCATCCATACAGGGGGCTCCGGGAGTGATAGCTGTTAGGGCTAAGAAGCAGAGGTGATTAAGCAGGCACACCAGAAGTGGCTCACCTCTCCCCAAGTCCAACATCTGTAACTTAAGTGACAGGCTTCTACGTGCTGTTCCTGCCACCCCTCCTCCCACTAAGTCCGCATGGTGTGGCCCTCTGGAACAGAGCACCGTGCCATATGCCCTGCCCTCCCTGGGCTGTTGTGCGTGCCCAGAGTCAAAACCTTTGTAGGATGGGGGGAGCAATGATTGGGTGCGGGAGGGGGGCCATGGCCAGCCCGCATCGAGAGGGGATTGGTGGGCCGATAACATGGCTCCCAAAGGGTTTTCCACACTGCCATGGCAGCACCACCAGCGTGCGCTTTCTGCTTCCACTACTGCCTATGGGGCACGCCGGCATTTTCCGTGGCGCAGGTTTGCGCTTGGTGGGGGGCGTTACTGCTCTAAAAATTCTGTGGAAGCCGACCAGTGGTGGCCACGCCCCTGGGTCGGCCCCCTCCTATGCCGATGTGGCGCCCTGCACCTCTGCTGCACCCGCAGTGCGGCACTGTGGCACTCCACCATCAGGCCTCGGTGCCGGCACACTGCAGCACCCAGAGAGCGGCGCATGCCCCATTTCCGCTGGCACGGGAGGGGATCCGCCAGCGTAAGTCTCCCGACCGCCAGCATACCAGTAAGTCCACTTCCACAGTGCTTTCGCGCCCCCACCCCCTCTGGATTGCTCTGTTAGTTCCTTAAAATCATAAGAGACTGTATGGGTCTCCTCAGTTGGTAGAAAAAACTTGAAACATTTTTTTATGTGTGTGAAAAAGTCTGAAATTTACCGATATTACAAAAGCCACAAGTTGCTTTCATTCCATATTTGCGGCTCAGGTTAAGTTCATTACAATCCAAGATCAGAATTCGGAATCAAAGTTGCCAGGAAACATTTACATTCGTTCCATATCTTAAATACACTAACAAACATTTACATTGGTTCCCTATTTTAAACACTAATAAAATGCAGTACTGGGTTAAAATATTAAGATTAGATCATACACTTCTGTCTAGTTAAACATGCCATGTTTGGGGCAATTTTTAAGCATTTTAATTTCATTTACTGCTTGTAATAAAATTGGACTTGAAATATCCACAAAATTGTTATACTACTTGCAATGACAAACATTTATTTTGAAAGTTTTAATAGCATTAATGGTTTTAGTTAGACACATCATCTTTAAATTTTGGGGAAGTTTTATTGAAATTTCCAATGTGTGTATATTTTCTACCCAAAGCTCTTGTGATCTGTAAATCTCTTTCAAAATACACAAGTTCTGAGACAACTTCTTCAGTCTTTGTAGTATCTTTCCATCTTTCCTTTGAAATTATCAACCAGGCTGCAGAATTACAGCTGGAAATCCAAGCAATGACCCTATTTATTTATTTATTTATTTTATTCCATACTGCAGTATATTTATTAAGCTTTGACATCATATATTCTGCTCTTTCTCTCTTTTATTCAGCACAAATGATAACTCCCTATATTTGGATTCTTTACTCCATAATGTTAATTCTCCTCCATGTCTCTCAACACTAGGAATCAATTACTTGTTTAAGAAAATGAGCTATATTTTGGTAGACCCGAAAACTAGGAACTGCCACTGACTCCAGTCTTTCATCTTTCAAACTATTTACTCACACAACTGTTCTCTTAAAATACAGTTGGTAAATGACAGCCTGTTCAACCTCCAGAAGCTTCCTATCGGACTCTCAGGAGGTCTTCCAGTCCCAGGTCTCCTTATTGTAAACTCTGTGGTACTCATTTCTGCATGCGTACCAATACAGTGCAAAATAGGAGCAGTACCTGAAGAATATAAAATGAGGGAAACTTGGGTAAAACCTCAGTGGCAGTTCACACTGGAAGGAAGGAGGTTAAAGAAGAACAGTCTAAAAATAAGCTGTCTTGCTGCTATAATAAAGTGAAAATGCTGGGTGGGATAGCATGAAGGATCAGCTCTTTCTAAGAACTTCTCACCAAAACTCATGCCCAAGTTTTCTTTCCAGAATGTGAACTTATTGAAATAGATCTACAAGAAACCTGAAGGCGTTGGGAAGGGAAAGGCACCTTGACCTTCAAAGGACCTCCTGAATCAAAGATGACCGATAGTCAAGTATGGAGAGAATAGCTCACTCAAAGGAAACATTGTAAAAATTTTGTCTTTGCCTCCTAGTATATCTACAGTAGTTTGGGGGTGGGGAGAGGAGAGAGAGATAGAAAGTGAACAAGTATGTATGGAGGGGATAAACAGAGTCATACCTACCTCAAAAAACTTGATTATTTCCGGCTGTTTTGTGAGTGAAGTGAAAGCGGCAGAAAACAAATCAAGGAAGAAAGGAGTGGTTGCTTCTGCAGGAGAATCAGATTGACATACTAACTCTAGAACCAGGATGTACCTGTTACAGTTTCTTGGTGAGTTTGGGGTAACAGTGATAAGATTTTGAGGAGATGGCATGTGCCTTGGGAACAGTTGGAAAAGGACAGTCCTCCTTAATTTCCTCTTAGAACTTTCCAGGGAGAAAGTCTACCTATGTATGTAGATGTTGAACTAAAGACAAGAATATATTATTTAACTGAAGTTTTTCTGAATATTTTCAGAAAGTTATTCTGCTATTTCAATTGATGATAATGATGTGAATTTATAGAAAAGTCAGAAACAAGATGAATGAATTATGCTTCTGGGAAGATTTTTTTCCCCTTGCCTATACACCCCTTCAACTCCTCAAAATAATCTTCTATTATATAATACTGAGGACCCCTATTCTGGTGTGCTTGTTTTGTGCATACCTCCATTTTTTCATTACCCATGTGATACAATCTTCTGACTGAAAAAGATACCACTTCTGATATGTATCGAAGAACACCTTCACATCTATTGTAGTTGGGGGGTGGGGCAGAATTCGCACAGCTGGAGACCTCTAACATAACTGGGGGAGGAGAGACTTGCCTTGTCTGTGTGTGGCTCTTCAGCATTTTCCTTTTATATTAGATGAGTGAGAAAAGAAGATTTTATCTGTTTCTCTTTGTCATCTTGACCAGCATGGTCTGGGAAAGCAGAAAAACTGAGCGAGAGCAAGTGAGATTGCTGGCTGGATCCAACACAACATGTTCCTTTGTGCTAAGGAACAATTAAGTAGGCTCAAGGGCTACTGAAGAAAAGCCACATGGAACTGAGTCTGTAGTAAGAAAGAGTGAGAATAAGTGAAAAAGATGGATAATTCCAATCCTTACTCTTGAAATCAGTGGGATTTGCTTCTGATTATACATCCTTAGGACTGCATTGTCCATGATCCAGCTGGGGACTTCCAGAGACACTTTTAAATATAATATACGGTACTTCAGTAGCCCATGAGCCTACTTTATTAAATTTATTCTATCTCAAAAGCATTAAGGAACAATAAACTAGATTCAAGGGCTTATGGATAACCTTTCTGGATGACTGAGTTTGCATTTCCTATTTTGCCTGAATCATGCAAGGTTTATGTAATTGCAGGTGTGTTGTTTGCAGCTCACATGTGTTCGGGGAAAGGTGTTCATGACATGCATTCAAAACACTGCAGCATTACAGGTGAGTTAGAGACTGCAAGATGGCTCAGGGGAATGTCAATTTCAGCATACTGTCCATGTGATTTTTTAAAAATTGTATATACTAATGTTCAATGCTCAGTCTTTTAAAAAAGGTAAAAAAAAATCTTTCATTTGACCTTTGGGGAACTTATTTCTAATGTTGCTTACTCCCCCCCCCACCACCACCACTTTGCTTTTGGTGCATAGTCTGATTCCCACTAAGTTTTCCCCATGCACTGAAGCTAGTAGGGTAATTAAAAACTATAATGAACTAACAGAAAGGTGGAAAGAGAAAAGCCGGTTCCAACATTTTTGTTTGGAGGTACAAATTCCTCACAGTAGAACTGACTGGCAAGCTTTTAATTATTTTCTCGATACAGCGAATGTTACTTCTTAGTCAGTTATTATGTCTTTCCATTCTTGTCCCAGGGGAACTTCCTGCACCTCAGATATTCCTGAATGTATCTGAAGCTCAAGAGGGAGATTCGGTCTCAGTGCGATGCACACTATCTGAAAATTTTTCTGTGACCAAATACATCTTGTGTAAAGATGGAGAAGCCAAGTCATCCCAAAAACCAGAGGCCCATGATGCATCATATACATGGACTTTTCATATCTCAAAACAGAGTGCTGGCCAATATTCTTGTTGGTATATACTCAAGGACAATAAAAACCAGGAGAAGAAGTCTTATCTCAGTGCTGCCTGGAAACTGACTGTGATACCCGGTAAGGCTGTTGAAGGGCTTTGTGTGGGAAAGATCATGAGCTGCCAGTAACTAACAATAGATATTTTAGGCTGTATACACGTGCTTATTTCTTCAAAAACAGGGGAGCTCTCTCAGCCCTAGCAGCAGAACCCCATGCCAACCTACCAGAGCTCAACAAGAAATGCCAAATGGCCCATAGTCATAATTACTATGCAAATGAAAGAAGAATTTTAGCAAAGGATTGTTGTGGGTTTTTTTGTATCTCTCTCTCTCTCTCTCTCTTGGCTTGGCTTCGCGAACGAAGATTTAAGAAGGGTGCAATAGTCCACGTTTGCTGCAGGCTCGCTGGTGGCTGACAAGACCAATGTGGGACAGGCAGGTCCGGCCACAGCGGCTGCAGGGAAAAGTCTGATTTAGGGTTGGTCCTGTAGCAGTGCGATCCTTCCTCAATCTCCTTTTGTCCTCAAGACCAGCTATGCGTGCGTTCTCAAAGGAAGAGACAGCCTGGTGGATGGTGTGCCTCCATGCTTTGCGATCTGAGGCTAGGTCAGACCACTGGTGATGGTTGATGTGACAGGTGCCAAGGGATTTCTTCAAGGAGTCCTTGTACCTCTTCTTTGGTGCCCCTCTATTTCGATGGCCGGTGGAGAGTTCGCCATACAGGGCAATCTTGGGAAGGCGGTGGTTTTCCATCCTAGAAATATGCCCTGCCCAGCGCAGCTGCGTCTGCAACAGCAGTGCCTCGATGCTGGTAACCTCTGCCCGCTTGAGGACTTCAGTGTTGGTCACAAAGTCACTCCAGTGGATGTTGAGGATGGTGCGAAGGCAGCGCTGATGAAAGCGCTCAAGGAGTCTCAGGTGATGACGGTATAAAACCCACGATTCGGAGCCATAGATGAGGGTTGTCATCACAACCGCTTTGTAAACATGGATCTTTGTGCCTTTTTTCAGATGCTTGTTGCTCCACACTCTTTTGTGCAGTCGGCCAAATGCTCGGTTTGCCTTTGCCAGCCTGTTGTCAATCTCCTTGTCGATCTTGGCATCTGAGGAGATGATGCACCCCAGGTAGCTGAACTGCTGGACTGTCTTCAGAACTGATTCACCCACAGTGATGCAGGGAGGGTGATAATCTTCCTGGGGTGCAGGCTGGTGGAGAACTTCTGTCTTCTTCAGACTAACTTCTAGGCCGAATAGCTTGGCAGCCTCTGCAAAGCAGGATGTCATATGCTGCAGAGCTGATACCGAGTGGGAGACGAGTGCAGCATCATCAGCAAACAGTAGCTCTCGGATGAGTTTTTCCATTGTCTTGGAGTGTGCCTTTAGTCGCCTCAGGTTGAACAGGCTGCCATCGGTGCGATAGCGGATGTAGACACCATCGTCCTCATCTAGATCTACAGCGGCTCTTTGAAGCATCAGTTTTTTTGTATAATATCAAAGCAACTCTCATATGAACTATTCACAATTTGACATAATAATGAACATCTTGACTTGAAACAAACTCCTACATGGAGGGGATTAACATCTCAGAAAGACTCATGCTTTGATCAAACCCAGACTAGAATACTGTAATGCCCTCTACATAAGGAGCCTTTGAGCCAAAGCACCCAATACATTTCTTGTTTTCATGTCTTCCCTTCTTCCCAAAAGCCACACAGCTACAGGGAATTGCTTCTACAAACAAAGAAGAGCTCAAATACGCTTGGAATGGTGCCATGGGAAAAGGAAGGGCTCCTGACTTCCTCCCAAGATGTTTTCTTATGTAAAATGTGTGTGTGGAGGGGGTATTTCACCTAGTTCATTGTTGCATGAAAAGTATTTCTGTGTATGCTTATCCCTTTGCTATTCTTGGCCCACTGATGAACAAGATTGTTCTAATAATTCTCTGCATTTAATCTCAATCTAGGTAATCATGCTGAATCTAGTGGCAACAGCAGTAGTGATTGTGAGTAAAAACATTCAGCTATCAACAGCAACAGTTTTGAAGGGACCGTTTCATATATCCCCAGATTTAAACACGTTGCATTCATTCTCCTAAAATACAAGTAAAAAGGTAAAGATGGTCCCCTGTGCAAGCACTGAGTCATTACCGACCCATGGGGTGACATCACATCATGACATTTTCTAGTCAGACTTTTTATGGGGTGGTTTGCCATTGCCTTCTCCAGTCATCTACACTTTACACCCAGCAAGCTGGGTACTCATTTTACTGACCTCGGAAGGCTGGAAGACTGAGTCAGCCTTGAGCTGGCTACCTGAACCCAGCTTCCACCAGGATCGAACTCAGGTCATGAGCAGAGTACTGCAGTTTACCACTTGCAATATGGGGCTCAGTCAAATTACAAATAGTCAGGACTTTTTTTGAGCAGGAATGCACAGGAACTCAGATCCAGCTGGCTTGGCATTAGGGGGTGTGACCTAATATGCAAACTAGTTCCTGCTAGGCTTTTTCTATACAAAAAGTCATATGAAACAATGGTAACATCAGGGGGTGGGTCTACAGGCTGCCATCGGTGCGATAGCGGATGTAGACACCATCGTCCTCATCTAGATCTATGCAAATGAGTTCCTGGTGGGCTTTTTCTACAAAAAAAGTCCTGCAAATAGCAGAGTCTGAAAGCAAGTATAAAGGTCACATAAATATATACCTAGTCTTATTATTGTTTATTCCCTGTCTAGATAACCATTACCCATCCACTGGTTGTGCCAGTATCACTACTATATATAAAATATTCTTGATGTATGGTATAAATCAGATGAGTATTGTAATTTGTAGTATGCTTTCATTCCAAGAAGTGAATAGGCATAATCTTGAAGACTATAAAGCTGCTTTTTAAATATTGAGTAATTTCATGGAAATTTTACTGGTCATTAGCAGTATTTTCACATAGTTTACATGCTGGATCTACAACCCACCACAACCCTCCTCTGTGAAGGACGGAAATGATTGAAATAAATCCTAGCACACCATTTCATGAGCGGCCACACATAAATGCTTTCTCAAGCATCCTTGAGATAGGGGAGAATGATGTCAGAGCAATGAGGCAGCTTCATAAACATGTTGCTCTGGGCACTGATATTACACCCACTTGTTGGCACATTTCCTCAGCTCCATATTAATACCCAAACATGTCCACTATAGATGCCATCATCAGCTGCAGGACCCAGCAGAAATCTCTTGATACCGGTTATGCTACTATTACTCTGACCTGGGTAGCCCAGGATAGTCCGATATCATCAGATCTCAGAAGCTAAGGAGGACCACAGTGGGTAGTGTTTAGACTGGAGACTTCCAAGAAATACCAGGGTCATGACACAGAGGCAAGCAATGGGAAACCACCGCCGAATGTCTCTTGCCTTGAAAACCCTATGAGGTTGCCATAAGTCTGCTTCTTGATGACACTTTCCACCACCATGCTACTATTAGACTTTATCAGACTTCATCCTCTAAGCACTCTCTTTCCCAGTATTCTTTCACCTGCTTTTGGAAAGGTTTTGCAGATCCTACTTTTGGATCTACAGTGACATCCTAAGCAGGTCTACTTAGAATTCTACTCAAATCTATTAAATGATATTTATTCCCAGGAAGGTATTCCCAGGAAAGATAATATCCAGTAACCATCCCAAGGTTATTATTTGGGACTCATGAACCATCCTTTCTTGACTTCTGCCTCTACCCTCTTGGTTCTCAAGCTACCACCATTCTTGCCTTTAAAATTAATTATATTAAAAAATAATGTTCTTGTAAGCTCATGGTGTATATAACATGGTAATAATAAATCCAGGTGGGTAGCCGTGTTGGTCTGAAGCAGTAGAAAAAGTTAGAATCCAATGACACCATTAAGACCAACCAATTTTTTTTTATTCAGGGTGCAAGCTTCTGTGTGCATATACACTTCATCAGATGATAAAATGGGGTACAGTGGGCAGTGCTACATATAACAATAAATGTTCAGCCTTGTGACGGTGAACTCTCACTATCATTCTCCAGTTCTGACATGTTTATTGCCTTTGCTGTTTTTCCATATGACTGATGCTCTCCAGACTAAACTTGTATTCTTTTGATTTGTTGATTTAACTATTTTGCCATTGGATTCTAACTTTGTACTGTTTTGCATGCTTAACCATTGCCCACTGTACCCCATTTCATTGTCTGACAAAGTGTGCATGCACACAAAAGCTTACACCCTGGATAAAAAATGTGAATAATAAAATATCAATCTAGACTTATTTATGCAACAGAAACTTTTATATGACAGATTTTCACAAAAACTAGAAAACAAACTGTTCTAATTCTCATTTATCTTCATTTTTATAGTCCTTAAATTGATTATTCCAGTTGCATGTTTTGCCATTCTGATCCTGGCTGCCTTGGTCTGTTTCTCAGTAAAGAAAGGTGAGTCACTGGTGACATGGAAACAAAACCATTTTAACCAGCCCCTTGAAAGCTTTAAAGTTCTAGCTCATCTAAACCACTAGATACTTGTGAAATAGGAAAATATAAAGAATGCAATTATGTTCAGGGAATATTAGGAGGCCATAGACTAGGGTTTTCCCACCCACCCACCCTAAAGGCTTTCTAGCCAATGATCCCTGTGTGCTTTTTAGTCCTGGCTGAGAAATGGATTTTGAGCTATTTAGTAGGGGTAATCCCCTCCCCCCAATCAAAGAAACCATGTTTTCCTTTTAAAGTTGCCAGCAGGACATGGGGGGAGGGAGTGTTCTGTCCCCTTAACAGAGGTTTAATAAATGGAAATGAGTGGCAAAAACTTTTAATGGCATGAAGTTAGATAATGTTACCTGATAATTGTTTGCAAATAAAAGTGCTATTGGTGGGACAGTTTAAATGCTGGCAACCTTCCACACCAGTTTCTTTTGCTCTGTAAATTAATGTGGGGTGGGACAAGAGTGTGGGTTTAAGACACAACTGCAAGGAGAGAAGGTTGTCAGCCTGGGCTGAAGTTAAGCACAAGAATGTGGTGAGCAACACAAAAAAGGTGTCACTGAAGGGACAATTTAGCAGGAGATTGCTTAATCCTGTGGATAAAAGAAGCCACAGTAAACCAGTCGAAACCATGCAGGATATGGGACCAGCAGAAGCTAAATTGTGTGTGTGTACCGGACTGGGGACAGTGTTACCCAGGGAACATTCAAACATGGGCCCTCAGTTCTGAGCTTTTGGAGGCCAAAGTATTGGTATACAAAGACTGCAGAATAATGTGAAATTTTCTCCATAAAAAGGTTGAGTTTTGTTAACCATCTCATGAAGAGAGCTTTGACCTATACCCTAAAAATTTTGTTGCTGTCACTGTCAAGCAGAGAAGTTTCAAAATAACCAAGCGATGATTTGGATACAAAGTCTTAGTTTATTGATAATCCATTGTGCTCATGGATGGAACAGGTTGAAAGTGATACAGTGTAACGTATAGCAGCTGGCTTTAAGGGATACATCAAAGAAACATTCAGAGATAACTAGGAATTCTAACACAGGCATGTGAAAGACTACAATTATGCATTTGGCTATCTTTTGCAACATTAGCAACATCCTGGGTCCCAGGCTTAAGCTTGGGAATTGCCTTGGGAGGCACTATCTTCAAAGCAGGCATTTCTACATTTGTTACAAGAGGTGAGAACTAAGGAAGGGGTTACATAGCTTTGATATGCACCAGCGAAGTAACAGACTAAATAATACAGCTTTATATTGAGAATAACTTGTATGATTGATTTACTGCCCGCCCTAAGCCTCAGCCCGGAGTTTTTCTGGATTCAGTAGGTAAAACTTCTTCAATAACCTGGGTTCCCTTACTTTGGATGCCTCTACCCACGCATCGTGACTTGGGGGAAAATGTTTCCATCTTATTAAAAAGTAAAGCACTCCCCTCTTTAATTTTGCATCCAGTATCTCCTGCACCTCATGGTGACTCTGCCCCTCCACTTGAATTGGTTGTGGCACAGGCGGACGAGGGTGCCAATTCGTAGGCCCCGGGTCCCGGCGTAAAAGGCTGCAATGAAAGACAGGATGGATTTTACTTAACAGTTTTGGCAATTCTAACTCCACCATTACTTTGTTTATAACCGTCTTTATTTTAAAAGGTCCCAGGTATTTGTAAGCCAATTTCTTTGTTGTTTGTGATAAGGGCAAGTTCTTTGTGGACAAAAACACCGTCTCCCCCACCCTAAAGTCCCATACAGGGGTGTGTTTTTTATCATAGTGTTTTTTATAAGATTCTTTGGCAGTTTCTAGATTCTCCTGTATTACTTTCCATCCTTCCCCCAAGGACCCCCACCATTGTTCGAATGAGGAGGGAGTTTGAGTGTGGTCACCTCCTGGTAGTAAAGGGAAAGGCTTCCCCTCATAGCCATTTACTTCTTTGAAGGGGGAGGTTTTGGTCGAACTGCGGATGCTGTTGTTGTATCCATACTCCGCGAATGGCAGCAGTTCCACCCAATTGGACTGATGGTGGTTCACATAACATCTTAAATACTGTTCAAGAAGCACATTCACCCTCTCAGTCTGTCTGTCGGTTTGAGGGTGATACGCGGAGCTCAAACCCTGTTCCATTCCTGTCAGTTTGCAAAACTCCCACCAGAAGTTGGCAACAAACTGTGGGCCCCTGTCACTAATGACCTTGTCGGGGAAGGAGTGTACTTTGACCACGTGCTGAAAGAATAAATACGCCATTTTTTTTGCATTGGGTAATTTAGTGCAGGGGATAAAGTGGGCTTGTTTGGAAAAAGTGTCTACTATTACCAAGATTACTATTTTCCCCTGGGACATGGGTAGTTCCACAATAAAGTCCATGGACACGACAGACCATGGTCTCCCTGCTGTTTCAATTGGTTGTAGCAGTCCAGGGGGTTTTCCTCCCCTCTTTTTTGCCATGTTGCATACCGGACAAATGGAAATGTATTCTGAAATGTCTTTTTTCATTTGGGGCCACCAAAATTGTCTATTGACCAAATGCAATATTTTCACATACCCAAAATGTCCAGAAAGTTTACTATTATGGCAAAACTGCAAGACTTCCTTCCTGAAGCTTCCCGGTACATAGAGTTTCCCCTCGCGATACCAAAACCTCCCTTCTCCCTTTTTTACTTCTTCTGGTTTTGCCTTGCCTTCCGCCTCCACTTCCTCTATCAAGCGTTGCCCTCCCTATTTGTCCTCTATTTTCTCCTTTTTCGACCGGGTAGTTACCATCCTGGTCAGAAGGTCGGGGGGTATTATTAAATCTATCACTTCCTCCTTTTGACTATCGTGCTGGGGCAGCCTGAAAAGAGCATCCGCTAGAAAGTACTTTGAGCCCGGTATGTGTTTTAGAGTGAAATCGAATTTGAGGAAGAACCCCGCCCACCTAATTTGTTTCTCGGTCAGTTTCCTGTGTCCCATTAGGGCCTCTAAATTTTTGTGGTCTGTCCAAATCTCAAACGGAACTCTCGCACCTTCCAACCAAGACCACCACGTTTTCAGGGCAAAAGTTACTGTGAACGCATCTTTGTCCCAAACGGACCAATTCCAATGCTCTTGGGAGAATTTTTTAGATATATAGGAGCATGGCCGCAACCTCCCTTCCTCGTCAGTCTGCATTAGTATTGCTCCCATGGCCACATCGGAAGTGTCACACTGAACCATGAAGGACCAAAGTATATTTGGGTGGCTCAAAATGGGCTCACTGGTAAACAGTCTCTTTAGTTTGTTGAATGCCTGTTGGCACTCAGGTGTCCATTTTAACTCCCCCCCCCGGTTTTTTTTTTGCTTCTGGACCCTTCCCCTTGGTCTTTAGGAGATCAGTAAGGGGTAACATGGTCTGGGCAAACCCCTGAATGAAGTTATGTTAAAAATTTGTGAATCCAATAAATGATTGGAGCTGTCTATGTGAACTCAGGGGTTCCCAGACTAACACTGCCTGGATTTTGGCTGGGTCCATGGCTAGTCCTTTCCCGGATACCCAAAACCCCAAGTAATCCAGTTCCCATTTGTGGAACTCACATTTTGACAATTTGGCATACAGTTTGTGTTCATACAGGGTGGAGAGCACCTTCCTTACTAATTTTACATGCGAGTCCATGTCCTTTGAATAAATAATTATGTCATCCAGGTACACCACCACTCCCTGGTACAGGTGTCCCCTTAAAACTTCATTGATAAAATTCATGAACACCCCAGGGACCCCTTGTAATCCAAATGGCATGACTAGGTATTCAAACTGGCCCATCGGTGTGTTGAAGGTGATTTCCCACTCATCGCCCTCCTTTATTCGCACTCTAAAGTAAGCGTCTCTTCAGTTTAGTGAAAATTTTCCCTTCTGAGACAGTGCTCAGTAGATCTCTGATTAGTGGGATGGGATAAGCATTGGAGGTTGAAATCCCATTAATCCCCCTAAAATCTGTGCAGAGCCTGAGACTGCCATCCTTCTTCTTCCTGAAGAGCACAGGTGTGGCGTGCAGGGCGGTAGTGAGTCTGATAAAGCCCCCCTTGAGATTTTTGTCTAAAAATTTCCTCAGCTCTGCTTTTTCAGCCCACCCCATGGAGTACAATTTCACCTTAGGTAGCTCCTGGCCGGGGATGAGTTCAATTGCACAGTCAGTGCTCCGGTGGGAAGGGAGTTCATTCGCTTCCACCTCATTAAACACTCTTTTCAGGTCCCGGTACTCTTTAGGAATAGACCGGACCTCCTCCACGGCTAGGCATAATTTCTCGTTCCTGGGGGGGATCCAATCCCCACGCCTTAATCCACTGGTGGCATTTGCATTTACTGTCCGTAAAGTCTATGCTTTGATCCCCCCACCTAATATCCAGTTCATGCTTGGTAGCCAGCTGACTCCCAAGACCACGTTGAAGGATGCAGAGGGGGCGATCACAAACAGTTCTATGGCCTAATGGTCCTCTATGCCCATGGGCACCGCCTGGGTTTGTTCTATGCAAGGTTCCCCCTTCATTACAGAACCATCCATCTGCTCACACTGGATGGGATGGGGTAAGGGGGTTCATGAGACCGAGGGCTTCTTGGGGGTAATTATCTCCCTCATACACCCAGAGTCAATTAGGGCTCTCACGTGTACAAATCTTTTAAGCTTTGGATTTAGTAAAGTCAATGGGACAAAAAACAAAGATCCAGTTATTCTCACCCTCAGTGGTGCCATTAGATCCACGACCTGCAGCTCAGCACCTTTCAGTACAGGCCGTCCTCGTTTTCTGCCGGCTCTTCTTCCCAGGACATCTCACTCAGCTTGTCCAGGATGATGATCTCTTCCTCGGTGATGGTTGGGGTGATGGTGCTCCCTTTTGCTGACTCCCTTGCATGCGCTGGTGCCTTCTTAGGTGCCGCCGCGATGGGTTTAGGAGTCGGGGGGGGCCTCGAGGACTCTCTGGGCAATTCACAGCTAAGTGATTAGGGTCCCCACATAGGTAGCACTTGTGTGCCGGTCAGATTTTAGCGGTTCCCCCTGCCTGTGGGGCCTTCCTCCCTTCAGTCTTTGCCCCTGACCGAGACTCACGTCCCCCCTTTCCCCCTTGCTGCTGCTGACATTGCAGGGTCACCCTCTTCATGTTGGTTTCTACCTCCCCCGCCAGCTGCACCCACCCCACCAGCATGGTGGGATGTGCTTGTTGGAGGGCCCAATCCAGTACACTTGCGTTCAGGCCCCTCTGGAACTGTTCTGTTTTCATCAGCTCGTTCCAACCTCGGACTTTTGTGGAGTTGGCTCTAAATTCAGCTGCATACTCACACACCGACTTCGATCCTTGTTGCATGTCCCGCAAGGCGGTTAAGGCCCGGGTCTCTTGCAGCGGGTCTTTGTATTGGGTGAGCAGGGGTGCAGGAACACCGCTACTGTATCTAGCTCTGGGCTCCTGGTTTCATACAGGTTCACGTACCATCTCTTGGCGGCCCCTTTGAGCTTGGAGCCTAAGTAATCTACCCTGCTGAATTCATCTGGAAATGTATTCCCCCAATAGTGCATGTAACTATTGGCCTGAATGGAAAAATATTCCACTTCTTCAAGATCCCAATTGAAGGTTGCATTGAGCTCTCTCCCCCTTCCGTAGTCGTGGGGGGCAGGAATCACTGGTGGTTGAGCCGGGACTACTGGCAGTGCTGGAAGCGGCGGGGCCGGGATTAGGGGTGGTGGTATCACTGGCGGAGCGGAGAGCTGGGGGGCTAGGGGTGACCTTCCCCTCGGGATCCCCAGTATCCCTCTCAGGTCCCCCGGTCTCAGCAAGCGGTTGATCTGCCTCCGCATCTCTTGGGCCATAAAGGTGGTGTTGGCTTGGATTTCATCCCTCAAGCCCCTCGCCATGCTAGCCATCTCACCCCTCATCGTTTCTAGGATGTCCGGCTCGCCCAGTCCCTTGCCTCCATCTTCATCTTCTGAATCAGAGCCTCCTGGCACCCCTCTGCCGTCGTCAAGTCGGAGCTCCCTCCATTCATCGTCCTCCCCAGGTGGGTTGCCCTCTCGCTCACCTCCCGGGGCTCCGCCACCCCTTCCTTCACGGGTATGCCTCATCAGGATGGCAACTCGCCGGGCTGGGGTTTCTTCCATCAGGGTGGTTGAAGTTCACGGCTCCAGCTGCCGTGGGGTGATGAAAAGTTGTTGTATGTGTAGAGGGGACCCACGCCCCACGACTCTCCTCACGTCCAAGACGTGCCACGGGAGGGTCCACACCTCCATTTTGTCTCCAAGCCCTCTCTCCAGAGCCCTCTCTCTCTCTCCAGGTTCACTGTTATCTGGAACACCTTCAGCAATGGTTCAAAAGTTGCCAGGTCAGCTGAACTTTAATGTGGATCACTTTCAAAATGTCAAGCATAGGAGTTTCAAAATAACCAAGCGATGATTTGGATACAAAGTCTTAGTTTATTGATAATCCATTGTGCTCATGGATGGAACAGGTTGAAACTGATACAGTGTAATGTATAGCAGCTGGCTTTAAGGGATACATCAAAGATACATTCAGAGATAACTAGGAATTCTAACACAGGCGTGTGAAAGACTACAATTATGCATTTGGCTATCTTTTGTGGTTAGCAACATCCTGGGTCCCAGGCTTAAGCTTGGGAATTGCCTCGGGAGGCACTATCTTCAAAGCAGGCATTTCTACATTTGTTACAAGAGGTGAGAACTAAGGAAGGGGTTACATAGCTTTGATATGCACCAGCGAAGTAACAGACTAAATAATACAGCTTTATATTGAGAATAACTTGTATGCTTGACAGTCACACACAAATCTACTTCAGACCAACACGACTCCCCTCTGCAGCCATGTAAATTTTTGTCTTATGGTTGTTAAGTTGTTTTATGGCTTTTATCTTATTTATTATATGTTATGCCCATGCATAACTAAACCCGTTGGAGGCAAAACAGAAAAGACATTTCAATGGCAGTTGGCAATAAAATGCTTAGCAAGTCAGAATAAAATATTTCAAAAATCTACTTTACCCAACCAAACAATTGTTAGAATCTTTAATAATTAAGATGCCCAATTATGTCTCACTTATGTCTAATTCATAAGAGAGTCATGGGCAGGGCTTTTTTTGAGCAGGAACACACAGGAATGCAGTTCCAGCTGGCTTGGTGTCAGGGTGTATATACAAATAGGTTCCTGCTGGGCTTTTTCTACAAAAAACACACCCCTGTGTGAAACAATGGTGCCATCAGGGGATGTGGCCTAATATGCAAATGAGTTCCTGCTGGGCTTTTTCTACCAAGACAAGAAAAAACCTAGTCATGCGCATGTCTCTGAGCAATATGAGAAGGCTAGATATGAGGGAGGAGAGAGAATGAAAGATAATGCAAGGAAGAAGCTCAGGGATATGAGAGGTAAAGTTGTGCACCTTCAGTATTTTTGTTCCATTTTTTTTTATTTGCATCTCAGAGATATTCAAGGTAGGAAAAATGCATACTTCTTTCCTTTGATTTTAACATTTTACTGTGAGCTTTACTGTGCTTATTACCTTATTTGACTGGTAATTTAAAACCTGGTACCCTCAAGTTAGATTTATAGCATTCTTTTGGAGAAATATCCCCCTCCCAAACTTTAGCTAATTTAATGAAGCTTGTATGAGCAGCTCTCTGGAGAGGTGGCTTACAATTGAATAAAATAAACTTGCCCCCACTGGATCCTCCTGCTCCATTCCCACATGGGGCAGTAGCAAAAACAATCAGGGCAAGAAATTCAAGAATGGAAAAACATATATTCCAGGAGCCTCCACTAATGGTGGAAAATGGAAGTCCATTTATTGAACTGTGCTTCTGAGGAACAGAGAGAGCCAAATGACTATAGCAGGAACTTTTTGCATATTAGGGTAGACAACCCTGATATAGCCAATCCTCCAAGATCTTACAGTAGGTTTGTAAGAAGAGCCCTTTAAACTCTTGGAGGATTGGCTACATTGGGGGAGGAGGGTGTAGCCTAATATGCAAAGGAGTTCCTGCTGCAAAAAAAGCCCTGATTAGAGGTCAATTCACACTATTGTTTATTTATTTTAAAGCATTTCTATGCCACCTTTCCACCTAAATAGGACCCCCAAGGTGGCAAACATTTCAACATTAAAAACATTTCTGACAACATTTAAATCATAGCTTTTAAATGCATTTTAAATACCATATTTTAAATTGAGAGCCAGCATGGTGTAGTGGTTAAAGTGACAGACTAGGATGTGGGAAATATGGGGTTGGATTCAGACAGACAGCTCGCAGTGGCAGCCTCTTGGCTTAAAAAAAAGTTGGCACAGTTTGCCACAAACAGATAGCACATGCCCAACTGCCAAGAAAGGCATGGGCTGCGTGTGCCCCAGATGAGCATCACACCACTCATGCGCATGAAAGGCACTTGCATAGCACACCCCAGTTGTTCAGATGGCCCAGAAATATGCCATGCAAGCACTTCAGCAGTTTGCCACCAGGAAGTACCCAGTGGCTTTTTTGAGGCGGAGTAGAGCCACTGGAAGACGAAATGGGTCTTCTTGTGGCTTGGGGCTCAGATGTGTGCATGTGAACATACCTTTTTAATCTGGGATGAGGTGGCTGTGTCAGCCAAAATGCCCATCTGAATGCAGCCTAAATTTGAATCCCCACTCTGCATAGAAGCAGGCTAGGTGACCTTGGGCTAGTCACATGCTATTAGACTAACCTACTTCAAAGAGTTGTTGCAAAGATAAAATGGAGGTGAGGAGAATGGTGTAAGATGCCTTGGGTCCCCACTGGGAAGAAAGGTAAGCTATAAATGAAGTAAATAAATAAATGAGTAAAAGCTTGATTTGGTTGCATGAGCATCTTGGTCTATGGAACTTTGTTTCCCAGCCTACTTGGAAAGATAACAGCTCTATCTTATAACTGTTAGTTCATTGGGTCATATAGTAAAATAGACTTTGATTTACTGGCAACTGTAACTGTCTTTGGAAGGAAGCTGAACCCTGAAGGGAGAGATAAACAGCATTTGGGCTCACCTTCTCTTTCTTTTACAGTGTAGGTTGCTACCCAGACAATAAAGATACCCATTACAGATCTAGGATCACTTGCTGGCCTAGCAGCCATGCTGCTTTTCAGTAGTGTCAGCTTACACATTTAGTGAGAAGTTATTGAGTAGTCACATGATTAACATGCATCTTTGAATTTGTTTCAGCATTATGTGATCTATAATTAAGTTAGATGTTTCATTCCAAACTGATTTTTTTATACCTTGCCTTAAAAAGCACAGATGGGGGAATGGTTTTTATGTATTTATTTATTTATTTTGGTCCAGTCTGTCCTGTGTAAAAGTTCTTTTGTATTAGTAAATTCTGAAAGAATTCCACTATAAGTACAGTAAATATTCAACATAAAAATGCATTTACCCTTTATTTTCTCCAGAGAACAAGCTTCAGTTAAGAGTAGGAACAATTTGAACCTTGAGGAAAACATTCAATGTAAGAAATTGTTCTTCTTTGCTTGGAATGAGCGGAAATCTGCATTTGCATGACAAATTATAGAATGACTATGAATAAGGCCCATTGTGGGGGGAAATACAATGGGCTCTAGAAAGAGGTTCTGGGTGAGTGCTCCCCACCCTTGCTGTCTTCCCTCCCACCCACCCACCAATCCTACCCACCAATCCTTGGCCTTCACTAAGCCCCTCATCTTTGCTGTCTTCCCACCCACCCCACAGCTGAAACAGATGCTGGCTTCTTTCACACATGTGTGTCCCTCTGTCTGTGATGGCTCAAAGCCCTGAAAGAGGCCCAGAATGGAGACAAGGAAGAATAATTATGGAGGGCATGGGGGAATATGATGACAGTCACACAGATGCTGAAGTTCAGCATTTCTTTTGTTTGCAATGCATTTTTGCTGCCTTTTCTTGTCATATTCAGCCTTGCAGCATTTTGCATCAGCATCAGCTTGTGGCGTGATTCAGGGGTTTTTGCTTGGCTTGGTTGTGTTATGTTATAGCATAGGGTATGCACCTCAAGGTGGCCGTTTTCTGTAGGGGAATTGATCTGACTTCAGCTTTCCAACTCTCTCTCTCCCCCCCTCCCCACCTCTGCCTAGAAAGTACAGTCTTTCTCTACAATGTGGACTAAAGCAGGAGGGAAGCAACTTTAGCAGGGTATAATGACAGAGTCCACCCTGAATGCCACCACCACTCTCCAGGGAAGCTGATCTCTGCCACCTGGAGAGTAGTTGTAATTCTGAGTGATCTCCAGCTCTCACCTTGAGAATGGCAACAACGGTTCCCCAGGAGGAAATGGCTGGTTTGGAGGGAAACATCTATGGAATTGTAACTGTTTGAGCACCTACACCTCCTCAAACCCCACTATTTCCAGGTTTCACCTCTCAAATGTCCAGGAATTTCCCAACCTGAAGTTGGCAACCTTATCTCCTTCCCAGCAGCAATAGTAAGCAGCCAGGCCTAGGGTAGCCAACCTCCAGATGGAGCCTGAAGGTCTCCTAGAATCACCACTGAACTCCAGACAACAGATCTCTCTCCCCATCCTGGTGAAAATAATTACTTTGGAGGGTACTCTATGGCATCATACTCAGCTGAGGCCTCTCTCTTTACTGACAGGAACAACCTTGGTTGTCTCACAACAGCCTCTGGCTAGTAGCTTCCTCAGTGGCCCAATCCTCATCTGTCCTGGGGCAAGGCTGAGGGGAGGAGGGAGAGAGGGAGTGACAGGAAAGAGGCAGCTGCCATGGCCTTTGAAGAAACGCTCCTGGCAGGGCCAGGTCTTGCCGCCTAGTCGCATTACCGCCTTAATGAGACCAGGCTAATGCAGAATCGGTAAAGTTAACTTATGCCCTTGTAACAACAGTGAAAATTGGCAGATCTCTCTCTCTACCCAACTAATCCAAGTATGTATCTTGAACATATTAGGATGAGGAAGAACTGATGGAAACCCTGTTTGGACAACTGGTAGAATATGCTGAATAGATTCAGGCTGGCATTGTGCTTGTGCTGAAACAATCAGGTGTTACAATTCACATACACAGAGATTCATAGTCCAATCTAATTTTAAAAGTGGGCTCTCTAATTCCTGCTAAGGGTTGCTTCCAGAATGTCTTTTGTGAAGGTCTGATGACCATGTATGGGCTATTTCTGAATGATTTCTGCACATAACAATTACACACAGAGAGAGACTTTGAAAACTTACTCATTGTGGAACTGTGGAACTTTCTCCTCAGATGCCAGCATTGCGGGGTTCCCATGCGCTGAGGTGAGTAATTATGGCAGTCATATTTTCTCCTTTGTCTGTCCTAGAAATGCTTTATTACAGTTTACTTTATTTAATACTATCTTCATCTAACTGAATACTATGTTCTGTATATTAGGATAGGATTGGATTCTCTCCTTATGATGCTCTCATATTTATGCTTATCTTTATTAGAGTAGCCTACAGTAGAGAGTATGATTGAACAACACAGTAGAGAGATATAGAAATTAGTAGTTAGAACTGTGACTCCCTCGTGATCCATGTAATCACTCTCTCTTCTGAGTCTCTATGTGCTGTTATGATCCTGTTTATGTTCACATTGACACGTAATAAAGTCCAATAAAATTACAAATCAGTTACATACAAGTGAAATGAATGCTGTTGCTGGCAACCTGGATGTACGAGCCCCAAATGGCATCTGGAACCTTCCTGTGGCCTTGTTGGAAATGAAAATGATTGGACCAGAAATGGCACACCACTACTGACAGGAAAGCGGGACCCAGCCAGCTAGCTAAGGGATTTAAAGGATGGTCTCCGGGGGGGAAGAAAACACCGCAGCTGGAGAGATGATGGAGGGGGCCAGTGGCAGCATAAAGGCTAAGAATGCACAGGAACACAGTTCCGTCTGGTTTAGTGACAGGGGGTGTGGCCTAATATGAGTTCCTACTGAGCTTTTTCTCCCATTTGCCTGTCCATTTTTTGGATTATAGTTACCTTTTTTACTTCCTCCTAAATATGCTAATACACTATTTGTGGTTTCCTATTGTTTTTTCAATGCCCCTCAGTGTATTCGTCTCATAATCGCTGCCATGTGGATGAGATGCTAGTTTTTGATAGTGTATTTCAGATTCAAAATCTCATTGATGTCTGTGTTTACTTCAGAAAAAAATTAAGAAATCATATGTGAAATATTATCAGTGCCAGGACGCAGCTGCAGAAATATTACTTTCAAATACAGAGACTATCAGTATAGAGTAGCTCAGCACTAAAGAAGAGCATTTTTGGAAACTGCATCTCTTCCTCATCAGTGAAGAGGCCTTTCTCCTATAGGACTAAGTTTTATTTGTTTTACTGTAATCCAAATTCTATATTGTTCTTGAAACTGTACTGCTTTTAACCTTTTCTGTGTTGGTGAAAATAGATAATTCAGGAGCAATTGCGTCAGCCACTTTCCTGAAAAGAAATCCCAGTTTACTTTGACAATTGATGAATCATGCTGCAATAAATCTGTTAATGTTTTGGAATCAAAGCACTTTTGTTTGTTTTTGCTGTGTTTTCTGAAATGGCCACTTCATTGGAATAATAAAACAAAAACTGTTAACCACTCTTATAGTAAGTTTTCAACATTTCCCGCTTCAATGGGGTAGGGCAGGATATAAATCGAATGAAATAAAATAAAAAAATAAAATAAACATTTCAGACAGAAGGCCACTTAGTAGTATGTTTTTTAAAATAAATAAATAAAAATGACCGTATTGTTTAAAAGCATTGTCTTGCTTACATAACAGCTTATCTTCAGTTATACATGCAGATCCTTATGCAGGCACTGCCAAAACAATGGGGTTTAAAAAAAAAAATCTTCACAGCCAATGAAATCAACAACAGTCAATCAGGTCCTGCTCACTTTCTAAGAAGTGGGCCCTCTTGGCAGGCAACAGAAACAGTGCCAGTGGGTGTTACAGTAGCCAGGTCTGTGTTGGAAAATACCTGGGGGTGGAGCCAGGAGAGGGGAGGGCTTGAAGGGAAGGGGCCTCAGCATGGCACAGTGCCATAGAGTCCACCCTTCAAAGCAGCCATTTTCTCCAGGGGAGTTAATTGCTGCCAGCTGGAGGTCAGTTTTAAAAGCAGGAAATCTCCAGGCCCCACCTGGAGACTTGCAACCCTAGGCCAGAATAAGATCTTAGTGTGTTCTCAATGGAATTCCTTATGGAGTTCCTGCATACCTAGCTCCTCCACACTGAGCTCCTCCTGAGTCCCTGATTGATACAATGGACCCATAAGAATACAGTGACCAGGACTTTAAGGCTGTCATCTTTACCAGGAAAGAGGGAGGGGAGAAAATATCACCAATCAGGGACTCTCTAATATGGAAGAAACTGTGGCTACCAATGAATTAGTATATTTTCGCTTTAAAGCCTCAATTTTTCCCCTATTCAGAATCATTTTTTAAAAAATGATAACAGCAAATGGAAGGAACCTGATGGACATAATGATATAGTGTGATAATGATATAATATTATTTAATTGTCAATTCTTTAAAAATATAAAGGCCCCTGGTAGTTGGGGAGCAAATGGCCACCATGACAGCCAAGCTTTGTGGGAATGCAGGAGCCCAGCTGCCTGCTTGACATTTTTCCAGCTGTGGGGAATGCTCAGCTGTCTGTGATAACAGCAATTGGGAGAAGCTTCCAGCAAGGACGATACCAAGCATGGTAAGTCTGGAGCCAGTTCAATTCTTGCCCTTTAAAATTTAACGAGCCCTTACTTATTAAAATGTGGAATTCGGTTCCAGAGGAAGTGTGATGGCCACAGGCATATATGGCTTTAAATGAAGATTAGACAGGTTCATGGAGTCCAGAAAAGGGCAACTAGAATGATTATAAGGTTGGAACGCTTTCCCTATGAAGAAAGGTTTAAATGCTTGGGGTCTTTAGCTTGGAGAAATGTCGAATGAGAGGTGAAATGATAAAGGTTTACAAGATTATGCATGGGACGGAGAAGGTAGAGAAAGAAATACTTTTCTCCCTTTCTCACAATACAAGAACTCATGGGCTCTCAATGAAATTGCTGAGCAGTCAGGTTAGAACAGATAAAAGGAAGCACTTCTTCACCCAAAGAGTGATTAGCACATAGAATTCATTGCCACAGTAGGTGATGGCAGCTACAAGCATAGATGACTTCAAGAGGGGATTGGATAAACATATGGAGCAGAGGTCCATCAGTGGCTATTAGCCACAGGGTATAGATGGAACTCTCTGTCTGGGGCAGTGATGCTCTGTACTTTTTGTGCTTGCAGTTGGGGGGCAACAGCAAGAAGGCTTCTAGTGTCCTGGCCCCACTAGTGGACCTCCTGATAGCACCTTTTTTTCTTTTTGCTACTGTATTTTAAAGTGTTGGACTGGATGGGCCATTGGCCTGATCCAACATGGCTTCTCTTATGTTTTTATGTTCTAAGGATATGTCTATCAGTGCTATCCATGGTGACTAAATGAACCATCCATGGCGAGTAAAGAAAACCTCCACATTCAGAGGCTTCTGAGTCCCAGTGGCAGGAGGCAACATCAGGGGAAGACTTTGGCCTCTGTGCCCTGCTGTAGGACCTCCAGAGGAAGTGGTTGGGCACTATATGAGACAGGATGATGGACTAGATAGATCACCAGTCTCTGATCCAGCAGTGTTCTTCTTATGCTCTTAAACTCCATTTTAAACAAAATGAAAGCTGAGAATTCAGAGGGATTAGTTAGTAGATCATTATAACATTGCTGTGCTATAGCATAATACAAATTACTCATTTTTTTAAAAAACTCAACAAGCATTCTGATGGTACAGTGGAAGGGGGAGAAATAATGGGAAAATGGCAGCTGATGGAGGAAATTGCACCCAGATTCTAATGTGGACCTTCCATTGACAAACCAAATGCTTTTTTGCAGTAGGTTTTAAGTCTTTATGTCCAGCTGCAGTCATGTGTATGTGTGTGGTATGTTTGTGTATGTGTTCCTGCAGGAGGGGATGGAGCCACTCTTGCAGCTAAAAACATTTTACTCTGCAGGTAAAATGGTTCTTTGGTGCAGAAATCTCAGTTTACATTTGTGGTCAGGCAGGGCTTCTCAAAGACCTGGGGCAGGGGTACCCAACGGGGGCTGTGAGAAGCCTTGAGACCCTTGTTTTGACATGCAGAGCTAAACAACCATCATTTTTGTTGATGAGAGTCTAACACAACAATATTTACAACTTCTCACCATAAAAATCAGGGACCTAGAGCTCTGACCTTTTTAGGGTTTGCCTCCCCTTTATTGTCATCCTCCCCTTTATTGTCATAGGTGAACTTCCTGCACCTCAGATGTTCCTGAATGCAACTTCACCTGAAGTGGGAGACTGGGTCTTTGCACGATGCATGTGTCTATCAAACATCCCTGTCTCCAAATTTTATTTTTGTAAAGATGGAAATACCATTGTAGCCCAGAGAGCAGAATCACACAGTGCTGTTCACATATATGATATCTCCAGGCAGAGTGCAGGACAATATTCTTGTGGTTATCAACACAAGGACAGTAAAAATCACGAGAAGAAATTCATCCTCAGTGGTACAT
Organism: Heteronotia binoei; assembly: GCF_032191835.1. NCBI lineage: Eukaryota > Metazoa > Chordata > Lepidosauria > Squamata > Gekkonidae > Heteronotia > Heteronotia binoei. The sequence continues at coordinate 35,039,857 of NC_083237.1, read as the reverse complement.
GGAAACTTAACTGTTCGGCCATGTAAGACTGCTGAAGTGATTAGAGCAGCAAAAGATCAGGATTGCAATTTTAGTCAATTTACCAACAATTATTTGGTGTAGTGGTTAAGTGTGCGGACTCTTATCCTTGAAAGGGCAGCTGCTGTAAAAGCACTCTCAGCCCCACCTACTTCACAGGGTGTTTGTTGTGTGTGGGGGGGGAAGGTAGAGGAGATTGTGACCTCTCTGAGACTCTGAGATTCAGAGTATAGGGCAGGATATAAATCCAAAATCTTCATCTTCTTCTTCTTATAAGTAAAGGTGGGTGAAGGCAATGGCAAACCACCCTGTAAACAGTCTGCCAAGAAAATGTTGTGATGTAACTTCACCCCATGAGTCAGTAATTACTTGGTACTTGTACAGGAGACTACCTTTACCTTTTAAAGTTAAGACAGCTACTGTGGTGTAGTGGTGAGGCTGTCAGACTAAGACCTGGGAGAATATAATAATAAAAGAATGTAACAAGATCAGACCAGTGGTCAATGTAGTCCAGCATCCTGTGTCACACAGTGGCCAGCCAGTTCCTTTTGAGATCTAACAACTTGTTATTGAGGTTGAGGGATTCCTCTGATGTTGCCTCCTGGCACTGGGATTCAGAGGTTTAGAGCCTCTGAATGCAGATGCTCCTTTCAGCCACCATGACTAGTAGCCACTGCACTCCATCTATCCTCCTTGAATCTGCCCAATCCTCCTTTAAAATTTTTATTCTTTACACAATACATCTATGGCTGCAATCACACACACTAAATAATGCACTTTCAGTTTCAATTCACTTTACAACTGGATTTTACTGTGTGAACTGGCACAATCTAGTTGAAAAGTCCATTGAAAGTGGATACAGAGAAAGGGTGCGAGTGCACCCGCAACCGGCACCTGCCCCACCACCAGGTGACCCAGTGGCGCCCCCAGCACTGCCAGCAGGGCCGCCCGCACCGAGACCCCTGGGTCTGGGACTTTGGGACTTGGGGAGAGGCAGAGGGCTGGATATGATGTTCGATGGCAACCCAGAAGAAGTAGAGTACGTCACGATCCAGGGCAACAGCTACACTACTGGGGGAACACCTTCCTCGATGAGCCCAGCCGAGTGGACTACCTGGGGTCAAAGCTGAATGGGGCGGCCCGAAGATGGTACGTGAGCCTGTACAAGAGTTGGGCCCCCGAGTTAACCAGTGTGGAGGGGTTCCTGCAAGTTATGCTTCGTCAATATGAGGAACCCCTCCAAGAGACGCGGGCCCTTACTGCGCTGCGCACCATGCAACAAGGGTCGAGATCGGTGAGAGAGTACACCAGGGATTTCAGAGCTCATTGCACGAAGATCCGAGGTTGGAGCGAGGTGATGAAGATCGAGGCTTACCAACGGGGCCTCGATGCGAGCCTGCTAGATCGGGCTTTCCATCAAGCCCGCCTGACCACGCTGGTGGGGTGGATGCAACTGGCCGGGGAGGTCAAGACGAACATGAAGCGCATAGCCTTGCAATGCCAACAGCAGCAAGGGGCGAAGGGGGGACGAGAGGCTTGGTTGGTAAAAAAGGCACAAGCCCCAGGGGGAACCCCCAAACCACCAGGAGGCTGAAAGTGTTACTGCTGCGGTGACCCGGGGCACCTGGCCACGAACTGCCCGGAGAAACCTTGACCCCCCCCCAAACCCGAAGCCGATGGCGGTGTGCCCAAAGAAGACGATGGGGAAGCCCAAATAACCCAATTGGGGCAACTTTGCCATGTCGGTGGCAATTGACGAGGATATTATAATTACTGACGACCCGAGCGACGAGACATGGGAGCCAGAGCTGGCGGAAAATAGGGTGGCCATAATGTCTGAAGGCCAGCCAGGGATACCTTGGGAGGGGGGAGGTAGGGGTGCGCGCGCGCAAAGCGCGCGCGCCGCCGGAAACAGGAAGTGACGTCACTTCCGGTGACATCATGCCACCGCCAGGAACAGGAAGTGACGTCACTTCCTGTGACATCATTTCCCCCGCGCCACCTGCCGGAAGCAGGAAGTGACATCACTTAATGTGACATCATTTCCACCGCGCCACCTGCCGGAAGCAGGAAGTGGCATCACTTCCTGTGACATCATTTCCCCCGCACCACCTGCTGGAAGCAGGAAGTGACATCACTTCCTTTGACAGCACTTCCTGTGATGTCATTTCCCCCAAATATTACCACCCCCAAAATATACAACTTGAAAAAAGAAGAGAAACTTCACGATGTTCCCTGCTAAAGAAAAAAAGGCTCCAACAGCAATCCCTCTTGAGTCAGATTCACAGGAAAACAATCCACTATCCTTGATACCTGCTTGTGCTCACAAACATTTCAACAAGACTGTCCACAATATCAAAGGGTCTTGATCACCCTAGTAAAAGCAACAAAGCAACCCTTATCTACAATCAAACTGAGATCAGAACTAAAACCACCACTGCCAGTCTGTGCCCTGTAGCCCAGCCTGAAGGCAGGCGGATACAGGTCTAGAAAAGCAGGTCCTCCCCAAGCAGCACACAAAAAGAAAAAGGTGTTCAGGTGTCACTAAAATACTAAAAATTGCAAAAGAGAAAGGAAACCAAGTTCTCTTCATATTATTAAAGTGATGGAACGAGCTGTCAAGTCACAGCCAATTTGTTCCTTACCTTCTGTTGTGTGATGGAAGCGATCTACTGTTGTCTGTGGTTGCTAGTTTCCTGAATGGAGCTTATCTGGAAAAAAAAGAAACACACTGTCAGCAGTTTAAAATTACTTTGCATCTTGGCAGCTCTTCCAACACACCCAGGAGGTGGCTGCCTAGTGTCGTTTTTTTTTTTGGGGGGGGGGGGGTATCGCCATTAGCCCTAATCCCCAGTTTTGTTTTGTATTCATTTTATAATTACTATTAAATTCTGGTCTTACATTAACATACGCCCGCACAGTGGAGCTTCTTGGACCTCGACTTCTCCCTGGACAAAGAATACGGCTGGTAGGATGGGACTTGCGTGCTGTGGGCCCAGGCGGTGGGCCCGCAGGTGTGGGCCATCCCGACTCCCACGCTGGACGAAGGGCTGTGGTCTGGAAGGAGCGACACAGGTTTCAGTCTTTCGCTTTTTTACTGAATTTATACTTCTCTGATTTCCCTGAAGCCTTGAGGATATCTTTCTTCTCCTTAATAAAGTGATAAAATTGATCACAATCCATATTAAAATTCAATTTGACTTGCAGCTCTGCTTTCACCAGGTCTATGTTACAACGATTCCTGGTGTCCGTCCAGTGAGCTGACATGAGGCTGAATACCCTCTCCACAAAAGCGTTTGAGCATGGGATACTCAGGATCTTGCTTACAAGAAGTAAGAGGTTTTCGCACTTCTGAGACCGAGTTCCCATCTCAGAGAATATGGCCACCCACTTTTTATCCACAGTGATTTCTGGGTCAACACAGGCCACTTGCTCATCCAGCAGGCTCTTGGCATCGGTGTATTCACTGTATAGGTGATCCAGGTTTATTATTTTCTCCATTTTCAGCTGCTCAGCAGCACACCGCAGGTGGTCATAAGTCACACTTTTTTAAAGAGAAAATGGTGTCAAAGCACACAGGTGATTTTTCTCAGAGAAATCAAACTTTTCTTCCAGATATGTGGTGGTTCTTTCAAAGAACTTGAGGAAGTCCTGCTTCACTTTCCTTGCCTTCGAAGGTGGCATTTTGCGCAGCGCCTTATCTGTCTCCGTTCCAAAAAAGGAGTCAGCTTTGCGTTGCTTAAGGCTGTTTAGCAACCTGAGCATGGCCTCAAACAATTCAGGTGCTGTCAGTGCATCCCGCTCCAGAATCAGTACAGTCTCCTCAATAGGCGTCAGAGTGGTCTGGAGAAACATCATGTAAGTTTGCGATGTACTGTAGTCCTTTTCTCCAGACTCATCGTCAATGTGGCGCCATATCAGAGGAGGACAGTGGTCCTCTCCCAGCTTTTGAAAGTATGCTTTAACGGCTGGCCAACACTTCAACATCTTGTTTATGGCAGGCAAGAAAGATAGCCATCTTGTGGGTACATGTCGAAGCAGGCGATCACCCTGCATCTCCAAAAAATCAAACATCTCCTGAAGTTCCTCTGAACGTTTGGCAGAAACAGAAAAATGACCAAAAGCCTTCAGTATGAGAGACTCGATGTCGCAGGTGAGCATATCACATCCTTCTTTGGCAGCATTGTGCACAATGTGTGCAGGGCACCTGGCGGGCACGATGTCTTCACGGCCTCTACTCAGAAGTGTGTACACAGAATGGTATTTTCCAAAGTTTACATTCGCGCTGTCTGCTGAGTATGCAGACAGACGAGCTAAGTCCAGCTGGTATTTTGCCAAGACATCCAAAATCCTTCGTGTGACATTCTCAGCCGTTTCATTGGCATCTTCATAGAAATCAAGAAGACGATTTGAAATGCCGTCCTTCAAAGTGAAGTATTTAAGGCATAGGGGGAACATTTTCCTGTTGCCATGATTTGATGCGTCGCTGGAAACGCTGTAGAAACAATGTGCTGTGTCAAGATCTAACAGAATCAGTTCTACAGAGTAAGGTGCCAAGACATCGCTTATCAAAGCTGCGCCCTTTGTTTTCCCACAGGTCATCTTGGTCACAGTCTCGGAATCGGAAAATGTGACTTTGCACAATTTGACACCGCAATCAAGAGACCGGTATGATAACGCATGCCTGTTCGTGTGGTATGCCCAGGTTAGTTCAGCAGCCGCAATTTTGGCCTGAGCAGCGGTGTCTTTTTGGTAGGCAAAAAAACTTGTGATGGATTTTGAAGTTCCAGCTTGGCTTGCCGCACTCCTGTGAGAGTCAGTGTCCTTATGAGCTTTCAAATCATTCACTCCACCGTGACCAATTCCTATCTCCTTAGAACACATTGTGCAGAATGCTTTGTTCTTGTCCTTTGTCTCTTTTAGCCAGGGGTAGGTGTTTTTCCATTCAGGATTGAACACAACCAAACGTTTGGGCTTCTTTTTTGGTGGTTCCTGGGGCTGGTGACCTTTGCCACCTCCAGCGCCTGATGTTGAAGCCATGGTCTGCTGTAAGGGCCTAGATGAAGAGGGCAGAAGAATCATAATTAAGTCCTCGCCACTTCTGGAAGACGTGGGCCTTGGACTCCAAGCTGGGGAGAGAGGGCTTGTTCAGCCGGGGGCAGGATTAAACCCGTAGAGGCCCATAGGCAACTGAAATCTTGGGGTCTCCTCTCGCAAATTATCTCCAGTCCTAATGCATGGAGGCTGGGAGGGCAGCAAGCGGGGGGGGGAATGGGGGGTGAGGCAGCCTGGGGCATCTAAAGGCGTGGGGGCCCATAGGACGGTGCCTACTTGGCCTATGTGTTAATCCAGCCCTGCATGCAAGACTGCAATGAAGGGTATTGATGCAATAGGCATACACACACGTGTAATGGCAGTGTTTGTGCAATGGAAGAGGTAAAAGGGGGGGGGCTGCTGCCCAATGGGAGCCCCATTCACACGTGCTTGGGGGACCCAAGCACAATGGGCGAGGCGCACACACGGAACCTGGTGCTGCTGCTGGCGCGTGGAAGCAGGCCTGGGATTCAGGGTCAGGTCAGACGCCACTGCACCTCGGCAAATGGGGGGAAGGGGGGAAGGCCACTTACTGTAGTCTGTAGGGGAATCCTTTTCTCTTCTTCTCCCCTCTCTCTTCTCCCCTCTCTCTTCTTCTTCTTCTTCTCTCTCTCTCTCTCTCTCTCTCTGCAATGGGCAAGCAAAGCAGATCGAGTCCCGGTTAGGCCATCCCTCTACTGGAAATAATGAAGGATAGGGACACCTCCTTTTGGGGTGCATAGAATTAGACCTCCTCTACCTCAAAAAACAGGCGCCTTCCCCAGAGACCTGCATATCAGCTCTTCATTATAGCGTATAGGAATCGGTCACCATAGGGAATAATGGAGAGCCCAGCAGACCTTTGCCTCCCCCGCTTTCTGATAACCCTGAAGCGGGGGAGAGGGCCTCCAAAACGGGGGATCCCCTGCCCCCACCTGGGGATTGGCAACCCTATCTCATGAGCCTTGGATAACACAGAAAGAGCCAGAAGTGCACAGTCAATGGCAGGGGGCGATTCCACAGTGCTGTAAGAAACAAAGCCAAATAAAAGATGTTGTTGCTAAAGGAAAACTGGTGCATGTTTGTTTGTCAAAGACTTAGGATATAACATACTGTTTGAAGTACCACAAAGCCAAAGCTGAAATTAACACAAAAAGGGGAACAGGCAAGTATTTATGGACTTTGAGAATGGGAACATAGTGAAAACTGTCCAGTGAAGGAAGTACACTGAACTGATATTTACAGGTCCCACAGAAAAATGGTCTACAGTAACAGAACTCACTGCTGGGCAGAAAGGCAAAGATACTTGCAGGCCCTGAGATTTCAGTGGCATGAAAGAAGCCTACAGTGCTGTTTGCAAGATCTGAAGCACACACACACACCAGAAGAAGTCTGAGTACAGTCAAATGGGGTAGCAGAAAAGTATGTCCAGATCTTCAAAAGCATAAATGCAGATCTTCAGAAGTCTTCCAATGGGCACTCTTCGCAGTGGAGGATGGTAATGCATGGGATGGAGAAAGCAGAGAAATAAGTACTCTTCTTCCTTTCTCACAACACAAGAACTCGTGAGCATTCGATGAAATTGCTGAGCGGTCAGGTTAAAACAGATAAAGGGAAGTACTTCGTCACCCAAAGGGTGATTAACATGTGGAATTCACTGCCACAGGAGGTGGTGGCGGCTGCAAGCATAGCCAGCTTCAAGAGGACGTTAGATAAAAATATGGAGCAGAGGTCCATCAGTGGCTATTAGCCAGAGTGTGTGTGTGTGTATACAGTTCTTTTGGCCACTGTGTGACACAGAGTGTTGCACTGGATGGGCCACTGGCCTGATCCAACATGGCTTCTCTTATGTAGACATTTGCCTAAGACAGATGAGCTACAGAAGCATAACAATAGCGGAAGAAGCATTTGTTAAGGATCAGATGTGTTTGTGAAAGACTTAGGTTACAATGGTTGGCAATCCACTGGGAGGATTGGGGAGGACAGGGACAGGTGTACCAGTGTCTCACCAGTACACAAATACAATGCCATTGCTGACCAAAAAAACCACCCTGAAGTGATGTCATGATGTCAAGACAGTGCTCTAGGATACACCAAAGTTCTGTTTTGAACTATATAGTTTGAGGAAAAGCTTAGAGGGGCCCTCAGATGTCATGATATAACTTCCTTTTTTCAGAGGAAGTGACATTGTACACTGGTGCACATGTTTGCCCTGCACCAACTCCCTGTCCCCCCCCCCCCCACACTGGTTTTTGTAGCAGGGGGAAACAGGGTAAATTGCTATCTGCCTAACATTTGTACAATTCAGCATCAAAAACCCATTAAGTATGAAATTACAAATATAAAAAGCAGCACAAAGTATATTGATCCTCCTTGTTTCGCAATGCATGTACTTGTGACAAAACTAGTAGTTCTACCACAAAAAAGCACAGTATGTACGTGTTTTGCACAACCAGAGGTAAACCTGCCGTGGGTCCTAACTGAAGGCCATTAGGAATATTGCTTTCTTCATATTCTGCTGTTTCTGCTAATCCCCACACTCTTCCACAATTTCCCCAACCCATCCTCATAAAGAAATATCAGTGAAACATCCTTCATTCAAATACAAAGCTTAAAGACTAACGTTCAGCCACAATCATCCCAGGGCCACTTCACTTTAAAAGATGCCTGCATGGATGGCACTGTCACATATTTCTTTATGTTGCTGCTTGTATTAAAGATTATTATATGCTTCTTATGTAAAGCATTTGCAGTTGCTTTATGTCTATGTAGAATGATTCAAAATGTTTTTTTGAAAGATGGGGCATTAACTAGAAGTAGGCTCTATAACAGGGGTGGCCAAATTTGCTTAACATAACAGTCACATAGAATAAATGTCAGATGTTTGAGAGCCACAAGACATGAACATGAGGAAGAGAAAGTGATAGAGCAAGAGGGAGGGAATGAGGGAGGCAACTTTAAATGCGTTCTCCAAGCCCCGCATCTTGACTGGTTTGACTTGGAGAAGGGAATGCCTTCTGCAAGCTGGCCAACAGGGCGGTGGGGGGTTTGAGAGCCGCATGTAGCTCCTGAGTCGCAGTTTGACCACCCCTGCTATATAATTTAACCCTAAAATAGCATTATGTTTTAGAATCAGTTTTGCTAAGCTGACCAAGTTCTTTGTGGTACTCAGATCAATGTTTACACTGGGTAGACTGGTATTATGGGTAACAGATTACACACAGCAATTGTGACAAATTCTTAGAGCAAGAGCTGAAATGATGCAGGCCTACCTGGAAACTATGGCTATTACCTTAATAGCACAGCCTCTTCTGGTTACTCAATAACGAGGTGAATGGTTCCTCAAATAACAAGGCTAAGGCACTCAGTACAGGTTGACATTAGTTAACTAGTGATAAACAGGATAACAGATTCTCTTCAGAGTTGATGGGCTCAGAAAGGCTAAAAAGGAAAAGGCATTTTCTTCACCACATCATAAATCTTTCTACTATGTGCCTGATTACTTGAAAGTCCACACTTGCGCACATAATGTGAAGGTGGACAGAGATATCTTTTTAAAGAATGTGGAGGAGGAACACACTGGAAAGTGAGTGTCTCAATTCACATCAACTCAGAAACTGTAATATAGATTGAACACAACTCAGCAGGCATGAAATGCACCCTAAGTTGCATATAAAATCCAACTTAAGATAAATTACAAGTTAAAATTTACAAATTATAATAAGATGGTAAAACATTAGAACATAAGAGAAGCCCTGTTGGATCAGGCCAGTGGCCCATCCAGTCCAACACTCTGTGTCACATAAGAACATAAGAGAAGCCCTGTTGCATCAGGCCAATGGCCCATCCAGTCCAACACTCTGTGTCACATAAGAACATAAGAGAAGCCATGTTGCATCAGGCCAATGGCCCATCCAGTCCAACACTCTGTGTCACATAAGAACATAAGAGAAGCCCTGTTGCATCAGGCCAGTGGCCCCTTCAGTCCAACACTCTGTGTCACATAAGAAGATAAGGAGCGAAGGAAGGGAGGAGGGAAGGGAAGGGAAGGGGAGGGGAGGGGAGGGGAGGAAGGAAGGAAGGAAGGAAAGAAGGAAGGAAGGAAGGAAGGAAGGAAGGAAGGAAGGAAGGAAGGAAGGAAGGAAGGGAGGGAGGGAGGGAGGGAGGGAGGGAAGGAAGGAAGGAAGGAAGGGAAGGAAGGGAGGGAAGGAAGGGAGGGAGGGAAGGAAGGAAGAAAGGAAGGAAGGAAGGGAGGGAGGGAGGAGGGAGGGAGGAGGGAGGGAAGGAAGGAAGAAAGAAAGAAAGGAAGGAAGGAGGGAAGGAAGGAAGGAAGGAAGGGAAGGAAGGAAGGGAAGGAAGGGAGGGAGGGAAGGGAGGGAGGGAAGGAAGAAAGGAAGGAAGGGAGGAGGGAGGGAAGAAAGGAAGGCCGCCCCCCTGCTTTCGGCCCCCTTACCTGCTTCCAGGGCGGCGACGAGTCCGGCGGCGGCGAGGCCGGCGCTGGTCGCTGGAGGGCAGCGGCGCAGCCAGGCAAGCCCGGGGATTGCTCGGCCCTGGGCTGGAGGGCCCAGCCGCCGAGCAGGTGAGCGGGACGGGGGGCGGGCAGCGCCAGCAGGCGAGGCCGGGGATGGGGTGGCGTGGCTCGGAGGCCTCCGATGAGGCCAAGGCCTCTGATGAGGTGAGCGGGGTGGGGGGCGGGCAGCAGGAAAGGCCGAGGGTGGGGTGGCGTGGCTCGGAGGCCGTGCGCATGCGCAGGGACACTGGCTCCCTCACTCGCCGCCTTCCCCGCCCGCGCGCGCGGCCCACTGGCTAAACCAGGACGTTTTAATGGTCCCGGTATAGCCAGGGCGGGAGGCGGGAAACGGGGGCCAGAACCGGGAAAGTCCCGGGCAACCGGGACGGTCTGGCCACCCTAGCGGAAAATGAAAATTACCTGCACTAAAAGGTGCCGGGTGGCAGGTTGCGGAAATAACGGCACCATTACTGGTGAGAATAACCAGGTCCCTACTGTTCATTCCCCTGATGCTATTAAACCCGAGACTTAAGAGGTTCATGCATGCCCGGGCCTTGATCGATTCGGGATGCACCCGAGAGATCATAACCCCGCAACTTGTGGAAGCACTGGGGCTGGCATGGACTCCCCTCCCCCACCCAATCCAGTTCGAGCAAATGGACGGGTCTGCCATGAGGGGGGAGCCCTGCACAGAAGTAACCCAGGGGCTACCAGTGGGGATCAAGGAGCATTGGGAGGTGGAAGTATTCGTCATTGCTCTGTTCTCCTCCTTCGATGTGGTGTTGGGGGTGGGCTGGCTTGCTAGGCACCAGCCGGACACACAGTGGGGGGTGCAAACCATAGACTTAACAAACCGAAGGTGCGCGCACCATCACTGGGTAGGAAGATGGGGGTGAACCCCACCCCCTAGGAATGAGACTATGTGTGTATTGGTAGAAGAGGTCCGGTCAATACCTAAAGAGTACTGGGACTTGTGGAAAGTGTTTTGTAAGGAGGAAGCCAACGAGCTGCCACCCCACCGCAGCACTGACTGCGCGATCGAACTAATCCTGGGACAGAGGCTACCAAAGGCCAAACTGTACTCCATGGGGTGGGCGGAAAAAGAGGAGTTGCGAAAGTTTATTGACAAAAAACTGAAAAGGGGTTTTATCAGACCCACCACGGCCCCCCATGCTGCCCCGGTCCTCTTCCGGAAGAAGGATAGGAGCCTTAGGCTTTGCACAGACTTTCACGGGATAAATGGGATTTCGATGTCAAACGCCTACCCCATCCCCTTGATCAAAGACTTATTAAGCACGGTGTCAGAGAGGTCCATTTTCACCAAGTTGGACCTAAGGGATGCCTACTTCAGAGTAAGGATCAAGGAGGGGGACAAGTGGAAAATGGTGTTTAACACATTGATGGGGCAGTTTGAATACCTAGTGATGCCATTTGGACTTCAAGGGGCCCCAGGGGTATTTATGAACTTTATCAATGAAGTGCTCAGAGAATACCTGTACAAGGGGGTGGTGGTGTACCTGGATGACATCATTATCTATTCCAAAGATCTACCCTCCCACGTGCAGCTGGTCAGGAAGGTGCTATCGACCCTGTACGAGCATAAACTCTATGCAAAACTATCTAAGTGCGAGTTTCACCAGACGTAACTGGATTACTTGGGGTTCCGGGTATCGGGGAAGGGTTTAGCCATGGACCCAGCCAAGATACAGGCAGAGTTGGACTGGGAACCCCCGAGGACACATAGACAGCTACAATACTTCCTCGGCTTCGCGAATTTTTACAGGGGGTTCATCCAGGGGTTCGCCTAAGTGATGCTGCCTTTGACTGACCTACTTAAGACTAAGGGGAGAGGGCCAGAAGCAAAAAAGCCTGGGGCCAAATTACAGTGGTCACTGGAGTGCCAAAAGGCATTTGAGGAACTTGAGAGACTGTTCACGAGTGAGCCCGTCCTAGCCCACCCGGACGAGCTCAAGCCCTTCGTGGTCCAGTGCGATGCCTCCGACGTGGCCGTCGGAGCAATATTAATGCAGAAAGATGAGGAGGGGAGGTTGAGGCCATGCGCTTATATATCCCGGAAATTCTCTCAAGAACAACGTAACTGGTCTGTCTGGGACAAAGAAGCGTTTGCGGTAACGTTCGCCCTAAAGACCTGGCGGTCATGGCTGGAGGGGGCGAGAGTTCCATTTGAGATATGGACAGACCATAAAAAGCTAGAAGCCCTTACCGGTTGTCGAAAATTGACCGCCAAACAGATCCGGTGGGCCGGCTTCTTTGTCAAATTTGACTTTACTCTGGGGGCAAAGAACTTTTTGGCCGATGCTCTATCCCGGCTTCCCCAGCACGAAAGCCAGAAGGATGAAGTCATAGACTCTCTGATCCCCCCCCTTCAGCAGTGGCCGGGGCGGTGACTACTTGCTCTGGGAAGAAAACAAAACCCTTGGAGCCATGGGGGGGGGGGGACAACTAATCAAGGAACTAATCAGAGAGGGAGGGGGAGCAAAGACCAGATGGCATTGTTAAGGGAGAAGGGGGGTTCTGGTACTATGAGGAGAAGCTGTACGTGCCCAAGACCCTCCGCCATGAAGTCCTGCAACACTGCAACTGCAATAAATTAGCAGGGCACTTTGGGTATGTGAAAACGCTGCACTTAGTAAATCGGCAGTTTTGGTGGCCAAAAATGAAAAAAGACATTTCCAAGTTTGTGAACTCCTGCCCAGTTTGCATCATGGCAAAAAAGAGAGGGGGTAAAACACCCGGCCTCCTTCAGCCCACTCCCACCGCGACACGGCCATGGTCGGTGGTGTCAATGGACTTTATAGTATTGCTCCCAATGTCCCAAGGCAAGACTGTGATTCTGGTGGTGGTGGACACTTTCTCTAAACAAGCGCATTTCATTCCTTGCAAACAACTCCCCACTTCTAAGAAATTAGAACCTATTTTTCCAACACGTTGTTAAACTACATTCATTTCCAGACAAGGTCATTAGCAACCGCGGGCCACAGTTCGTTGCCAACTTCTGGTGGGAGTTTTGCAAACTGGCAGGCATAGAACAAGGTCTGAGCTCTGCGTACCACCCACAGATGGATGGACAGACGGAACACATGAACGCTCTTCTACAACAATACCTAAGGTGTTATGTGAACTATCAACAAACTAATTGGGTGGAACTACTGCCTTTTGCTGAGTATGGGTACAATAATAGCTTACATAGCTCCACCAGAGCAACACCATTCCAAATAGTACATGGCTATGAAGGGAAGCCTTTTCCGCTGCTGCCCAGCCACAAGGAAACAGCGCCACCTACCTCCTGCCAGCAGTGGTGGGAAGAAATAAGAAAAGGGTGGGCAATCATTCAAGAGAAATTAGAAGCGGCAAAAAGAGACTATAAGACCCACTTTGACAAGAAACACTCCCCAGAATGGGACTTTAAAGTAGGGGGGACTGTATTCTTATTCACCAAGAACTTAACGTTTGCCGCAGACTTGTTGGAAACTAGCGTACAAATACTTGGGACCATTTAAGATAAAATGAGTGATCAATAAAGTGTCTGTAGAATTGGAGCTGCCCAAAATGTTTAGTAAAATTCACCCTGTTTTTCATTGCAGTCTTCTCTGACGGGACCCTGGAGTTACGTCATGGCAGCCCCGCCCTCCAGAGCCTCAACCTATTCAAATGAAGGGTCAGAGTCACCATGAGGTGCAGGAGGTGCTAGATGCTAAAATGAAAAGGGGGGTGTTACACTACTTAGTACGCTGGAAATACTTTCCTCCAAGCTGTGATGAGTGGGTCAAATCATCAGACCTCTGTGCTCCTATGCTTCTTAAAAGATTTTACCTACTGCACCCAGACAAACCCCGAACAAGAGCTTAGGGGGGGGGCAGTATGTCAGACAATGGAATATAACTGTGATGAAATGCTTAGCCTTACTGACTCCATTTTCTTAGCCATGTTACTAACCCTGAGAAAACTGTTTGCATATCAAAGTAGAGGCCCAGAATGTTACTAACAGTTGGTGTGAACATTCCTTTCCCTGGAACTAACAAAAGCCACCTTCCTTTGAAGATAAGCACCTCCAGGGATGGCAGTTTAGCCATCCCTGTAAAGCAGCAACAACAAAGAGATAAGAAGGAATGACTGTGTGAAACCTCGCGCCTTGACCCAGCAATGTTTAGAAATGCGGGTTTATGCATAGTAAGCTTTGATGTAGAATTCTTTAAGATATGTTTCAATCTGAAACACTGTATCAGTTCCAATCTTTCTTCGTTCAGATGCTATGGACTCTCAAATAAAGCCTAAACTTTGTATCAACTCAGAGTCTGGTTGATTTGAAGTTCCACTGTCTGACAGACCCTGTAATAAGAGCCCTGTAAGCTCTTGGAGGATTGACTGCATCAGGGGTGTGTGGCCTAATATGCAAAGAAATTCTTGCTGCAAAAAAAAGCCCTGTGTACAGCTTATGGTCAAAATGTATATTGCTGTAAAATCTTTGTAGGAAAGTGGAATAAAAATGTAATCTGTATCATTTCTCTTTTTACACCATGTTGATTGTACAAAATGTTGGCTTAAGAATGTTAGTTAACTATGTATAAAGGATTATTGAGAATGCATCTCATAGGAAATTCTCCTGGGAAATTGCAAATACTGGTGTTGGGGAAGGAAGAATGATATAATCCGCACATCACTTCTAGAATGCCATATCACATTCAACTTCAAGCCAACTAAAACTGTGTAGGCCTTCTAAAATAGCCATGTGGTTGTCACTGACTGTTGGATATGTTATGTGGGCTCAAAACCAGAGTGCATAGACTGTCTTTCACAGACCACAATCTCTTTAAATAAGCGCATTTTAACAGAACAGGTTTTGTGGTATTTCGAGGCAAGTATGAGAAAGAAACTCCACTGAATTGCAAGTGATGGAAGAAAACCTAGTTTCCTCAAAGAAGACCTATGTGGGTTTTGCATTGGGAATGATGAGAGAAAAGCTGCTTTTTAATTCTCACCAAGAGTAATCCTAAACAGCTCTATTCAGAAATAAATCCCATTGTATTCCAGGGAGTTTACTCTCAGGACAACATTCTTAGGATTGCAGTCACAATGTAGCAAAACCACGTTACAAAACCAGGGAGTGGGAGAAATCAACATTGTGAACTGCTAGGTTGGAGACAGCCTAATTTTCCAATGGCAGAATGGAATTGTCTTCTCTCCCCCTCCTTGCCCCCTCCCCAGTGAAGCTCACAGATCTTTACATCATGTTACTCCTCATGGACAGGGGACTCTGAGGAATGACACGAGGGGGATCTTTCCAGTTTAATCTGTTGTCAATTTTGAGACAACCTGTTGTCTTAAATTTATTCCATGTATTCCACTGATTTTCCATCAAGGAATTTAACCGAGATCACACAGACTTCCCAGAAAATTAAGAACTGATACTGGAGCATTGACTAAAACCTGATCTATTTAGTTTCAGCATGTGCTAACAGCATGTATCTTCAGATTATGCTGTGCTATCACTTAAAAGCTTGATTTGCTGGTTTTTATGGTATAACTGTTGTTAATTCTGAAGAAACTAGAAAATTAAGATGTTCAGCATGTAGTGCTGAACAGTTATCAAGTTGGATCCAACCAGCATTTTAATTTAGCTTGATCCAATTGTCCTCCTAACTACAGCCCCTCTCCCACATGGCCTGTGTCCTTGCATGCCTCATGATCTTTTTTTTTTTTTTTTGCTGTCTAGTCACAGCTGACTTATAGCAACCTTGTGAGACTTTCAAGGCAAGAGACATTCAGCAATGGTTTGCTATTGCCTGACTTTGGTATTCCCTGGTGGTCTCCCATTCAAGTACTGACCCAGGTTGACTCTACTTAGCTTCAAAGATCTGATGGAATCAGTGACTATTAACCACAAATATATAGATGGAACAGTATGTATGGGGTAGTGATGCTCTGTATTCTTGGTGCTCAGTGGGCAACAGTGGGAGGGCTTCTGGCCCCACTAGTGGACCTCCTAATGGCACCTGGGTTTTGGCCACTGTGTGACACAGAGTATTTGACTGGATGGGCCACTGACCTAATCCAAGATGGCTTTTCTTATGTTCTTAGTCTGTGCTATCCAGGTAAGGGCAGAACTCAGTGCTCTGCCTTGTGAGGAAAGACTGAGGAATGTTCATTCTGGAGAAGAGGAGGTTGAGGGGGGGCATGATTTCTCTCTTTTAAGTATTTGAAGGGCTGTCACTTAGAGGAGAGCAGGGAGCTGTTCCTGTTTGCAGCAGAGGATAGGACACATAATAATGGGTTTAAATCAAGGGTGGGAAGGTACTGGCTGGATATTAGTTTGTTCAACTGTGGAATCAGCTATGTAGGTGTTTGTCCAGCCACTGCTTAAAGATTGCCAGTGAGGGGAAGCTCCCTCCCTCCCTAGGTAGCTAATGATGCTGAGATATTGTGGTGGCCAAAGCAATGGGAATCAGAACATCTCAACCCATACAATCTCTAGACACACACCCCACTCACACACATTGTGCATTAGAAGTGATTCTTAGCAGGTATAACTTATGAGAAAATAAAGGCAGGCATTTCAAAATTGGCAGACAGCTTCAGGATGATCATCGAAGTTTCAGCACCAAACATGATATTAATTGGAACATCCTAGCCTAGTTTATCACAACATAATTTTGCCTTGCAATTCCCTTTGCTATTTCCCATCAGCGCTGTGAAATCCCTAGGTATTCAAAATCTTGGGGGGGGGGGCCTTGCAAAATATCTCAGAGTCTGAGTGCAGTAAGCAGAATCAGAGGCCTCAAAACTGGCCACTAATTGTTAGCCCTTAAGGTGGTACCTATCTGAAGAAGAGAGCAGTGTAATGTACTGAGAACCGAGACGGTTTGAAGGCAACATAGTTTATTTGGTAGCACATTACAAGAGAGAGAACACGCGGGCCGGGCCCCGCTTATATACGTTACCTGGAACTGCCCCCTCGTCTGACCAGGCCAATCCTGGTCGGTTAAACTTCCCGCCACAAACCTTGATGGGCGGGGCGTCTGGCGAGCCACATCCGGGAACCCAGGGGTCGCCTTCAGCAGTGATCGCCATGCAGCATAGCTGCTTAAGTTCAATACATAACACTCCTCCCCCCTAGCTCAGGACACATAGTCCTGCAAGTAAGCAGGGGCCGTGCGCTCCCGGGTAGACCTCCTTAGCCTGGCTGGTGGAGTCGGAGCGGTTGCCGGTGCTTCTGTGCCGGAGGGGGTGGCAGTTTCCCCGCTTGGGAGAACCGCTGGCCTATGGTTGTCAGTGTCTGGTTGCTCGTCTGTTGTCCCTGCCTGGGAGTTGCCCTCGCTACGGTTTGGCACTGCCTCCCGCTCAGCAGGAGCGGTTGGCGGGGTTGGGGTAGCTCTCTGCGGGGCCGCGGCTGTGAGCTCCTCCTCGCTCTGTATTTCGGCCGGTTCTTCCGGCGAGGTGCAGCGACGTATTTGGTCTATATGCCTCCGCAAAATACTGCCGGCCTCTGTAGACACATCATAGTGGTGTGACCCAATTACTCGAAGCACCTGGCTGCTACCCACTCAGGGCCGCTAGCATAGTTCCTCGCGTACACCGGATCCCCTGGAAAGAATCCCCTGGCCACTTCTCTGAACACGGGGGAACTACAGATGTTGGTGGCCCGGTCGGGGTGCAGCCGATCTAATCTCGTGATTAGCTTCTGTCCCATTAACAGCTCAGCTGGGCTGGCCCCCGTGACGGGGTTGGGAGTTATCCTATTATCGAATAGGAAGGCGGCTAGGCGGTGATCCCAGTCCCCCTGCACGATACGGCCCAGGGCTTCTTTAGTGGTGTGCACCATCCATTCTGCTTGGCCGTTGGTGGCCGGATGGAACGGGGCGGACCTTATGTGCTGTATTAGGTATCTCTGCAAGAATTCCCGGGATGTGAAGGCTGTCCCGTTATCCGAGACTATGGTGTCCGGAATCCCGTGTGTGCTCAGGACCCTGCGTAGTGCCCGGATCACCGCCGCCATTGAGGTTGAAGCCACCGGGATGACTTCCAACCACTTGGTGTATGCATCCACCAATATGAAGAATATTTGGCCCTGAAATGGCCCCGCAAAGTCGATGTGCAGCCTAGACCACAGCTTTCTGTGTGCTTCCCAGCATTGAGCAGGGGAGCTGGGTGGTTTGGGTCGGGACTCCTGGCATGCTTTGCACCTCCGGACCCACCCCTCTATTTCTTCGTCCATCCCCGGCCACCAAACATAGCTGCGTGCTAAGGCCTTCATCTGAACAATCCCCAGATGTGTTTCATGAAGGGCCCCCAGCACTTGTCTCTGCAGCGGGGGGGGGGGAACCACCACCCTGCTCCCCCATAGAAGACATCCCTTGTGGGCAGATAGTTCTTCCTTTCGTGTTGTGTTTGCCCTGAACTCTTCGCCCTGTTTTCCCTCTGGCCAGCCCCTTACCACCCAGTCGAGAACCCGTGCGAGTATTTTGTCTCGCCCTGTGGCTTTCGCTACCTCCGCTGCGTGTAGGGGTCTCTCGGGTAGCGTTTCGATGAGCATCACGTGTGCTGGAGCCGGTTTGGGGTCGATGGAGGGCAGCAGTAGGTGACTGAAAGCGTCTGCGTGTCCCATCGCCTTGCCGGGCCGGTGCACCAGGGCATATGTGTAGGAATTGAGGAACTGATTCCACCGCAAAACGCGCTGTGATAGAATCTGTGGCATTTGGCGGTCCGGGGCTAGGAGACCTAGGAGCGGTTTGTGGTCTGTGGCTATGGTGAAACGCCTTCCGTACAGGTAGTCGTTAAACTTATGCACCCCTGGCACGATCACTAAGGCCTCTTTATCTATCTGGGCATAGTTCCGCTCTGCTGGGGTCAGGGTCCTCGAGTAGTATGCTACTGGGACCTCCCTCCCGTCCGGGAGTTGGTGACCCAGGACGGTGCCCACCCCATACGGGGACGCATTGCATGCCAAAATCACCAGTAAGCTCTCATCGAAATGGTGAAGCACATTGTTAGATACGAGCAGCCTTTTGACTGCCTGGAACGCAGTGTCCTGCTTCTTTCTCCAGACCCACGGGGCATTTTTTCTAGGAGTCTGTGGAGGGGTTCTGCAATGGCGGCTTTGTGGGGCGAGAATGAATGATAAAAATTTAATCTCAAGAAAGTTTGTAGCTCCGCCTTGCTCGTGGGGGCTTCCACTATGGTCCTGGTTTTGCCCGGTGTCGGGTGGATCCCCCCCACGTCTACCGCAAACCCCAAAAACTCCACCCTCGGTACGCCGAGGGAACATTTTTCTCGCTTTACTTTCAGGCCGGCCTCTTAGAAATGGCGGAGTACTTCTCGCAGCTGGTTGCTAAATTCCTCCGCGTCCGGTGCGGCGATCAGAACGTCGTCGAAAAACAGTTGCATCCCGGGGATCCCTTTGAGGAGAGAATCCATCAGGCTCTGGAACACGCCCGGGGCCACGCTCACCCCAAACTGCAACCGTTGCACCTTGAATGCCCCCCGGTGGGTCACTATGGTCTGTGCCCCAGTCGTAGCAGCGTCCATGGGCAGCTGCTGGTACGCATGGGCCAAGTCTACTTTCCCAAAGATTTTGGACCCCGCTAATGCTGCCAGAACGTGGCTGATTACTGGAACGGGGTAGGGGTTATCTTGCAGTGCCTTGTTAATGGTGCACTTATAATCGGCACATATGCGCACATCCCCGTTCGGCTTCACTGGGGTGACTATCGGGGTTTCCCATGCGGCATAGGACATGGGTTCCAGCACTCCCTGGGCTATGAGGCAGTCTAGCTCTGCCTCAGTTTTGGGCTTCAGAGCGAACAGAACTCGCCTGGCCTTCAGTGTTACGGGTCGCACGTGGGGATTGAGGGGTAAGGATATGGGAGGTCCCTTGTAGCACCCCAGGGCCCCATCAAGCACCTCTGGGAATTCCCTGCACACGTTTTCGAATCCCCGCGTCCCCAGCTGTTGCACCCCCACAATCTTTATTCCCAGCGGCCGGAACCAGGCCAGGCCCAACAAAGTGGTGAGCTGCCATTTAACCACCAGTATGTCGAGTTTATCCCTAAACCCATTGTACTCCACCCTCACCGTTGTCCAACCCAGGATTTCAATGGGGTTCTTTTGAAAGTCCCGTAGCATGAAGCATGCCGGTCGCAGTCTAGGCCGGCCACGTGGGCACAGCTTCCACAAGGATTCCTCCGAAATTATGGATATGGAGGAACCTGAGTCCAGTTCCATCAGGCAGGGTTTGCCCTCGATCCTGACCGAAACCTTGACTTTTTGGGGGGTATCGTCGGGCAAGTTCATTACCTGCACGCTGGGGGAGGCGGTCGAGTAGTCCCCGGTCGATTCCTGGTTGGTTGACTGGCAGCGGTGGGTGGCTTTGGTCAGCTCCTACAGACCACGTTGCAGTAGGGGCAGTCCCTTCGCTCGTGTAGGTCTCCGCAGCCGGCGCACTTGGTGGCGGCTGGTCTCTCTGTTGCTCGGGGTCGCTGGGTCACACGTGGGGCTGCCCCGGGTTGGCAGAGTAGCTGGAGTGCCTCTTCTTCGTTTGGTGGGCTGAGGTCCATCTCTTCCCGATGGACGGCTTCGGCCCTTGTTTTGGGGAAGGTCCTCATGGTCCGCTCGAACGAGACGGCCTCGTTGAAGGCACTCTGGAGGGTAAGCTCTTCCTTCGCCAAGAGCTATTGTTGAAGTCTTTCATCCCTCAGGCCCCAGGTGAAACGGTCCCTCAGGGTCTCCTCTAGCTTCTCGAAGCTACAGTTGCCCGCGAATTGGCGGAGAGCTGCCAGGTAGTCTGCTGCTGTCTCTCCCGCTTCTTGGTCCCGCCTGTGGAAGAGGAGCCGGCAGGCGACAATTGAGGGTTTGGGCAAGAAATGCCCGGTGAGGAGTCTGATTATCTCCTCATACGTCTTCTCCATGATCCTCGCGGGGACCGAGAGACCCTTGGCGATCTCGAACGTGGCCTCTCTGCAGACGCTTAGGAGGACGTCTCTCTTCAGGCTATCTGCCGTTATCCTATTTGCTCGAAGGTGGCACGCGACCCGCTCCATGTAAGTCTCCCACCTCTCTGGAGTAGCAGGGTTGAACTCTTCGAGACGGCCCGTGGTTCCGCTCTGGTTAGCCATGGTGGCTGCGGTGGCGGGCCCGTCAGTCTACAACCACTTTGCCTTCGTCATCTCCAACCGGATCCACGAAGCCCTCTGGAGTGGGCTGGCTAGGATCCCATCCTCGTCGCCACTGTAATGTACTGAGAACCGAGACGGTTTGAAGGCAACATAATTTATTTGGTAGCACATTACAAGAGAGAGAACACGTGGGCCAGGCCCCGCTTATATACATTACCCGGAACTGCCCCCTCGTCTGACCAGGCCAATCCTGGTCAGTTAAACTTCCCACCACAGAACTTGATGGGCGGGGCATCTGGCGAGCCACATCCGGGAACCCAGGGGTCGCCTTCAGCAGTGATCGCCATGCGGCATAGCCGCTTAAGTTCAATACATAACAGCAGTGTCTCATAAAAGTTCATACATATTTTGTTAGTGTTAAGGAAAAGCTGAAGGGATAGCTACACTGTCTCCATCCCTTACTCATTCCTGAGCAGCAGCGGCAGCAGGCAAGTAGGGCAGAGTGGCTCAGTTGCTGGCTGTGCGTGCAGGCTGGGAGGGCTGCAAACAGGGGGGAAACTGGGGGGGGGGGTGGAAAGCTGACTTGGGGCCCCTTAAGGTGGGGGGGGGGGTCCATAGGCCAGTGCCTACTTGGCCTAATTGTTAATCCAGCCCTGTTTCCAATCCATGCAAAGTTACTCTGTTTGTGTAAGGCAAACAGTAGAAAATAATGCTGGGAGTCTTAAAACTGGTCACCTGCTTCAGCATGCTTGTAGGAGTTGTAGTGACAACCTGAAGAGAATTGGAATATCCCAGTCCTCCTACTTTTTTCTTTGGAAGTTATAGTTGTCTTTTGCAAGTATAATCCATCTAAAAATAAAGGTAGAAGCTTCAAAATTAGCCACTAGCCTTACAGTGATGACTGGAGTTACAGAGGGAATAAAGATATAACTCATCCAACCATAAAGCTAGGAACCTCAAAATTTGCCACTAGCTTCACGATGATGATGGGAGTTGCAGTATCCAGATCAAAGGGAATTGGAACATTCTGACTCACAGAATCTCCAGAAACCTTCGCCGCCACTGATGCTTTTTGCTTTGGAACATATGGTTGTCTCTGGCAGTAATTACTCAACAGTAAGCAGAATCAGAGGCCTCAAAACTGGCCACCGATTGTTAGCCCTTAAGGTGGTACCTATCTGAAGAAGAAAGCAGTGTCTCATGAAAGTTCATACATATTTTGTTAGTGTTAAGGAAAAGCTGAAGGGCTAGCTATACTGTCTCCATCCCTTACTCATTCCTGAGCAAAAAAAAACATGCCAAACATTCTTTCATTCAAGGAACTGCTCCTTTCATAAGAGTATCGAGAATTTCTCATGGAAAAGAAGAGATGCACCGTAAATACAGAAATAAATGTTAGTTTAATTCAGTACAGTATATATTCTGGAATATGATACATCACTTTCATAGGCAGTCACAATGTGTTCCTCATTTCATACTCTCTTAGATGTGTAAACCTTTGACCTAAACAAAATTCTCCTCACAGTGAGAACAGCAGTAGAATCTTAGTTAGAATTTTCCAAATGCACATCTACAGATAATACCTGAGCCCAGCCAATCTAACTCGCTTCCTCAAGTACAAACTTCAATATAAGTTTTTAATAGAAAGTTGGCTCTGCTATGCTGTTTGATGGCTTCTTGGTTGACACATATGAATGAACAGAGTGTAATAAAGGAAGAAGGAGAAGATATTGGATTTATATCCCATCCTACTCTGAATCTCAGTCTCAGAGTGGTCACAATCTCCTTTACCTTCCCCCCCCCAACAGACACCCTGTGAGGTAGGTGGGGCTGAGAGAGCTCTTACAGCAGCTGCCCTTTCAAGGACAACTCCTAAAGAGCTATGGCTGACCCATTCCAGTCATTCCAACAGCTGCAAGTGGAGGAATGGGGAATCAAACCCGGTTCTCCCAGATAAGAGTCCATGCACTTAACCACTACATCAAACTACACCAAAGAGGCCTTGAAACTGGGAGCTCTTCAAAAAGTCAGATGGAAACCCAGAGATAATTGAATTTATCCTTGAATCAATGGATTTAACAAATCAGGCAGTAAGGAAGAAGAAAGTTGTAGAACTGAAGGCATGCTCTATTTCCAGTTGCTTTCAAATTCAGGACATAAAACATCTTCATTTCTTCAAGAAGCAATTGAAGATTGGTACTGAGAACAGGAGCAGAAGCACCAGTGTAATGCGGAGAATCCAGACATAACGGGGAATGATTTGGCCTAAATCAAAACAAGCAGATAAATAAATCCTTTATTTATTTATGTGAAATAATTCTGTCTTCCAACTCTGATCATTTATGCTCCTAAAGCTCCTTCCAATGAAGAGTTAAGCAATAAGAAAAATACAACATTCAGAGTTCTCTAAACTCAGGAGACCATGAAATAAAACCAGCAATAGAAAGTAACACTAAAACCGGAGAACTTTTCTTACAAAACCAGCAGATTAAATGTCATTTAAAATCACTTCTGGGAATTAAATATTTTAACACACCTCATATAAATCATATAGTAAGAAATAGGACGTAAAAATAATTCTTGCTTATCCTTTCAAACATATAATAGAAGAAATGTCAGGGTGAAACTATACTATCAAAACATTTATAAGTATTAGGAAAAAACCTTTTGGCCTCTACTTCTAAGTAGACTCTACTTCTAAATAATTTAAGATGAACAATATAAATGTGCACAAAGTCACTTTAATATTCCAAAGCTTTTATCTTTAAACATTGCAATATGAAACACGAGAGTGCATGCAGGCACTTAGACATAACCTCTTTTCCCAAACAATCTGTACTAAAATGAATTGAGACAGTCTGCAGAAAAATAAATTAAAGTGCACAGGCTCTTTTAAAGTGCACAAAGCATATTTTAAAGGTTAAGAGTCTGCTTTTGACTCATAAACCAAAATAATGAGAAAACAGTCTGTAATGAATTATCCCACTTCACAGTCTCGCACGTTCAGTCCACTATTGTTTCAGTGAGGTGTAGGATAAAGAACCCCCTCCCTCTTTACAAAGAATGAGCTAGAGCCTTGCGAGGAAGAGACAGGATTTTTGGGTTCCACTTAAAAGCCATCAGTCTTGAAAAAGGCAATTGACACCGGCTAACGTGGACTGGCTTTATGTGGATGAACTTATTCTTTATCCTTCTCAGCCTTGTTCCTCTCTTCCCATAGCCCTGCCTTTGCCTAGTTAGCAAGCTGCAGAGCTAGGATATGTCATCCCAGATGCAGAGTCCCTGCCTCTTATGAGAGCAGCTACCTGGGATGTGCCTGCCTCCTTTTCCTTCTCTCCAGGCTGTTGCTCCACCCCCAAGGGGTGATAAGATGGAACTGCTGCCAACTGAGCATGGCTGAGGATTCTTCATATGATAAAAATGTCATAGCATATGGGATCCTCCCAGGAGGCAGACTCTCCTCCCTTGCCTGATTGGATCCTGGATCAAAGTACAATTTACTTAAGGCAAGGCATGAAAGTAGTCTGCCTTATCTCTGTTTAACAACATATTCCCTGGTCTTTTCCTCAACTCTCCTTCTTTTTTCTTTATTTCATTTTGAATGTCCAATAGTTGTTTTTCTTTTTTCCTTTTATCTTTATTGTTCAGAGTAATCAACAACCCTCTCATTACTGCTTTATAAGCATCCCAGACCGTCTGGAAGTCAATATCTTCTTTGTCAACTTATAAAAGCTTAAAGTAAAAGAAAGATCTTTCTACCCCATATCTTACTTCCCCCCCACCCCTCCCTCCATTACTTGACCCCCGCCAGTGTTTCTTAAAAAAAAAAAAAGTATTGAAGGTACCCTTAACTATTAAGAAAAAACAAAAAAACCCAAAAGTTATATTCTTATTTTAAAAATCTTAATCATCAAAGATTGTCCAATGTCCTTTTATTTTCCACTCTTTTTCTACGTATCTTCTGAATTTCTTCCACTCCAACTTAAAAAGTTCCAAATCATAGTCTCTTAGTTTTCTTGTTAATTTGTCCATTTCACTCCATAACATAACTTTTGTAATCCAATCCCATTTCTCTGGTATTTTTTCTTGCTTCCACAGCTGCGCATACAATGTCCTAGCAGCTGAGAGCAAGTACCATATTAAAGTTCTATCTTCTTCTGGAAATTTTTCCATTTGTAATCCCAGCAGAAAAATCTCTGCCACTTTGTTGAATTCATATCCCAAAATCTTAGAAATCTCTTGCTGAATCATCTGCCAAAACATTTTAGCCCTTTCACAAGTCCACCACATATGGTAGAAAGAGCCTTCATGCTTTTTACATTTCCAACACCTATCTGGCATCTTGTTGTTCATCTTTGCTAATTTTTTTGGAGTCATATACCATCTATACATCATCTTAAAACAGTTTTCTTTAATACTATGACATGTTGCAAGTTTCATAGAGTTTTTCCACAAATATTCCCAAGATTCCATCTTTAACAACATATTTACAGTATTTTTGCACAGTGGAACAAGGCTTTTCCAAGTAATACTGGGGTCAGGCAGGCTGGTGCACCCTCCAGAGCTGGTGCACCCTCTAGTGCCAGTTTGGTGTAGTGGTTAAGTGTGTAGACTGGGAGAACCAGGTTTGATTCCCCACTCCTCCACTTACAGCTGCTGGAATGGCCTTGGGTTTGCCATAGCTATCGCAGGAGTTGTCCTTGAAAGGGCAGCTGCTGTGAGAGACCTCTCAGCCCCACCCACCTCACAGGGTATCTGTTGTGGGGAGAGAAGCTATAGGAGATTGTAAGCTGCTCTGATTCAGAGAGAAGGGCAGGATATAAATCTGCAATTCTTCATCTTCTTCATTAAGACCTTGTCAGGACTTGAGAGGGGTAAGAGGTTAATTCTACCTTGTGGCATACCAGATACATGAAAACATCACAGAACTAGACTGTGTTTCTTGTAATTTCTTGACAAGCACTTCCACTAGTGTAGAGTTTTGGAGAAAGGGAGGCTATGGTTTTTGGTCCAAAAAAGAACAGTCAAAGATGGTAGGAAGGCAAGGATTGAAATTCATTTGTTGGTTTCAACTTACTAAACAACTGTCTCTCTCACTGTAGAGCAAAATACATTGCCACACTGGAATAAGAACTGTTGAAAGTTAATCAATGACAGAAGGGAGTGAAGTGTGAAATGCAGAGTTCTGATTTCCCTTTGTCATTCATTTCCTGTGGTACACATAGAGAGAAACTCAATAAACTGGACAAACTGTTCACTCAACTTGCAGCAGTCTTTACTGTAGCTTCATGAAGAAAAAAAATACATAAATGCATCTTTAGCAAATATTTTTCAAGTGAATTGTTTCAGACCAACCACAGCACAATAAAAAAGCCAATTGTTTTCTGTTCCACTCACCTGCTCATAAAGGTAAGTCTGGCAGAACCATTTCATATTGAAAGCTCTCCTGACTTTGTGAATGTTTTTAAAATGACCGCAGAAACCAAGAACTCACCAGGGCTCAAGTTTTTAAAAAGTTCAATGAAAATGCAACTGAATCTAAATTTACAGTATCATATGGACAACTGATAATATTTGGATTAATATTATATTTGGTACAGTTCTGAGATCTAACTGTGAGTAAAGGTGAGCTTCAAAAAGACTTTTTAAAAAAGTGTTTGTATATTTTAGTGGACACAGCTATGGGGATGAGTGAAAAATCCATATTGTTACAGTGATCTGGCTCTGTCTGTGCCTATTTTACAGCTGTTCAGTTCTTCCTAGTTATACTTCGAGTGCATCAAAATTTGGAATCACCAATTTTAGTGCCAAGAAATGCACAGGGCTTTAAGTAAAGGGTGTGAAATTCACAGCAAGATTCAACAGTTTAAAAGTAATATATTTAAAGAATTATTGTGGTGGCTGCTTTCTTTTTTAAAATTTCCTTATGAGTGTACTGATATTATCAGTGGCCATTACACACATCTTTTTGGAAGAAAAGGGATATGTGCTCATGACATGATTAGCAAAAACATACCATTGTTTCTAACCATAATCATTCAGTATGTAGAATCCCTAATTAAATTAGTGGTGTGCATGTTTCTGAGGAATATCCACATGTGATCTGAAATGGGAGGGGGTCCCTAAATTACCCCCCTATTGGAATGCTCAACAAGATGCCTCTAAAATCCTGATGCATCCCTGAAACACTGGTGCCCACTGTTGCTTCTAACTTTACTAGAGCCTATTGTGAGAAATAAATGTTAATCAGTAAAAGGGCTTTCCCTCGTTCAAATGCATTATGAGGAAATCCAAACTAGGTGATCCATTTACTCTGCACTAAACTCCTGGTCTGATCACACCCATTGTCTCAAAACTCTAACTAAGCTTTGAAACATAGTCTCAAAACTCACACTCTAAATATCATTGAAGGGCTCCTGCCTTCTCCACAAGCCATTTTCCCACACAGAAATAGCACTGAGGGGGAGTTATTTTCCCATTTTTGGAGCTCCATATGGTGTATTCTGTGCACATGGAGCAGCAAAACCAGGGAAATAAATGATTATTTCCCCCCACACACACACACACACATGTTGTTACTATACAGAAAGTGGGTGGAGGGAAGGTGGGAGCCCTTCCACTCCTAAAAGCCATTTCCCACACCTCCTGTGTGACTGTAGGGACCCCAACTCATTCAAAAACTGAATGTGTAGTTTGAGATGTAGAATATGGATTCATTCACAGATACAGTCATGGATTGTCATTTACTCATAATAGCCTTTACATGTGCCACTGCAATGCGTGTACCTTTGATTTTCTTGTAACTTATTTTCTAAAATGTAGTTTAAAATATTAATGGAGTATGGAATGATCATTAGATGGGAAAGCAAGGTTTTCACATTGAACCTGGAAGAAACAAGCATCTGATTTCCCCAGAAGGAAAAAAAAAAGTCATCCTGACAAAAAACAGCTTGAGAATGAGGTCTTACAATAATTAGGACATCCTGTTAGTTAATTATCCTAAATGGAAGTTCACACTCAATTTTCAATTGCATTTGTTTCCTGTAATTTCAAGCACAAAAGCATGCATTTTGCAGAAACCCAGAAGCAAGAGGTAAGAGTCCCATAAGTGGTGGATCCCAGATGGAGTATTCGTTAACCACTCAGTAGCATAAAACAGTCATTTATGTGTTGGTTTAATTCAACTAAAGTCTTTTTTTTTTTTACTTTCCATATGGTTGAGTTTTGGCAATACCCATTCAAAGTGCATTTTTTAGTATGATACAGGGGCAACTGTAGTATCAAAGTATACAAGGTACCACAGATATTTAATTGAATTTTTGTGATTCTGTTTTTCTTTTGGGGATGTCCAGGGTCTGGGTGAAAACCAATGACTTCTTGTCTAAACAATGAAAGAGCTAGGAGGAGTGACCATAAGCGCAGTAATTTCCTTGGCTGTATACTGGTGGATGGGTAAGATGGCAAATTTTTTTCCATGCAAGAATATTGTAAGAGAATGAATTTAATCTATAAGCACAGACCATACACAACTTTTCACAGCATTGTGATACTGAATTTCCTATGAAATCACTTTATTGTGTTAGTACTGGAGTCAATTAGCTCATCCCTAGACCTTTTGGTCTTTGCAGTCTTCTTTTTTAATTAGATGAGTATAATAATAGCACCAGTTTAATGTATAAGTATAATTTTTGACTTATTATTTATTGTTAAGTAGTACAATTCCACAGAGATGTTACCTGAAATCTGTACTGATACAATGTTAATCAGCCCATTACACACCGTGTTGTGCATGACCTATGATTCACTTGTATAAAGGAGTTGAAATTTTCTTAGCTTATATGTTGACCCAATAGCATGCAGTATCCATGCTATTTGGAAACATTTCTGATTATTTCAAGTATATAGATCCAAGTGGGCAGCCGTATTGGTCTGAAGCAGTAGAACAAAGCAGGAATCAAGTAGCACCTTTAAGACCAACCAATTTTTATTCAGAACATAAGTTTGATTCCTACTTTGTTCTATTTCAAGTGTAGTTTGTGGTGCAAGAGTGATTGAGACTGTATCACATGTACAGCTTTTTAAAATGATAATGAAGAAATTATAGATGAAGTAATTTCTCCATTCTTGGCTAAGGTACCAGGCTGTTCAACAGAACAGATGATTATTTTGTTTTCTTTTTTGCTTTGGAGAGTTTACATATCACTGAGACTACATTTTAGTACTCCAAGATTTTTGCTAATCAGACTTCCAAGGTTGATTGTTAATCCTGAAGACATGCTTAATATGCAAGAAATTTAAGCATCGCACCCATCTCATAAAGAGAACTCTCTCCCTTAGAGAATAAACCAGGTTGATGTTCAGCTAACCCACTATTAGAAAATAATAAAAAGACAAAAACATGCATACAGAATACACTGTGAAGCATACATACAAGAGCTAACCAAGGAGAAACAAAGTTTTCTAGTGAGGGAATAGTATTTTGGGATTGGCAATATTTAACAGTCTTGAAAAATCAGATCCACAGAGGTCAAAAGCAACCAGCACTTCGTGTGGATTTGGTGACAAGCACACAAACACATTGAGGATGGGATTTTGTATTTATAAGGAAAATCTGGCCTAAGGCACTATAACAGGTTTGTCCAAAGAACAAATGGCTTGAGGTGTTTCCAGGAACCGAAACAAATATTCAGTGGCTCGTCCAGAGGGAGATCAAATAATTGGTCAGAGCTTGAGAGCTTTCCTGGTGTTAGGCTATGACTGTTAATATGCATTGATGACCGACCTTCAATGTACAGGATGGGAAATACTTTCCAGGTGCTACAGATATGCTAACAAGGGTAAACATGTCATGAGGAAACAGTTTTGGGATGAATGCGGTTAATGCAATGTAAGACGCTGTTTTTCCTGAAAAAGCCATCGTTATAGATTATGCATTACCTTGGGTAATTACCGTGGGAGAGGAATGTTTGGCAGATCAGTCTTTTGTACCACTTCCAGATATCTTCCCAGGCTGTTTCCTGACTGGCATTTAGGATCACTTTTAAGCCAAGCAGTGTCTTGTGTATTATGATATCTGGAGTTATATGATGTATGAAGGGTGTTTGGGATGATTGATGATGATGATATTGAATTTATATCTTGCCCTATACTCTGAAACTCAGAGTCTCAGAGTGATCACAATCTCCTTTACTTTCCCTGCCCCCCCACCAACAACAGACACCCTGTGAGATAGGTGGAGCTGAGAGAGCTCTTACAGCAGCTGCCCTTTCAAGGACAACTTGTACGAGAGCTATGGCTGACCCAAGGCCGTTCCACCAATACTCATCTAATTAAAAAAGTGGGGGAGTGGGGAATCAAACCCAGTTCTCCCAGATAAGAGTCCACACACTTACTACACCGAACTGGCTCTCACTTGGCATTCAGAAATTATCCTTCTGGATGCCAACTGCCCATCTGCAAAATGGTAGCTGACTGCTAACAATACATTCCACCCACCCCCATCCCTGCTGTCTGCACTTTCCTGGCTTTTCATAAGTAAATCTTTGCTTCCAGAGGGATATTGTAGAAATAATCTATGGCAGGATGGTCCAGTTCATTTAATTTCTGGCACTGCAACTCCTATCATAATCCTGAACTCAGTGGCCCAAATGCCTAGATTTTCTTTTCTGATGCTTTACGCATGCCAGAGGCAGCCATAGCTTCCAATACAAAAAGGAGTGACTGAGGGTTTCTTTTGATTACACTTATATAAATGTGAAAGCTCTGAAAATAGAACTGTATATATTCATGATAGCACAACACAGCCACCTGTTCAGGGAAGCAACTCAGGAGATAAGAATACAACTCAAAAAGGACACTGTATTAATGGATACCTCGAAGTGATTCTCTTCAAGGTGAAAGCAACAGACTCTGGACAATATGTGTGTGCCCTGACATGTGGGCATGTCTACAAAGAAGTTACCATGGAGATGATACCAGGGGGTAATTATGAATGTTTTGATGCTTCTAGTTTCCTTTTAGCCAATCTTGCACAATCTTGCATAGCCTGTTATTTGCAGTCTAGATCAAAGCAGAAAAATAGTCAGTTGGATTAAGCTGGAAAGGCACCTGAACTCTTTCAAATGCTGCAACCCTTCTTTACAAGTGATTTTGGGTATTCAAAGTGAAACTCCTGCACATCAGGAAAAAGTTTTGTTATTAAAATACTTGGAGTCTTCCTTAACTAAAAGCAAGAATATTGACTTTGGAGAGCATAACTGAGCTTATAATTGCAATGTGCCATGCAATAATTACCCATGAGCATAATTATAATTACCCATGAGCATAAAGTTTGGGGAAGCTAAATGTTAAAATATATTTTAAAAATTAAAAATCAAATTTGAATCCTGAGATTTTATCAAATTTGAATTATTCCCCAGATGCATATTTACTAAGTAATGATTGTGCGGACTTGAAATACTATTTGTAAATAACTCAGTTTCATTGAAAACCTTTGACAACATATAGTTCAATAATAACTGATTAAATATATGCATTCTAAGTATAGTTAATGCATCTGTTGGGGAAGAAGTCATTCTGCCATACCCACTTACTGCACAACATGAGCTACACTATTTGAAGATAAAGTGGAGAAAAATTACTCCTGGGAAGCCTCAGACCATCTATTTTTACCTTTTCCAGAACACCAGCACAGTGGTTTACTCTGAAGACACTCTTGGCCACAGGTGTACTTTTTCAAATGGACCCAGCAGTAGAGTTTGGTTTGGAAATAAATATAAGCAAAAAACAGAGGTCCTCAAAGGCAATGAATTCAAGAACAAAAATAGCTACCTGAAACTAAAGAACATTCAGGAGGAGGATGCTGGGAAATATGTATGCTCAGTGAAGTCCAATTTGCTTCACAAAGAAGTCACCTTCCAGCTTTCTGTAAAAGGTAAGCAGAATAAATGAGACATGGACAATTATGTTCTTCTCTATATTGCTTTTGTCATTGATGAAATGGGTGGAGTGACTGGTGTGCAAAGAAACTGGGCATTGCATAGCAAAGATCAGAAATCTGACCTTTGATATATTCAGCATCAAATTGCACAGAAGCAATCTTTTTAGAGTATTTGTTTCATTTTTAATATATTTGAGAATAATCAGAAATATAAGTTTTTTATTTTATAATTTCTGATTATTCAAAAATATACATTTCTGCGCATTTAAGATGTTTACAATCTTCCCTTTAAACAAGCTCAGAGTGGTTAAAACAAATGTTAATCTTTTCCATTCATGAATTATAATACAGGAATTATTACAAATAGATTTTCCCATAATCACACCTTTAGAATGTTAAAAACAATATATTTCTCTAAAAAATAAAACCAACAGCAGAAGGGCCTCTGCAATAGCTAAGTTTTACAAGGTTACTAAAAAGAGTGAGTGTGCAGTAATAATTCCAAGAAACTCTGGTTCCTCATCTCTAGCTCATTTAAATTCTGGGGTCAACTAACATTCTGCATACCAGCTCAGTCTTGGGAATGTCATTTCTCCAACCTTTTTGCTGTACCCCTAGTAATGAGTTTCCTCTAGGCATATTGGGGAAATTACCAGATTGACAGATGTTTGCCCAGGGGAAATTAAAAGATTAATTATAAAACTGAAAAAGAGTTTTTCATTCATTCATTCATTACTTTAGTTTTCTATCCCGCTGTTTCCACAAGCAGACTCTGGGTGGCTGACAGTCAATCAAAACACAATTTAAAATTATAATTTAAAACAATAAAATTAACAATTGAAATACATTTCATGGTGCTACTCAAAGTTCAGTATAGGTGGGATCACAACTTACTTTCTTCTGACAACGATCTTGTGGTGGATGTAATGCCTCATAAATGATGTAGCTCAGCTGTGTGAAGTGGCAGTTCTCAGATATTAAAGGCCTGTCAAAATAATGCAGTTTTACAGGCCCTGCAGTTCTCTCGCTGGATTTGGTTCCATCAGAACTTTTTCATTTTTGCCCCAGATTGGTGAGCTCAGGTATTGCCTCCTGCTTTCTCAGTATTAATTGTTCTGGGAAAAACCCTCAAGGTTTTGTCTCACTTTAAGAGAATTAATGTGAGACAAATTAATGTGAGACTTTAAGAAAAATGTGATAGAATGGATCTATCCGACTAGCAGCATATCAGTCTCTTTTCTACCATGGGTAAATTATGTGCCTCTTGGTTACTCCAGAAATTAAGAAACTGGGTATATAAATGGGTATTATTGGCCTGAAAAACATATTAAATGTATTACTTAAGCCACTTAGGGTTTAAGGAAAGTCAGAGAAATTTTCTTTTAAAAATGAATGAATACATTCAGTTACCCACCAAACCACCCCCAAGCAGGATGGAAATACTTCTTTTGTAAGTGATTAATATTGAAATATAAGTAAGAGATGAAAGCAGAGGACAGCTGTAAAGAAAGCAATATGAGTGCATGTGCACACTAAAGTTTTAGAAACATTTAGAACGTTAAGAATGCAAACATTTTGTGAGTTCTGCTCACAGTTGTTGGAGAGCCCTATTCATAATCTATAATCAAATTATGAATGGAAAAGAGGGATGATCACTTATCCCTCTTGTTGTCTTTCAGGGATCCAAGACCAGGATACTGACATCTCCATGTCCCACTCTTCTGTGCATCCTTGTAAGTATCTTATGGTGAAAGTGTCTTATGGTGAATGAGGTCAGAATTTACTATGCTTTATGAGGACATAGGTTCTGTTTTCCTGGGAGCCTCCTGATTTGGTATGTGGTTCAGTTCATGGTTTGGCCACAAACTTAACTGTATTTTTGTGGTTCATGCCTATCCCTACTTAGGACTTTACTGTTTGCTCTAAGAATTGTTCTGTAATTATACTTTGTGTTTTTTTAAAAAAACAAACAACAACAACAGTAATACATTTCCTTTATACTCAGATCTCCTCTGCTTTTTCTTGTTTGGACTGTGTTTTGCTGAAAGTATTGGTAAGTTAACGTTGTTCTATATTAAATAGGTGGCATTTCATACATTTTATTCTGAGTGTCAGCGAAGGTTCATTGAAGTTTCCAAATAATCAGACTTGTTGTTTGAAACAAAGTTGCATTTATTGTATACTCCAAAGTTACTCCAGCATGATAGGTATTGGAACTGATGGCAAGCAGTTCAAATCATTGGTATTTAACATTCTACATCAAAGCAATTGCATCTACACCCCAATTCCCAAAACAAAGGCTGCTTTTGCATGTGAGAGTTTTCACACAGCTCCCCCTTATCTTTTTCAGTTAGTGGTTACATTTCCCAGCGGCAATGTCCTTGCTGCCTCGAGGGGGGAGGTGAGAATCTGGCGGGCATTCTCCACTTCAAAGACTGCCTAACAACCTTTGATATTCCTGAGAAGCTACTCTTCGGCTATTCCCTACTTGCCCCCCCCCCTCTACTATTCTACTGCCATAGGTTAGTGAACATGTATGTGCATTAATCAGCATTTCGCAATAGTATCAATGAACAAAGTCTGACATACTGCCCCCCCTAAGCTTTCGCTCGGGGTTTGTCTGGGTGCAATAGGTAAAATTGCTTAAACAGTTGCGGAGCATTCAGATCAGAAGCTTTAACCCACTCGTCGCAGCTAGATGGAAAATAGCACCAACACACTAGATAGTAAAGAACCCCCCTTTGGATTTTAGAGTCCAGGATTTCCTTTACTTCGTGGTGCTTCTGACCCTTCACCGGGATGGGTTTGGGCTCCGGACCTCGAGGGTGCCACCTCGACCCACCCGGATCTCAATGAAGAAGGCTGCAATGGAAAACAGGTTGCACTTTACTAAACAGTTTGGGCAAGTCCAGTTCTACAGTCACTTGGTTGATCACCCTTTTTATTTTAAAGGGTCCCAGGAACCTGTAAGACAACTTCCTAGAGGCTTGTGGCAAAGGCAAGTTCTTGGTCGATAGGAAAACCGTCTCTCCCACTTTGAAATCCCAGTTTGAGCCATGCTTTTTGTCAAACTGGGTTTTGTAATCCCTTTTTGCCACCTCTGGGTTCTCCTGGATTACTTTCCAGGTTTTCTCCAGGCGGCCCCACCACTGCTGACAGTCTGTTGGCTGGGATAGTCTCCCGACTCCCCCCATCAGGCGCGGTCGATCTGCTTCTGGACTTCTTGCAGCATCAGTGTCATGTTCTCCTTCATCTCGCATCTCAGGTCTCAGGCTAGGGTGGACACCTCCCCTTGTAGTGCATCGACTGGCTCCAAGTCTTTTGGGGAGGGTCCATCGTCCTCATCTTCCGACTCCGACCCCTGCTGCCGGTTGTCAAGGTTGGGGGATCCCTTTTCCTTGTACGTGTTGGGTGGGGAGTCACTGCCGCTCCCCGGATTCCCCTTCTGTCCCGACCGGTTGAGGATGGCCTCGTGTCGGATCGTGGCCTCGTCCATTAAGGTGGTCGAGGTGCGGGGGTACCACGCTCTTGGGGTGATGAAGAGCTCTTGTATGTGCATCGTCCTCCCCTAGCTTGGCCGGTCTCCGCTCGGTAACGTGCCGTGCCGGGGACATCGGGATGTCCATCGGGTCTGAAGGTTCTCGGTTGCCAAGTGCCTTTTCAGCCATCTGCTACAAAGTTACCAGCACTGATAAACCTTCAGGAGGATCAGTTCCAAAATGTCAGCGAAGGTTCATTGAAGTTTCCAAATAAGCAGACTTGTTGTTTGAAACAAAATTGCATTTATTGTATACTCCAAAGTTACTCCAGCATGATAGGTATTGGAACTGATGGCAAGCAGTTCAAATCATTGGTATTTAACATTCTACATCAAAGCAATTGCATCTACACCCCAATTCCCAAAACAAAGGCTGCTTTTGCATGTGAGAGTTTTCACACGGCTCCCCCTTATCTTTTTCAGTTAGTGGTTACATTTCCCGGCAGCAATGTCCTTGCTGCCTCGAGGGGGGAGGTGAGAATCTGGCGGGCATTCTCCACTTCAAAGACTGCCTAACAACCTTTGATATTCCTGGGAAGCTACTCTTCGGCTATTCCCTACTTGCCCCCCCCCTCTACTATTCTACTGTCATAGGTTAGTGAACATGTATGTGCATTAATGAATATGGTTAGTAATCAGCATTTCGCAATAGTATCAATGAACAGAGTCTGACACTGAGTTCCTCAGGTTAGATCCAGTTATCTTTTATCTCTTATACTCACCCTTTTCACCTCCTAACCAAATGGCTTTTGTCAATGTCAATCCCATGATCATCCCCCCAGCCCCCATACATTATACCCTATGTTTTTCCATTGACTTCAATGGTTCATAGAGTATAATGGAGCCATATATTCAGGAATAGCTGAATATTTCCCGAATCATATTTGGCCACCAAATCTGATATTTGGGGATATTCAGCCCCCCCCCCCCCAATTTTTTCCCCCTGAATACCCCAAATCTGAATTTTCCCTTTTTTATTTTTTTGGGATATCCCTAGTCTGGGTCCCAACATAATAGACATCAAAGAAACCATATTAAACTCTGTGTTGTGAGGAAAAACCTCCTTAACAGAACACTGTAGTCACCAACTTGATTGCCAGAGCACCTGGAGAAGTAACTCACACACGTCTGGTCAGAGAATGTGAGTGAACCTATCCAGGGATGAAAGGGACTTATGCAGTACTAGCAGCCATAACGCTACGAAGGCACTCAAGACCGGTACAAGAGTGTCCTCCAGGAGAACAGAAGGCTTTCCA
The DNA here is from genome assembly GCF_032191835.1 of Heteronotia binoei. NCBI lineage: Eukaryota > Metazoa > Chordata > Lepidosauria > Squamata > Gekkonidae > Heteronotia > Heteronotia binoei. The sequence continues at coordinate 35,003,394 of NC_083237.1, read as the reverse complement.
CCGTTCTGTATGACATCCATCTCAGCCGAGGAACGGAAGAGACTGCGCCATCAGGAGCTATCCAGGTGAATGATTTTGAAGCACTGACCATGGAATCCACCATGGAGGGATGAGACCACACGCAGCCATCTTCTTACCAGACCATTACAGCAAAACGAACGGCTCACGTATTCACCAGATGTCACCTGTAATCGCAAGCAATTGGCCCATCCCAGGAGTGGTTAACTGTCCAACCACCACTTTCTTTGTCCAGTGGAACTCAAGACAAAGACTGGTGCCAAGAAGACTAAAGAAGAGGAAGACCATCTTCAGCCAGAGCCAAGTTCCCTTATGTAAACCAGGTGTTACCTAGGCAATGATCTGACTCTCTATTGTCACCCTTTTAGATAAGTTTAATAGCCTTAAGCATCTCCCCACCCAGTAATCTTCCCCATTCTTCTCTGTACTATAAGTTTAATAGCCTTAAGCATCCCCACCCTGGTCCATTTCAACTTGAAAGTTCACTCAGGTATCCCTGGACCAAGCTTGTTCATTGGTTAGCCATGGGGACCCAATTAGGTGCCACCAATTAACTTGCTATTGGCTACTGCAGAAGTCCAGCCCTTATGGTCACTGCAGAGCCTCCCCTTTCTCCTCCCTGTACCTCCCATCCCCTGAGGGCTCAAGAGAGTCCTTATAACCTGTGGATTAGCTACCCATAGGTGTGCATCTAGCAGTACCCTACTTCCACTGTCTAGATCCATCCCTGATCAGTTTTGGGTCCATTTCCCCCCGTCCTCTATCGTCACCATTGGAGCCTTCTTGAAGACTACGATCGGTAAATATCGCCCTGTTTGTCTACCCATGTGTTGTCTCTATCTCTCTCTCTATGTTTCTTAGGACTGTATGTATGATTTTACGAGTATTTTACCTTGTATGAAAGCCTATATTTTTCTGGAATAAATTTTAATTGTTTTACTTAATTAGAGTCCTTAATATTTTAAGCATTAATTTCTGGACGTGGAATCTTGTATACACAGGTAAAAAGATCCTGACTAAGCCAGGTGCCCATGTGACAATTCCCCAACCTTGTTTTGAGGGCAGTTTGGCTTACAGTGTGTTTGTTTGTGTGCTGTATGCATGTGTGTGTGTGTGCACGCACCAACATTTTGTTGGCAGGTGGCTGCAGTATTTTAACAACTAGTTCATACAGTAATTGTTCTTGCCAGTTGCCAGTTTCTCAATAAATGCAGATATATAATGCAATACTAAGCATAGAGTTTTCCTGAATCCTCTTTTTGTTTGCTTGTAAGTTGTTGTTTCTAGAGGGTGGCAAGGGTTCTGTTCTGCATGTGTTTTCCTTCTTATCAGGATCAGTTTGATATCACAATAGTTTATATCTGGCATAAAAACCTGGAGTTTAAATCTCCAGGGAGCTATGAAACACATAAAGTATTGCAATATTGAATAAACCACTAGAAGGGGCAAAACATGTGTAGAACCAAACCCACCCACCTCCCAAAGAAACAGGAATCTACAAGCAAGGAGAATGAGAATGCAAAAAAGCCCACACTTAAAGAGATGCAAATTTGTCATTCAAACATAACCCCCCCCCCCTTAATTTTCCTCCTGCTACCTGAGACAGCAGCACTATGCAAAAGGGGTTGCCAGCAGGAGACCTAGAAACCATAAAGAGCATTGATATCTATGGTATGAAGTGTGGAGACATGTATGACTTTGTTCATTATGTCTTTTCACTCAGAAAAAATTTAGAAACTACACAGCAAACTTGGTACATTGAAAGTGACTTTTACATATCCAGCCAGCACTTTTACTCAATAGTACCCAGTTCTCCTCCTCCCTACAGCTCTCATCCCATGTTTCTCTTCCATGCAGGTGCCATAGATTCCCAGCATAGCCTTTTTCATGGAGAACAGGAGTCTCCTTTGCCACAGAAACTAACAATTATTAGAGAGTCAGTTCTGACATTCTACAAGATTTGTGTTGACTTGGTGACTTGCATTGTTAAGAACCTTTCTCCTCTCTTTTTCAGGTAACCTTAATGAGGAGAAATGTAAGTTTCTGGAAAACAAAGCTTATGGGACTTTATCATGAGACTAGGGAGCTGGGGAGGTGGCAATAGGCTTAAGTCCTTGAGAGGATCTGAGTTGATGTGGATGTTTTGACAACTCAGTATTTTAACTTGTTGGTTTGCTATATGAGCACTTTACATAAGACTGGTTCCATGAGAAAACATTTTTTTTTCTTTGTAGACCAATGGCAGATAGACAAGGGTGAGTTTGATCGTGGTTTTGAGAGGTCTTCCTCCTCCTCTGTTGTTCCACCATATCTGCTAAAGGGCAGAAGACTTCCCAGTTTGCAATTCTGTTTGCAGTTAGCCACAGCATTTCAACATTTAGCCTAAGTAGTAGTTGTACTTCCCAGTGTCTCAGTTTGTAAAGATATATGGTGGAATTCCAACCATAGTAATCCTTTTAGAGTAAATTGACTTCAATGGACTGAGAAGAGTGCAGCTGGGCTTAGGAACACACTGTTAAATGTCCATGATGGGTGGAAGAGAAATCAGCTTAAATCAAGTAGCTCACCAGTGGAAGAACCTAATGGGTAGAACATTAATATTGTGTGAAGAAGTCAAGAAAGTGTGTGACTTTTTCTTTTATGCCTTTCCCTTTAGAAGCGTTCCAAAAACTTCAAAGAGAAGTTGGTAAGTTTTATCAGAAGTTAGGGTTCAATCATATGAGAGGCACACCAAAGTAAGAGTAAATGTATTGCCAAAGAAACATAGTATTCCCATGGATCTGAGTCCAGTAGCACATTAGAGACCAGCAAGAATTTAGGAGTATAAGCTTTTGACAATTAAAGTTCCCTTCCTCTGATGAAACTGAAACTCTCAAAAGCTCTGTCTTCACATTCTTGTTGGTGTTTGCGATGCTACTGGACTCAAATCCAGCTATTCTGCTGCAGAGCAAAATAGCTACCCCCAAAATAGTATTCCCATTGCTTCCCTGAATGCTCTCTGACCCTACTGCCTGAAGCTCCTCCTTCCTGGCCAGCTGGGATCATCTGTAAATTCCCAACATCTTTGTTATTATAAGGATGTGCTTCTTAATTATAACAATCACTGCACCTTAGAAGCAATTTATTTGTTTCGTGGATATAAGGTTACTGGGTTGGATTCAGCCATCTCTTTTCCTAAATCGCATCTGGTTCTTCTCCTTCCTATAGCCCTCATCCCACATGTTTCTCTTCCATGCTGGTGCAATAGATTCCCAGCATAGCTGCCTTCATGGAGAACAGGGCTCTCCTCTGCCATAGAAACTAATGATTTTTAGACCATCAGTTCTGACATTCAACAAGATTTGTGTTGACTGATATTGTAAAGAAACTTTATCCTGTCTTTTTCAGATAACCTTAATGAGGAGAAAAGTAAGTTTTGAGAAAGCATGGAGCTTTCCTTTAAAGTAAGCTGGGGCAGTGGCAATTGGGTTATGAATATGATCTCAGTTTCAGAATTTGCATTTTTTGCTACTGTTGTGTTTTGTGACAGGATTTGAGCTAGTATAGACATTTTGACAACTCACTATTTTAAAGTTTGATTTTGAAGCACGGCTTTAGTATATAAGTACTATATGCTCTATTACATAAGACTAGTTGCATGAAAAAATGCTTTTATTTTCTTTGCAGGTCAATGGCAGATAGACAGGGGTGAGTTTGATAATGGTTTTGACAGGTCTTCCTCCTTCTCTCTATTGTTCTACCAAATCCTCTAAAAGTCAGAGGACTTCCCAATTTGCATTTCTGAACAAAAGAACATAAGAGAAGCAATGCTGGATCTGGCTGAGAGTATCTGGAGACTCAATCACTTTCTCCTGACTTGAACCCATATTATGTTACCCAAAGGGGTGGTCTCCTAATATTTGGGGATATATTAGCTCTTAAAGGAGACTGTGAAGAAGCCCTTATCCAGCTGAGGCTTCTTCCCAGCCCAGGCGGTCACTTAATAAAACTTTTCTCCTCACAGATCAGCCTTGCTGTCTGACAGAAATACCCTGAGCAGAAAGTGGCACACACACAAGTTCTTAATTTTTAAAACCAAAAGAAAAGGTTTATTGGTTTTTCAAAGGCAGGGGATGGAAATGTATTTACAGAAATAAAATGAAGGAATAAAGTAAATCAGTTGGCAGAACTTAACAGTATACACAATAAACACAGCATTCCCTCTGGGTGCTTATCAAGGCTGGCTGAGCCTTCAAACAAATTAACTGAAAGCTAGGTTATCCTAAGTTTGGATAACCCAAATAAAAACAAAAATCAGCTATGCCCAGTATAAATTTGTCTGGCACTATACTGTCCCACACACTCAAACACACTTAATGCCCTGAGGTACTGATTATCCCTGAAGGTCCACCTCAGACCCTGCTTTCAGACCCCTGGACACTGACTCTCTCTCAGGGTACTATCACTAACCCACAACTTCAGAGTCAAGTCCCTTTTTGGTCGGAAGCCTTTGCCTGTCCTGGATCTCTCCTCTGATAACCAAACTTCAGCCCCTCAGTTATCAGTGTGTGTATGATATTCTGATTTTACACAGGAGTCTGACTACTGGCCTGTCAGCACTCCTAAAACAGAACTGTCAACAGAGGCTTACTTGGCCTCTAAAAATAAAATAAAAATCTCCTCAGAACAGAGCCTTATTTCGTCACTAGTTCTGTCCCTCACAGCTCTCAATGCTCAAACAGGTCTTTCCCCTGTCCATGCAACTCCAGACTGAAGTCAAAAAGCCCCTAGTCTCTGCCCTGCCCCCTATTTAAGTTTCTTTGGTTGCTAGGAGGCAGTCCAGCCAATCCCAGTGAGCTTGCTAACTCACTTAACTCACTTAACTCACTCCAAGCTTGGCTGTACAGACTGTTTTCAAGTCCATCACAGAGACCCTATTGATCTAGTAAGAGGGGGCAACAGCAAAATCTCCACAAATTGTATACTGGGATTTCCCCTTAGTGAAACTCTCAGAAATAACCAGCCCATTGCTGGGACTTCCGGGGGAGGAAAATGGCGAGCTGAGTTGTCTCTCATAATGGGAGCAGGCTGAAACTTCTTTTTGGGGTAGTGGAAGGCAAATTAATGCCTACTGCCTACTTTTCTCAGTTAGAGATTAGTCCAAGATATGCACAGAAAACTTTGAGGAGATTTACCTTGGCTAAAAGGGAGTCCCGGGGGGGGGGGCTCCTTTGAGGCTTTGAGGGGTCTCCGGAGAAGAGTTGCATTTTCATCATCTACAGAAGTTCTCAGAGTCATTTATTTGACATAAGCTCGACAGAATCCTAACCTTCTTGGACATTTTTAAACATCTAAAGCTACACAAGACCGGTGTGGATCTGGATAATTGGCAGAAAAGGTACAGATTACTATCTTTCATTCCGGGACTATTTACAGTTAAACAGAATAAATTCAAAAGGTGGGAAGTGGAAATCTAGAAAGCTTGGAAGAAGAAAAGAGGAAGAAGTGAAATTTGGACTTTGTAAATTTAAAGGACAGTGCTAAAAAGTGGAAAGGAATTTATTGTTTGGTCTACTTGCGGTTTTGAAAAAAGAGCACCATCGTCACAGACCTGTAGCAGATACAATCAACACAGGAAGTATGTCAAGCATCATGAGATCTCTTTACCAGTTAAAATGAGATTTGGTGGCAAGTAAAGCAGGAAGTAGCGGATGAAAAGCCTACTCTAGGACTATAATACCATTGAGAAACATCGGCGGCCATTGCTTGGAGATCAAAACTAAAATAATGTTTTTAAAGTGTTCGGGACATTAAAAATTGGTGGAATTAAGTGAGATGATGATAAGAACATAAATATTATTGGACATATTGTTTGTAATGGACTTTAGAAGCCTTTAAAAGAAAAAGGGAAAAAAGTTGCAGAGAGAAGCAAATAGTCACGACCGCCATTTTGAAGGTTTTAAAAATTAATATCTCTGCTTGGGAAGCTCTGAGGATGGCGAAATTAGGCTTGTTATAAAAAACAAGCTCTAATCTTTTGAATCTGATAAACTGGAAATTGGTGAGATCAAAATTTTTGGTGTTTTAAATGTCAGAACACAAGCAAACCCGTACAAGGGCTACTTCATTGGAGAAAATGCAGGACCAGCTGGAGGCAATGGAGGCCAGAATGATGAAAGGCATGAGAGATATGATAACTAAATTTAAAAAAAGAGATTATAGAAGAGATTAAAAAAGATATGGAAGATCTCAGAAATGAAACAGAGGAAACATCTAAGAAAGTGCAGGAGGTAGAAGGGAGAATGAAAGTATATGACTCCACCTTGTTGAAAATGCAAGAAAAAGTGACAATCCATGGCTGCAAATTGATGGAGACTCAGATACGTCTGAGAGGAGTACCTGAAAAGGAAGATGGTGACTTGAAAGAATATATAATAAAAATAATTGCAGAATTTTTAGAAGATCCTGAAGAGACTAAAAATATGTATGACTATATGTATAGAGTGAACTCACTCTATGCCAAGAAAAATAATTTACCAAGAGATGTTGTCATAAGATACATGACAAAAGAAATTGTGGGAAAGATCATGAATAAAAATTTTGAAAAGACATTGATAGTGGGAGGCAGCAAAGTAAGAATTATGAAGGAGTTGCCAAGGCAAGTGATAAATGATAGAAGAACATATAAAAAAAACTGACAGAAAAATTATGCGACAATGGAATGAGGTTTAGGTGGATAATACCTGAAGGTATGAGCTTTGAAAAGAATCACAATTACAAATGCACAGGAACTGCGTAGATTTTATAAAGAACATAAAGAATTTGCACCATGATGGATTACAAATTATTGTCTTGGAATGTAAATGGACTAAATTCACCACAAAAAAGGGGCAACGTTTCATTGGATTAAAAAGCAAAATTGTAATATAGTTTGTTTACAAGAAGTGCACATTAAACAAAAAGATTACAAATTTTTATGGAATAAACAATTGGGGTTAGAATTTTTTTCATTGGCTGAACAGAAGAAAAGAGGAGTGATTTTTTTAATATTAAACAAGAATTGGAGCCAAAATTAGTGTTCAAAGATAAGGATGGAAGATTTGTAGCAGTAGAAATAATATTAAATGCAAAAAAACCCCATTGTTATTTATTTATTTATTTATTTATTTATTTATTTATTTATTTATTACTTTGCATTTATATCCCGCCCTCTCCGCAAGCGGACTCAGGGCGGCTTACAGTATCATAAAAACAATAATTCCATAAAACATATAAAACCATAATACATTTATCAGTTTAAAACTATTACGCTATCTCGATCCAGTCTGGCGGTATTGGGTTCTGACTATGACCACCAGCTTCTGTAGGATGTCCGGTGGCAGCTCATTTTCAGTCAACCAGAAATGCCTGTCTAAACAGTTCGGTCTTACAGGCCCTGCGGAACGCCGACAGATCCCGCAGGGCCCTTATAGCTTCTGGGAGGGTGTTCCAGAGTTCTGGTGCTGCCACCGAGAAGGCCCTAGATCTTGTTGCTCATAGCCTGGCTTCTTTTGGGCCAGGGGCAGACAGCAGATTTTTTGTCCCTGATCGCAGTGCTCTCTGGGGGATATATGGGGAAAGGCGGTCCCGTAGATAGGCAGGTCCCTGACCATAAAGGGCTTTAAAGGTTAATACCAACACCTTGAAGCGAACTCGGAACACAACAGGCAACCAGTGCAGCTCTCTCAGCACTGGCTGAATGTGGCCCCATCGTGGTAGCCCCATTAACAGCTGTGCCGCAGCGTTCTGCACTAGTTGTAGTCTCCGGGTTAGCGTCAGGGGTAGCCCCATGTAGAGAGCATTACAGTGATCTATTCTTGAGGTGACCGTAGCATGGATTACCGTCGCTAGGTCGCTGTGGTCCAGGTAAGGGGCCAGCTGCCGTGCTTGCCGAAGATGGAAACAGGCAGATCTAACAGTGGCTGCCACCTGAGCCTCCATTGTAAGGGAGGACTCAAGGAGCACGCCTAAGCTCTTGACCTTGGGGACCGGTATTAGTGGCACCCCATCAAGGGCCGGCAGCTGGATCTCTCTCCCCGGACCGCCCCGACCCAGGTAGAGAACCTCCGTCTTCGTCGGATTCAATTTCAGCCGACTCAGTCTGAGCCAAGAGGCCACGGCTTGTAATGCCAGGTCTAGATTTTCCAGGGTACAGTCAGACTGGCCACCCATCATTAGGTAGAGCTGGGTGTCATCCGCATATTGATGGCAACCCAGTCCATACCTCCTGACAATCTGGGCAAGGGGGCGCATATAGATATTAAATAACATCGGGGATAGGACCGCTCCCTGCGGCACCCCGCAACTAAGGGAGTGCCTCTGGGATGCTTCCTCCCCTATCACCACCCTTTGTCCCCGATCTTGGAGAAAGGAAGTCAGCCACTGCAAGGCAGATCCCTGTATCCCCACATTGGTGAGGCGGTCAGTCAGTAGCTGGTGGTCAACCGTGTCAAAGGCGGCTGACAGATCTAATAACAGCAGCACTGCAGAGCCGCCCTGATCCAGATGTCGCATAAGATCATCCATGAAGGCGACCAGAACTGTCTCCGTCCCGTGACCTGGCCGAAAGCCGGACTGGAATGGATCCAGTGCGGAAGTGTCCTCCAGGAATCCCTGCAGCTGAGTCGCCACCGCCCGCTCTATGACCTTATCCAGGAAGGGAAGGTTTGACACCGGCCGATAGTTCGCCAATGTGGCCGGGTCTGCTGATGGTTTTTTTAAGAGGGGACGGACCACGCCTCTTTAAGAGGTGTGGGAAAGATCCCTTCAATCAGGGACCTATTGATGATGTCCTGTAGTGGTTCACGTAGCCACGTTTGGCTAGCCTTTATAAGCCAAGACGGGCACGGATCTAACCTACAGGTCGTAGGGCGTACAGCTGCAAGGGTCCTGTCGACTTCCTCCAGACTGAGTGGACTGAAGGAATCCAGAATTGAACCAGAAGACGTGCTCGGTGCCCCAAGTTCATCTACTGTATTAATTATGGCGGGTAGGTCGTGTCGGAGTGACGAGACCTTATCTGCGAAATAGCTCACAAAAGCCTCACAGCCTATTTCCAATTCTCTACTATTTTGTTTGCCCTGTGGCAATTCTGTTAATGACCGAATTATACTAAACAATTGTGCTGGGCGCGAGGTCGCAGATGCGATTCTGGATGCAAAGTGTTCCTTCTTTGCAGTCCGAATAGCCATCTCATAGGCCCTCATAAATGACCTATATGATGTTCTCGTAGCTTCGTCACGAGCGCGACGCCATTGTCTCTCTAGTCGTCTTAATCGTCGTTTCATCGATCGCAGCTCCGGGGTATACCACGGGGTGGATCGTGATCGAGGATGAAGAGGACGTCTGGGGGCGATTTCGTCGATGGCCTCGGAGAGCCGGTTGTTCCAGGTCTCCACCAGTCCATCCAACGAGTCGCTGGTAGGCCAAGGGTCCCGCATAGCCATCTGAAGCCGCAATGGGTCCATCTGACTACGCGGGCGAGCCAAAATCTGCTCACCGCCTAAACGGGACAGAGGTGGTATGTCCACACGGGCCTTCAGGACCTGGTGGTCAGACCATGGCACTGCCTCAGCAGATATCTGACCCATTGTTACTCCCGCCGCGAAGATCAGGTCTAGTGTGTGCCCAGCCTGGTGTGTGGGCGCTGTTACATATTGGGAAAGTCCCAGTGCTGCCATGGAAAGCACTAGGTCCGTCGCACGAGTGGAAGCTGCGTCCTCGGCATGGACATTGAAGTCACCCAGGACTATAAGTCGAGGATGCTCCAATGCCCAGCCTGTTACAGCCTCCATCAAGGACGGCAGGGCACTGGCTGGTGCGTTAGGCGGACGGTACACCAGCCAGATTGCCAGACTCTCCCCAACGTCCCACTCCAGGCCCACACACTCCACACCCTTGATCTCTGGCGGTGGAAGCCTCCTGAAGGAGCAATCCTCCCGCATGAAAAAGGCCACCCCTCCCCCCCGCCCGCTAGTCCGGGCCTGGTGTTATTGGGACTGTATGCGCCTAATGGTGCAAAGGATGCTTTTTTCAAAGACATTATACAACAATTTGATGAACTGACTTATGACCAAGTTTTGATAATGGGAGATTTTAATGGCACAATTAAGAACTCATTGGATAGGTTGGGGGGGGATAATAAAAAAGAAGGAAAATTGCCAAAGTCTTTTTTTTAATTGGTCAAACAAGAAAATTTAGAAGACATATGGAGGAAATTTAACCCTGAAGTGTGGGACTATACTTTTTTTTCAGCAAGACATAAAACTTTTTCCAGAATTGACTTGTTGTGGGGCACTAAAGATTTAGGTCTTATAACAAGGAAAATAGAGATTTTACCTAAAATTGGGGCTGACCATAACCCAATAATGTGGATTACAAAAATTGTCTAAGAAGTTGAGAAGATGGAGATTGAAGTTGAGAAGATGAAGATTTGCTACAGAATAAAGAAATAGTGACATATCTAGAAAATGAAACTAAAGCTTTCTTTCAAATGAATGACAAAGAAGATATAGAATTTCAGATGGTCTGGGATGCCTATAAAGCAGTAATGAGAGGAATATTGATTACTCTGAATAATAAAGATAAGAGAGCAAAAGAAAAACAGTTGTTGGACATTCAAAATGAAATAAAGAAAAATGAAGGGGAGTTGAGAAAAAGGCCAGGGAAGAAGAAAAGGGAAATTACAATATTACAAATGCAAATGAGACATTTGTTAAATAAAGAATTGGAATGGAATTTGAAAAGACTGCAGCAGAAATCTTTTGACGGAGCAAATAAACCTGGAAAGTATTTGGCTTGGCAATTGAAGAAAAAGAGAGAAAATAAAATTATTAATAAAATTGTGGTAGATGGAAGAGAGGTGGTTACGCAAGAGGGAATAAAAAGAGATTTTTTAAAGTACTATGCCAAGTTGTTTAAAGGTGTTAAAATAAAGAAAGAAAGAAAAGATGGATGAGTATTTACAAAAGATAAAAATAGAATCCTTAACTGAAAATATGCAAAAAGATTTGAATGATCCAATTGAAAAAATAGAAATTGAAGCAGCAATTAATGGAATGAAAATGGATATACAGCTAAATATTTTAAAACCTTTAAAGATGAGTTAATACCGAAATTGCAGAAGTTGATGAATATGTTAAGAATAAAAGGGAAAACACCAAACACATGGAAGGAAGCTGTTATTTCGTTGATACCTAAGGAAGATAGAGATGTCACGAATGTAAAAAATTACAGACCAATTTCGCTATTAAATAATGACTATAAAATATATACAAGAATCTTGGCAGAATGGCTTAAACAATATTTGATAAATTTTATAAAAGAAGATCAAGCGGAGTTTCTTCCCAAAAGGCAAATAAGAGACAATATCAGAACTGTTGTAAATATTGTAGAATATTATGAAAGACATCCAGAAAAGGAAGTAGTATTATTCTTTCCGGATGCAGAGAAAGCATTTGACAATTTAAACTGGGACTTTATATTTGCAGTAATGGAAAAAATGGAGCTGGGAGAAAGCTTTATAAGAACGATAAAAGCAATATACACAGAACAACGTGCAAGGTTATGTATAAATGAAGATCTTACAGAAGATATGACAATTAGCAAAGGTACAAGACAAGGTTGTCCGCTTTCCCCATTGTTGTTTATAATTACTCTTGAAATATTACTGATGCATATTCAAGAAGAAAAAGAAATAGAAAGATTAAAAATAAAAGGATTTACTTACAAATATAGAGCATTTGCAGATGATATGTTTATAAATGAAAACCCCATAAAAGTCACACCCTTGTTGTTAGCCAAAATACAAGAATATGGGGAATTGGCGGGAGTGTGTATTAATAAAGAAAAATCAAAATTTCTATGTAAAAATATGCAAATAAATAAGCAACAAGAATTGCAGAGATTAACGAGCTGTGAAGTTACCTCCAAGGTAAAATATCTGGGTGTGAAGATAACAATGAAGAATATTGATCTGTTTAAAAATAATTATGAGAAGCTATGGCGTAAAATGGATAAAGATATGCTAAAATTGAATAATTTGTCACTGTTGGGTAGAATAGCTGCAATTAAAATGAATATTCTACCAAGAATAATGTATTTGTTCCAAACTATTCCCATTGTGAAAGATAGTAAACAATTTGATAAATGGCGAAGAAAAATTTCAGAATTTGGGTGGGCTGGGAAGAAACCAAGGATTAAAATGAAAATTTTAACAGATGCAAAAGAGAGAGGTGGATTTCAACTACCGAATTTAAAATTATATCAGGAAGCAGTTTGTTTAGTGTTGATAAAAGAATGGATAACGCTGTTAAACAAAAAACTTTTAGTGCTGGAAGGCCACGGAAATAAATTTGGCTGGCATGCTTATATGTTTTATGGGGGAAAAAAGATGGATTTTTTTTTCTCTCACTATTATATAAGAAACAATTTGTTAAATACATGGATGAAATATAAGAAATATGGAGATGAGAGAAGACCGTTATGGATAGTGCCAGTTGAAGTAAAAAAAAATAACGGCTGAGATAGGTGAAGAAAAGTGGTTGTCATACAATCAATTATTAAAAATACAAGGCGGCAAAATAGAATTGAAAACTGCTGAAGAGTTGAATAATAAATATGATTGATTTCAAATGCAACAAATAGTTTGGTGGACAATGATATCAAAACTGAAGGAATAGGAAAAGAACAAACAGAAATGGAAAAAGTTCTGCTTGGAGACAATGAAAAATTAATTTCAAAAATATATAAATTATTTTCAAAATGGTCTACAGAGGATAAAGTAGTGAAATCTCAAATGATTAAATGGGCAATTAATGTAAATAAAGAAATACAGATGGAAACTTGGGAATACTTGTGGAAGAACTCTATGAAGCTTTCGACTTGTCATAGTATTAAAGAGAACTGTTTTAATATGATATATAGATGGTATATGACTCCTAAAAATTGGCAAAGATGAACAAGATGCCAGACAGATGTTGGAAATGTAAAAAACATGAAGGTTCTTTCTACCATATGTGGTGGACTGTCAGAACTTGTAACTTTCCTGTATGCTGTTAGCTGAACTGACTCCATGCTGTAACCCGAGACTAACCCAATGTGCCTTGCGCTAGGCCACTAACACAGATTCCTATGCATTTCAAACAAACTGTGATCACTGAAGGATGGCAGATAACCCCTGGTCAACATCTGCAGGTGGCCTTTGAAGCCAGGCCGAACAGGTCTTCACAGCGGGACTCCATCCTCCCTTCTGATAACAGATCCTGGGAAAGAGACAATTGTCTCCAAGCGTGTGAAAGATGGTTTTATTATTGCTTCTAGTATTGCTACAATAACCGCATAAAATGTAACGAATGCCAGGCCTTGGCATCAGTGTTATCCTGTACCCTCAGCCCTGCAGTTCTCAATAAACGCTTATACTTTTGTAACGAGTTTTGGGCCTCGATTGAAGTTCTTCCAGTTCTGACATGGACTTGTGAAAGAGCAAAAAAGTATTGGCAGATGATTCAACAAGAAATTTCTAAGATCTTGGGATATGAATTTAAGAAAGTTCCAGATACTTTTCTGTTGGGATTACAAATGGAAAAATTTCCAAAAGAAGATAGAACTGTAATTTGGTACTTGCTTTCAGCTGCTAGGACATTGTATGCGCAGTTGTGGAAGCAAGAAAAAATACCAGATAAATGGGATTGGATTGTAAAAGTTATGTCATGGAGTGAAATGGACAAATTAACAAGAATATTAAGAGACTATGATTTAGAAGTTTTTAAGACGGAATGGAAAAAGTTTAGAAGATATGTAGAAAAAGAATGGAAAATAAAAGGACATTGGACATTTTTGATAATGATTAAGTTTTAGAACGAAGAAGAATATTAGTTTTTGTTTTATTAGTTAAGAGTACCTTTATTAGTTAAGAGTACTGGAGAGCCAGTTTGGTGTAGTGGTTAAGTATGCAGACTCTTATCTGGGAGAACTGGGTTTGATTCCCCACTCCTCCACTCGCACCTGCTAGCATGGCCTTGGGTCAGCCATAGCTCTGGCAGAGGTTGTCCTTGAAAGGGCAGCTGCTGTGAGAGCCCTCTCCAGCCCCACCCACCTCACAGGGTGTCTGTTGTGGGGGAGGAAGGTAAAGGAGATTGTGAACCGCTCTGAGACTCTTCGGTGTGGAGGGCGGGATATAAATCCAATATCTTCTTATCTTCTATCTTCCTAGTGTTTTAAGTAAATAACATCGGTGGGGGTAAGAAATGGGGGGAGTGGTGGGTAGAAAGTAATATATGGGATAGATAAATAGAAGTTATTCGAGATGTAAGATTTATTACCATATGTTACCAACAAAAATTGTTTTAACTAAAAAAAGAGAAATAACCAGCCCATTGATTAACTGAGAAAGAGGAAATAGTATCAAAAATCACACATGCTTCCTTGAACCAGTGCTCAGGCTGATTTTTGGACAGGAGTCCTTCAGTCTGACCCCATGCATGCATGTTCTTCAATAAAGAAAAGCTGTTTTTCCTGATCCTGCCTCTGGTCTGATCTGTCACTGAACCAAAGCCACTAATTGCTTCCTGCAGACAATTTTCTGCTACCCTGAAATAAACGCACACTGAAAACAAATACACAAGATGAGAGAAAATAGGTGGGAAAGTCAGGGCTGGCTCTGCCATCAGGCAAACTAGCCAATTGCTTAGGGCGCCAGCCTTCTGGGGGTGCTGAATTGGGCACCCCATGTGACTTGGTGATGTCATTAGTGATGGGGGGCAGACGTTAGCCTTGCCTAGGATGCCAAACAGTCTAGGGCCAGCCCTGGGGAGCGGGAATTAAAGCAAGGGTTTAAGAGGAATACATTTACCATTCAGAAGTCAATGGAGCAGATGATGTGAAGATGAAAAGTGACCCAAACAAAGTTGGGGGTGAACAATGGAGGAATGCTTGTCCAGATACAGGCAAAATATTACCTCAGAGCACAGTGATATGCCCCTTGTGACCATGTCCTGAAGGGATTATCTGGAAATGAAGCAATGTGCTGGGGAAATGTTGACTGGTGTTCCCAGGGAAAGACAAAGATATGGCCATATTTGCACCTGGAAAATTTTGCATTGTATCTGGTTAAATGGAATGTTTTTTTAAAACCAATGTGATTTTAAACCTCTGTATAACTATATGAATATGTTGTTAGCTGCCCTGAGCCCGCTTCGGCGGGGAGGGCAGGATATAAATAAAATAAAATATTATTATTATTATTATTATTATTATTATTATTATTATTATTATTATTATTATTATTATTATTATTATTATCATTATTATTATCTGTGTAAGAGGATGGGCTTCCTGGTGTTAACAGGAACTGTTAATGTCATTTGATGCAATGTTGCTAGGCATGTAGGAATGCTAATGTTTCCTGATGATCCTTGATTGCTGGGGAGAAAAGGCTACTCAGTTGTGTATGCTGAGTTATGAAATGTGGAAAAGTGTATGACTTTTTCTTTTTACATCTTTCCCTTCAGAAGAACTCCAAGAACTTCAAATAGAAGTCGGTAAGTTTTATTAGAAGTTAGGGTTCAATCATATGAGAGGCACACTGAAGTAAATTTTATTGCCAAAGAAAAACAGTATTCCCCTGGATCTGAGTCCAGTAGCACCCTAGAGACCAGCAAGAATTTGAGAGTACAAGCTTTTGACGATCAAAATTCACTTCCTCTGATGAAGAAAGCTGAGACACTCAAAAGCTCTACCCTCAAATTCTTGTTGGTCTCTGTGATGCTACTCCAATCCAGTTGGTCTTCTGCAGAGCAATACAGCTATCATCTGAAACAGTATTCTTACTTTTTCCCTGAATGCTCTCTGACCCTACAACCTGCAGGTCCTCCTTCCTGCCCAGCTGCAAATTCCCACCATCTTTACTATTATAAGGATGTGCCCCTAAATTACAGCAATCATTGCACCTTTGAAGCAATATATTTGTTTCATGAGTATGAAGCTACTGGGCTGGATCCAGCCATCTCTTCTGGTCAATTGCACCTACTTCTTTTCCTTCCTACAGCCCTCATCTCATATGTTTATCTTCCATGCAAGCGCAGCATAGCCTTCTTCATGGAGAAGAGGAATCTTCTTTGCCATAGAAACTAATAACTATTAGAGAACCAGTTTTGACATTCAACAAGATTAGTGTCGACTTAGTGACTTGCATTGTAAAGAACCTTTCTCCCCTCTTTTTCAGATAACCTTAATGAGGAGAAATGTAAGTTTCTAATACAGCTTATGGAGCTTTCCTCTACTGTGAGACTGGGGAGATGGCAATAGGCTAAAGTCCTGGGTTTAAGAATTTGCTCTCTTTGGCTATTATTGTGTTTTGTGAGAGAATCTGAGTTGGTGTGGATGTTTTGACAACTCAAGATTTTAATTTTTTGGTTTTGAAGCACAGATTTGCTATATGAGCCCTATACCTTCTATTACATAAGACTGGTTCTATGAGGAAATATATTTTTTCTTTGCAGGACACTGGCAGATAGACAAGGGTGAGTTTGATCATGGTTTTGAGAGGTCTTCTTCCTTCTCTATTGCACCACCATATCTGCCAAAGGGCAGAGGATTTCCTGGTTTGCATTTCTGTTTGCAATTAGCCACAGTATTCCAAAATTTAGCCTAAGCAGTAGTTGTACTTCCCAGTGTCTCAATATGTAATATAGTGGAATCCCAAATGTAGTACTCCTTTCATAGTAAATTGACTTCTATGAACCAAGAAGAGTCTAGTTGGGCTTAGGAACTCATTGTTAAATTTCCATGATGGGTGGGAGAGAAATCCTATCTCTTGTTGACATTTGTCATAATGCCAAAGGGTGCTGCTGCTAGGCACTAGTTGGTTGGCACTGGGTTCTGCTCCTGGGCAGCCACTACTGTACTGCTTCTGTTCTCCTGCAGTCCTCCCAAACTTAGATTCTGTGCTTGACATCAGTTTTGTTGAGCTGGCCTGGCATTTACTACAGGGAGGAGGTGAAATGGCAATAGCTGTAAATCCTGGGGTTAAGACTTAGCAGTGTTTGGCTACTCTTGTGTTTGGAAAGATTTGGGTTGGTATGGATATTTTGACAATTCATGTTGACAACTTTGCATGTAGAACAGGGATTTTCCTGTGTACTATATTCTATATCAGATAAAATTAATTTCCCCCAAAATGTGTTGTTTTTCCTTGTAGATCAATGGCAGACAGACAAAGGTAAGTTGTGTGTGTGTTTTTCTGAGAGGTCTCCCATCATCTCCATTATGGAAGCATCCTCTCTTAATGACAAAGAGCTTCCAGTTTCCTTTTCTGTTGGAAACTAGCCAAGGTAGTCTAACAACCAGCCCGCACAATAATTTTTCTTCCATGTGTCTCAATATGTACAGATATGTAGCACTATCCTAAACAGAAATAAACTGAGAAGAACTGAGCTTTGCTTAGGAATACACTGCTAAATACCTCTGATGGATAGAAGAGAAATAAGCTTTAAATCTTTGCTTGTGGGGTGGGGGGGATCAACAGATAAAACAGAACATTGATATTGAAGTCTCCACAAGCCCGCTGCTCGCCAGCGTGGCTGAGGGGACGTTTTGCCTCCCTTCGGAGGGAGAGCGGCAACTTCCGCGCCTTCCCAGGCGCGTTTTTGAGTGGGCGGGGCTTTAGCGCCGTTGCTCAAGCCCCGCTCTTGGCCGGGACAGTCTTCCCAGCGTTGTCGGCTTGGCTAGGAGCGTGCTTGTACGCTCTTGGCTCGGGGAGGCTGGTGCTTGCGTCGACGGAGCGGCGGAGCTGTTTTGGCTGGTGTGCTGTGGAGCGTCCGGGATCATCGTCTTCGAGTGGCAGGCTGTCTGCGGGGCCGGGAGGCTTTCTTCCAGAGTGGAGCGTGCTCCCACGCTCTACACACCTGGAGGCTGTCTTCGGCCAGGCGGCTTGGCCGTTCGCGTTCTGGTTTGGTGCTGGGTCCCGTTAGCGTTCGGGTTTGGTGCGGTGTCCTGAGGGTCTCAGTGGGCTTCCCCATTAACCATTTGGGGGCTTGTGGGTGCATTTCGGCTGTTTGGCATTAAGGCTTCTGGCTGCAGGGGTCTTTGCTATCCCCCCCCCCCTTGTTACATCTCATTTGTTCAGGGAGGCAGTTTGAGGGGGGTTTATTGGGGTGTGGTGGTCCTTGGTGGCTGTCAGCTCGGGGCCGGGTGGCTAGCAGGGCTGGTCGGCCATTTTGCCACCTGCCATTGCTTAGCACCAGGAGGTTGTTCTTTTCAGCTTCTTGCTGGTGCGGGGCGGCCATTTTGGAGCCTCCTTGTCCTAGTTCTGCCTTGGGGGCCATCTTAGGTGGGTGCACCGGCGGCCATTTTAGAGGGCTGTAAGGGGTGGACATTTCATAGATTGGTGGGGCGGTGAATATTTGGGAGGCAGGTTGCCTGCTCACCGTCAACACCCCCCCCAATTCCTGTTTGGTGGCTGGCTTGTTTTCAAAGGGCTAGTTGCCTTCAGGTTATTATCTCTCATTGTATTTTACTTCGTGCTGCGCCTTGTTCTACACAGCATGTCAGGCCGTAAGGGTTCAGGAAAATCCAAGGGGAAGCAGCCGGCCCCTAAGACCCCTAAGCCACCACCAAAGCGTCCACCGCCTCACTCATCTTCGGATGAGGAGGGGGAGGACGAAGTCAACGCTGTCATTTTTCAGCGTCTACAAGCATTAGAGCGGGCAGCGGGCCTTCCACCTTCCCTGATGCTCAAGGAGGGGCGGGTTTCCAAAAGGACATTGCAGGCTGATATACTGACCCGCTTGTCTCTTCTTGAGAGCAGATCAACAGCGGCTGCTGGTGGTGCTGTGGGCCTTGGTGGACTTGACGTTGGTGCTGGCCCATCCTCGGGTGCCGGTGGCGCTGGGTCGGCGTTGGTGCCCACGGGGCCTTCTGGTAAGTTTGGGGATGGCTCCCTGCCTCTCACGGGGCCTGCATGGCCATGGGGGGCATGGGGGTCTGCTGGCACTAGTGGGGTTGGCTCTCCTCTAGGGGCCGCTTCTGCTACAGGTTTAGATCAGGCAGGTAACTGGATGGGGACTCAGGGTCAGTGGGGCATGATGGGTCCTTGGCCCGGGGCTGGGCAGCAGGGGACAGGAGGGGCTTGGCCTGGCTGCTGGGGTTTCCCTTCTCCTTATGGGGCGGTGCCATTTAGCGCCATGCCTTCTGGTGAGATCGCCTTACCTTTAGGCGATCACTTGCTGCCCGCCACAAAGGAAAAAATTTTGAAGGGTGAATATGTGGATGTATTCACCCTTTTATATAGAGAGCTGGAAAAAAAAGATAAGGAAGAGCTTGACGACAAAGATAAGGAGAAGCTCAGGAAAAGGAAGGTTGAGCGGACCTGGGCCAATTGGCTTCCTGGGTTCCTGATATATGCGGGAGTCATCGCGCGGGCTCAGCCCTGGCGGGCGGCTGCCTTAATACAATACTTGGACATCGTTTACAAGGGGTATACGATGTTCAGTGGCCCTGCCTGGTGCCAGTATGACCAGGAGTTTAGAATGCGGGCCGCCTTGTACCCTTCACTCCCGTGGGATCGCATCCACCAGCAGTTGTGGCTGCAGGTGATGTCACCGGCTAGGCCCAATTTGGGGGAGCGATCCGACAGCGGGCACCTTGTTTCTAAAGGTCCCGCTTCTCTTCCTGGTACGTCTTCTTCTTCCCGCAGTGTTGCGGGGCAGGCGGTTCAACCCCGCTTGCTTTGCTGGGAGTTCGGGTCCCAGGGGGCTTGCAGTCGAAAGGACTGCCATTTTAAGCATGAATGCCCCTTGTGTGCCGGCCCGCACTCCTTCAGCAACTGCCCCAGAGTCCGACCCCGCAAGGGTCAGAAAAAATCAGGTGGGGGTTCTTTCCAGCCTGGTAAAGGGTCCCAGCCCGATAAGGGTGGGGCCTCTTAGTGTGTGGCTTCGTAGATACCCACGTAGAGAGGACAGTTGTTATCTGTTGAATGGTTTCACGTTAGGTTTTAGGATTCCTTTTCAAGGTCCTCGGGTACCAACTTGGTCCAGGAACCTTAGTTCAGTTGTGGGTCTTGAACATATAGTTAAGGAAAAAATCGCTAAGGAGCTGGCTGAGGGCAGGATTTTGGGCCCATTTACCAGGCCTCCGGTTGGCAATTTTAGGGTTTCCCCGTTGGGAGTGGTACCAAAGAAAGCACCTGGTGAATTTCGTTTGATTCACCATCTTTCTTATCCTAAGGGTTCATCGGTCAATGATGGCATACCTGAGGAGCTTTGCTCCGTTAGGTATACCTCTTTTGATCAGGCCGTGGGCGTCGTGCGACGCTGTGGTCAGGGGGCTGAGATGGCGAAATGCGATATCAAGTCGGCATTTCGCCTTCTCCCTGTCCACCCGGATGATTTCGAGCTGCTGGGCTTTTCGTTTGCGGGGCAATACTACATGGACAGGGCATTGCCTATGGGCTGCTCTGTTTCATGCGCTGCTTTTGAGTGCTTCAGCACATTTTTGGAATGGGCTGTGCGCGAAAAAGTGGGCTTGCAGGAGGTCGTTCATTACCTGGACGACTACCTGTTTGTGGGCCCTGCAGGCTCAGGCCGCTGCGCTCAGTTGCTAGCCGGCTTTGTTGAATTGGCCGCTGAGTTGGGCGTGCCATTGGCAGAGGAGAAAACTGAGGGCCCTGCCCAACGCCTTGTTTTTCTCGGGATTGAGCTAGATACTTTGGAGCAGTCATCTAGGATTCCTGAGCCGAAGCTGCTGGATTTGAAGGAAAGGATTAACTCCTTTCTGGGTAAGAAAAAGGTTACGTTGCTGGAGTTGCAGCAGCTGGTGGGGCACCTTAACTTTGCTTGCAAAGTGGTCGCCCCGGGTAGGCCTTTTCTGCGGAGGTTTTGTGACGCTATGGCGGGCCTTCGCTCGCCACATCACAGGACCAGGGTTACTGGCAGCATGAGGGAGGACCTGCAGATGTGGCAAGAGTTTTTGGAATCCTTTAATGGGATTTCTTTTTGGAGAGAGGACATGAGGCTTGAGGCTGAGCTTCAGGTCATGTCAGATGCTGCTGGGTCACTGGGTTTTGGGGTCTACTTCCGTGGACATTGGTGCATGGAAGAGTGGCCGGAGTCGTGGGTACAGGCAGGTTTAAACAGGGACCTTACGTTTTTGGAATTCTTTCCTATTTTAGTCGCGGTTTGGCTGTGGGGGAAGGATATGGTGAATTGCACCGTGCATTTTTGGTGCGATAACATGGCTGTGGTCCATGTTATTAATTCCCTTACATCCAAATCTTCGCGGGTTATGAGGTTGGTGCGGGCCTTCACTCTGCGCTGCCTGCGGCTTAACATTTTGTTTTTGGCCAAGCATGTTCCTGGGGTGAATAACGGGGTGGCTGACGCTCTCTCTCGTAAACAGATGGAGAGGTTTCGTCAGCTGGCCCCAGACGCCGATCTGGATGCGGCGCCAATGCCCCAGGAGCTGTGGCTGATTGGAGAGCCGAGGCCTGCAGAGCGATAGGCTTAGCCATTGCACCCAGCACCAGGAAGTCTTATCAGCGTGCCGTGCGGCAGTTTGAGGACTTTAGGGCTGAGGTAGGGTATCGCATTGTTTGGCCCATCCCAGTGGAGCAGTTGCTCCATTACTGTGTTGCTTTGAGAGGTAAGGGATTGGCCGTGCGATCAATTCGGGGACGTATGTCTGCGTTGGCCTTCGCTAGTAAGGCCTTGGGGTTCAAGGAGGAGACAGCAGATTTTCGTATTCGAAAGATGCTGGAGGGGTGGTCCAGGGAGGCTGGGCCTATGCCTGATACTAGGGCCCCGGTGTCTCCTGAGATCCTTCGGGGCTTAAAAGGGGTTTGGAGCGCAGTCTGTGCGTCTCCTTTTGAAGTAGTTTTGTTCCACGCAGCCTCTCTAGTGGCCTTTTTTGGGGCTTTGAGGGTTAGCGAGCTGGTGGCAAGCTCCAAGAGTGATGTTTCCGGTAGGGCGTTGTTTCTGAAGGATGTCAAGTTGCTGGCGGGTAAGGTGGTCCTTACTGTCCGGCGATCTAAAACTGACCAGGTGGGCACGGGGACAGTGCTGGAGTTGGGTCCGTGTTCGGAGGTGGAGCTTTGCCCAGTGGCTGCATTGGTCGACTATTTGGCTGTGCGGGGAGGCTGCGCGGGATTGCTGTTTTGTCATGCGGGAGGTAGTCCCCTGACAAAGCATCAATTTTGGACAGTGACATCAAAGGCCTTAGCCCTGTTGGGTTTATCTGGAATGAGGTTTGGTACCCATTCCTTTAGAATTGGGGCAGCTTCTACAGCTGCGGCCTTGGGTTATTCCCCGTCGGCTATCCAACGCCTTGGCCGTTGGCGTTCCCAGGCTTATAAAGGTTATATTCGCCCTATGCTCCGCTAACGAGTCTTAGTGAGTAGCTGGGAGGGCTTTGAGGTTTGGTTTGTATAACTTGTTTGTTTCTTCTTTTTAGATGCTGTGGTTCCTGGCCGGAGGAGCAGAGTTCTCATCTGCGGGCACAGTTATGTGTTCTGGGCGGCACATCAAGCTCGGAGAACTGCTGTTGGCTCTCAGCTGGGGCTCAGCAAATTTGTCACGATAGAGTGGAGGGGGCGCCGTGGGCTTCAGTGGCCTGGCTTGCTCCCCCTTTTGTTTCACGGGTCTGGGGCCCCTCCTCCGCAGGTATTGATTATTCACCTGGGAGGGAACGATCTCGGGCTAATTAAAGGCAAGGCGTTGATCTTGCAGGCCCGGGATGATTTCAGGTACATAAGGAACAGATGGCCTGGTACCATTATTGTTTGGTCGGCCATGATTCCACGCTTGGAGTGGCGTTGTGCCTGGAATCCAGCTGGGTTGGAAAGGGCTCGTTACCGAGCGAATAAGGAAATTCGCAAGGTTTTGGAGGGTGGCTTGGGTCACTATTTGCCCCATCCGGATATTTCTAAGGAATGTCCTGACCTCTACAGAGGGGATGGAGTACATCTCTCGGAAAAGGGCAATATACTTTTCCTGAGAGATCTGCGGCAAGGGCTTTTGTTTGCTTTGGGTCTTTCTGTGGGTGCTAAGCCCTAAGTAGAGACTTGGCCTTAGTTGTGGCAGGTTCTACGGGGTTATGGCACCAGGCGGCCTGGGGAGGACCGGTTAGCCTCCCCCTTTTGGGGAGTTAGGGGTCTGTCAGGATCTACCTTTGGTGTGGCCCGAGGTATGTGAATGCAGACTGTCCTGGAGACTCGATTGGATGGGTGCCTTTCGCTGAGACTCGCGTCTGGTGTTTGGGCCCTCCAGTGCGAGCCTCCCTGCTGGGTCTGCCTAGCGGGAGCTGTGGATTACAGCTCCGGCTGGGGGGCCGGGTCTCTCGCCCGCTGGAAAAGGCAGGGGAGCGGTCTAAGGAGACCCCTGGCCCTGACCTGGCCGCAGTCCGGTTGCCCTTGCCGATGTTGTTCATTTTAATAAAAGTGGCCCATAGTTTCACCAATCCAATTGTGTCCGTCTCTTTATTCCGACTTGGGGGGCAATGAAGTCTCCACAAGCCCGCTGCTCGCCAGCGTGGCTGAGGGGACGTTTTGCCTCCCTTCGGAGGGAGAGCGGCAACTTCCGCGCCTTCCCAGGCGCGTTTTTGAGTGGGCGGGGCTTTAGCGCCGTTGCTCAAGCCCCGCTCTTGGCCGGGACAGTCTTCCCAGCGTTGTCGGCCCACCCACCCGCCCTGTCTGTTATGCAGGCTTTTTGCTGGTCGCTTCCGTTTGGAGGGGCCGGGTAGGAATTTTTTCACTCCCCGGCTATTTGGGTTCTGACTGGGGGGTGTTTTTTGCCTACCCTGCATAGCATTTCAGTGGATTGAGGAATTGGCTTTGGGTTGGTGCTCTGGTAGAGTTTGGTCACTTTTAGGGCAGGTTCTACGGGGTTATGGCACCAGGCGGCCTGGGGAGGACCGGTTAGCCTCCCCCTTTTGGGGAGTTAGGGGTCTGTCAGGATCTACCTTTGGTGTGGCCCGAGGTATGTGAATGCAGACTGTCCTGGAGACTCGATTGGATGGGTGCCTTTCGCTGAGACTCGCGTCTGGTGTTTGGGCCCTCCAGTGCGAGCCTCCCTGCTGGGTCTGCCTAGCGGGAGCTGTGGATTACAGCTCCGGCTGGGGGGCCGGGTCTCTCGCCCGCTGGAAAAGGCAGGGGAGCGGTCTAAGGAGACCCCTGGCCCTGACCTGGCCGCAGTCCGGTTGCCCTTGCCGATGTTGTTCATTTTAATAAAAGTGGCCCATAGTTTCACCAATCCAATTGTGTCCGTCTCTTTATTCCGACTTGGGGGGCAAATGCATTAATAAGTGTAGATGTGTATGAATTTTTGTCTCATGCCTTTTCCTTCAGAAGAACTACAGAAACTCAAATGCGAAGTTGGTAAGTCTGTTTTCTTGTATCTTGCATGCCAATAATGTCATTATGACATGGTAGTTTTGCCATTTGGTTTTCATCTCTTTGGGGACCTCTTATCATGTTTTCTTTAGTATTTTTAAAGTGTTGATTTCCAAGGAACTTTTTTCAATTACATTTGAAGAAAAATTATTAGGAGATTATATAGCAGTAGTAATAGTAGTAGCTACTACTGAAACAGAAGGTTGAATGTGAGCTTTGATCCACTTTGCATTTATTTACTGTTGTAAAAATATATTTGCCTTGTTTTTTGTGTATATTGTTAAAGCTACTGTTACTTACTAAGAAGGGGCATGCATCAGTTTATTAAGAATTAAATGTTGATTTCAGCATCTTGAATACTGCAGCTTTTATTCATAAAGTGCAAGTTACTAGCCTCTCTGTCTGGTTAGGAAAGCATGTGAGCAGCAGCTCTCTCCAAAGCCAAGTATGCAAATAAGTTTCTACTGGGCTTTTTCTACAACCCCCCCCCCCCCCTAGATAAAACATTTCTAACAAGGCCAAGTTTGGCTCTCTTGATTAATAATTTTTAGTTCAATTTAATTTAATTTTCAGCTTTATAGCCTTCCATTGCCCACAAACTGGCATAAATGTATTTGGACTGTTTAATATCATATCATTATGTATACTTGAGCTGAAGAGCCGGAGCAGGAATGGTACTTGGTTGCTTCACTTAAACCCCATCTTTCCTCAAATTTTGACTTTTTAACATTTTTCATTTCAGAATGGAGGAGAGCTTGTAGCAATGCAGGTAAAATCAAACATATAATTCTAGCATAAATATGTTAGATGTTGGAATTAGCATCCTGGAACAACTCCATCTTTGGTGTTTGGATTATAACAGTGACCTAAACTACTTGATGTCAAGGTTAACATATGTTTCCATACATCTTATTGAATGTAAGACCCCATAAATGTTTAACTTTGGCTAGATCTAGGGATATACATTTCAATATGTCCGAATCAAAAAAATAGCCAAAGAAAAAAACCTTATTGATATATTTTAGCAATTTATTCACCTGAATATACACAGGAATCTATTTTTAACTATCTGGTATAGCTAGTCCAAAAAAATTTAAAAATATTAGGGATTATCCAGGAATGTCATATGGTCACATTTAAATGGCATTTAAAGGGCTTGTAGTCATTTTAAATGCCTTTGGAGTATATTTGCAGCTTTCACAGATGGTTAAATGGACTGTGAGTCCTTTATACACCTTCAGAGTGAACTTGCAGCTTGCAAAAGGCATTTAAATGAACCCTTTAAATGCCTCTTTTGGGTTAACAGCACCCCACCCCCACCTAACCCCATTGTGATTCTGTACTTCACATCAACCTGTTGAGTTGGCATTGCCACAATGACACTAGATTCTGCTGGGCCCTTTGTGATTGCACAGATACTTCTGGGGATTCTGCATTGCACTGATTCTTCTGAGCTTGCAAAAATGCCCCCCTTCAGTTTCTACTGCAAATATTTTCAGTCCTGGGGTCCGTATTGTCATAGTGGTACTGATTCTGCTGGGCATATTGTGCTGGTTATGCTAGGCTTGCCCTCATTTCAGTTTCTACTGCAGAGATTCTCTGGGACTTTGATTCTGATCTGTTCTGGTGGGCTTCTATCGCCATTGCTTTTTTGTTATTTTTTCCTCCACTGGAAACAATGGAAGCTGGGGTCACCTTCTTTGGGGGCCCATAGAATTGGACCCCGTGGTTCAATCTTTTTGAAAATTGGGGTTTCTTCTGAGGAGAGGCACCAGCAGCTATGCTTTAAAAAAGCCCCTCCCCAAGTCCTGGATACCCTGGATAGATTCCACATTGACATTTCATAGGGTATAATGGAGCCAAAAAAAATCCAAATTTCTGAAAAATCCTGAATCCATATACCGTACTGGTACTGGAATTCAGGAATATAAGGGAACACTGATATTTTTGGGGTCCAATATAACCAAATGAAAAAATGCCAATTTTTGTGTTTGTGTGCACCCCTAACTGGATCATAACTAAAAGGTTTTAGAAAACTGTGGGAAATATCCATGCTTTACATCCAGTGACTCCACACCATAAAAAAGTGCCAAGATTCACTCACATATTTTTTTTTATTTGTGCTATTTGTGTGTGTGTGTGTGTTAAGTGCCATCCAGTTGTTTTCAACATATGTTGACTCTATTTATAGAACCATTTATAGAACAAAAAAAATCTTAAAAACAAATTTGCAATCCAATCAGCCTTCCTAGTTTTCTTTTTTTTAAAATCTCTGTAAGTATTATTAGTGTACTAAAATAGGTGACATTTTCAAAAGGTCTAATTTGCTTACATTATGGATGTTCAAACGCCTGCTTGTTTGGCTTATTTTCCATTTGCCAGTAGTGATCAGGTAGCCAACAGAAGCCATCTTCCAGCTGATGAAGAATCAGCTGGGAATCATTTTCTGATCTGGTGGGGAAATTTAGCTCTGACCCCAGCAAAGTTTTCAGAGCCGGAAGAAATCTGGAGTACATTCCCAGCTGATCAGATGGAAGTTGGGTTCTTCTGTTCTCCCACCCAGGAAGCCTTGCTGCCTCCTAGATCAGTGGGGATGGAGAAAACTTAGTGGGGGGTGGGATTAGAATCTTAGCCAATTTCTTTTTTTGATGCATTCTGAACACAATGGCTGACAGTCTTCTAAGAGTCAAAAAAAGGTAAATATGACTGCAAAACAGGTTCACTGAGCAGTATCACTTGTAGTATCACTTGTAGGTTCACTTGTAGTATCTAGGGTTGCCAGACCTCCGGGAGGAGGCAGTGATCCCCTGCCACCAGCCCCTGTCACCAATCAGCTGGCTGGTGGGGGACTTAGCAGTAGAAAAAGGGAAACCTATGCCACATTGTTGGCATTGCCAGGAATTAACATCATCATATCAGTGCCAGGCTCTGTAACTCTTTCATGTTAAATGAACTCTTCATACTAACTCCAAGCCTTTTGTTGTACTGTAGCTAGCATGCATATCAAAGAGGGGGACGTTTGATGTGTAAACTTTGTTTAGGTTGTAAAGGAGCAAAGGAATGCGACAGTAGATGCTTTGATGTAGATTCCTTAAGACTAAGAGACACCCATTCCCAGGTATGTCTCAACTTTTGTATCCAACTATGAGTTTCCAATAAAGTATACATTATTTCAATGAATGCTGCCTTGAGTCTCCATCGCCTGACATTCAGTGACTTCTGGGTGATGATCTGGTGTTATATAGTTGAAGACAGTTTTAATGCATAATTTTTGCCCAAATACCAGAATGTTACCAGGAAGTTGCTGATGTGATTATGTCACTTTCTGTGTGCTGCCGGCAATGCGGCGTGAACCCTTCTCTTTCTCCTGCCAAGTTCCACCATCCCCCACCAGTTGCCAGGAGGTAATCCCTAGTTCCATTTCACAATAACCACCATATAAGATAGATCACCTTAATTCAGAAACATTCTGAGAAATTAAAATGGCTATAAGTCAGTGCTGCAACAGCCACTCAGCTCAACAGTGCCTACAGTGGGCATGAACTTACCCATTGTTTCCTGATGCAAATTGGAGGCAGTGCAAAGAAAGGCAATAGATAAGCCAACAATATTTGTTGTCAGTGAAGGATCCAAGCCAAGTGGCCCTTGAGACATTAGTAGAGTTTCTGGGGTTTGACTCCACTAAATACTTGCTGCCAGTGGCCCTCTGGGGCACAGATCACCCGGGAAATTTCCCTGTAAGTTCAACAGCCAGCTGACCCCTGCATTTTAGACATGGTGACCTGATACTTGAGGATAATGGTTTATCCAGGGATAGCAAATGGGATCTTAGATATAAAACCATATTTCTGCCTTCTGGTTCCCAGTGCCTAACTAAGAACTTTATTTTCAGACACCATCATTCTAGATGCAGATTCAGCCCATCCCAACATCTCCATGGATGTCAATAAAAAAAGCTTCACTTATGAACCTCACCCTCTCCCAGTTTCAATGAATCCTCAGTGTTTTGATGGGATTGTGTCTGTGTTGAGCAGTGAAGGATTCTCCTCTGGAAACCATTACTGGACCGTAGAAACTGGCAGCAGTAATGAATGGGACCTGGGAGTACCCAGAAGATCTATACAGAGGAAAGGACAATTTTCTATATCATCAAAAGAGGGCTTTTGGGTCCTGGGGAGGAGTGGAAAAAATTATTGGGCAAAAACAGATCCATGGACAAGACTCATAGTGCAAAAAAAGCCCAGCAAAATTGGTGTTTACCTCAGTTTCCAACCAAAGGAGGTGACTTTTTTCAATGTTTCAGATATGTCTGTGCTGTTTGTATTTAGAGGCTGTTCATTCCCAGAAGAAATATTTCCATTCTTTAAAAACACACACAAAGAAACTACCATGATGATCTGCTCTATAAAAGAGGAGAAAGCTTAGTTAGAGCGCTTGTTCATTTTAGACTGCCAGTGGTTTTTTCAGAGACCTGATGAGAAAATCACAAAAATGACAGTTCTCCCCTCTTCCTTAATAAGGCAAGTGACTCACTTTTTCTACTGTGGGTTTTAGCACTGATGGTTAGGTTGAGCAGTTAATGCCAAACAGGACTTTTTTGTAGCAGGAACTCCTTTGCATATTAGGCCACACACCCCTGATGTAGCCAGTCCTCCTGGAGCTTACAGTAGGCCCTGTAAGCTCTTGGAGGATTGGCTACATCAGAGATGTGTGGCCTAATATGCAAAGGAGTTCCTGCTACAAAAAAGCCCTGGGACCAAACTATTAATGACTATTAAAGCTTTTAATGACGCAAATCAGAGCCAAATCAGATGCACACAGAGCTTTATAAACTAGGTTTCTACAGCTGCTTGGTAGCTGCAGGGTAATAAGTTGGGTCAGAGAAACGACCAAATTCAATTTTTAAGAAGAAACATGATGTTTGGACTATACAGCAAGTGAGTTCACTGAACTTGGTCACCTTTACTTCTGACATGTATGGGATTAGGATGCTTAGTTCTCATACCATGGCATGCAGCAACTGGTTTGCAAACTCTATACCTGCCACTGTGTTCCCAGAACATATTTCAATTTGTTTTGTACACATGCTGGTTCTTTTCATCCATTTATCTGAGGTTTTCATGATTGCTCATTTAGCAAACTTCATTAATACAGTCTTCTTTTCAGCAAAAAGGAAATACCATATAGCCCTAGCCTTAAGACTTTTAAAAATAACATAATAGTCAAATATGAGCTTGCCTAAAATACTTCTGGGTGATTGTGGTTCCATGTAGTAAGCTTAATGAGTAGAACAAAAAGTAAAAGATAGCCTTTATAAAGAGTAACTCTCACACCTTCCAGCAGCTTTGTATATTGGCTGTAATTTGTGAGAGACACCCAACGAAGTGTTTTTATGACACTTACTGAGAGTGCCAGGAACATGCCAGTAGGCAGGGCTTTTTTTCTAGTAGGAACTCCTTTGCATATTAGGCCACACACCCCTGATGTAGCCAATCGTCCTGGAGCTACAGTAGGCCCTGTGCTAAGAGCCCTGTAAGCTCTTGGAGGATTGGCTACAATAGGGATGTGTGGCCTAATATACAAAGGAGTTTCTGTTACAAAAAAAAGCCCTGCTAGTAGGTCATGCCATGTAAGAGCATCACATGAACTAAATGAAGGTATAGTTGGGTATATATCTGATAGCTTCGCATGATGAAACCTGAATGTAAAACAATTTTTAATATGAAAGGTTTATAAAGAATGTGTTATAATTATTGCAAATTGAGAAACAGCATGCCAATGAGAGTAATAAGGGCATGGGGTATGCAGTATGCTGTATGGGTATAATATGGGTATGCAGCCTGATTTCAGTTTTGAAAAGGAATTGTCTTAGCTTATGTTGTGCTTTTCATGCATTTTCATAAACAGGAAAAAGGGGGTTTTATACTATGAAAACTAAATATTTTTAAATAAAGTTTTTACCAACACTTGTTTTCTTGTGACTTTTGTCACATACCATAAACAGTGAGAGTAATGGATTGGGCTCTTACAAAAGAATATTTCCTAATCCAGTTTTGGGCCACCTGGAAATAACACCTGAGAAAACTATGACTTGCTAAGAAGAAAAGAACATTATTTTTTATTTGTTTAACCTGCAATGTTCGTAGTTTGCTTTTCTCACTGCTATGCAAGACAGATTATACACAGTAAGTCAATATAATCAACAGGATGGGGTATCCAATAAACAATGCAACTGGATTTGGACTGTAGAAATCTGGAGCTGACCAGAATTCTGAAAACAAAACTGAAGCAAAAATAAGCATTAACATGACATGAATTAAATAATGAAAAAATAACATAGTACAGGGGTTTCAACCATATGACCCACCTGCAGGATCCAGCCCTTGCGGGGCTCAGATCCATCCTACGAGCAACTTCCTGCTACTGCAGCCACACGATGTTTGTTTCCCCCACCCCCCAGCTCCCTCAGTGGCTCTTTACTCCCTGCTTTCTATTTCCTGCCTCTTTTGTTCTATTTCCTCCAAACGTTATACCAATCTTTAAAAAAGAGAACAAAGATAAACCGGGAAACTACAGGCCGGTTAATCTGACTTCTGCTGGAGAGATATTTGAGCACATTTTAAAGGTCGATCTGTGAGCATCTGAAGGATAACAGTGATTCAAGGAAGTCAACATGGATTTGTCTCCAAAAGGTCTTGCCAGACCAATCTGGTTTCCTTCTTTGATCGATTACTGGATTGTGGGAACGCTGTTGATGTGGTTTACCTGGTTTTCAGTAAAGCTTTTGATAAGGTTCCCCATGACATTCTGATGGGCAAACTGGAAGACTGTGGACTGGACTATTGGACAGTTACATGGATAGGAAAATGGTTAGAGGACCATACCCAAAGAGTGGTTGTCAATGTAATTTTGTCAGATTGGAGGGAGGTATCCAGTGGGGTGCCACAGGGCTCGGTTTTGGGCCCAGTTCTTTGCAACATTTTTATCAATGAACTGGATGGAGAGGTAGAAGGGCTGCTCATAAAACTTGCTGATGATACCAAACTGAGAGGAGTAGCAAACACCTAGGAGGATAGAGTTAAAATTCAACAAGATCTGATTAATCTGGAGAAGTGGGCAGTTGCGAACAGGATGCAGTTCAACAAAGATAAGTCTTACATCTGGACCACAAAAATGTGAAGCACAAATACTGGATGAGGGATGCACTCTTGGGAAGTAGTGTGTGCGAAAGAGACCTTGGGGTACTAACAGACTGTAAACTAAATATGAGCAGTCAGTGTGACACGGTGACAAAAAAGGCTCTGTAGCTGTATTGCATGTGTTATTTGGATGCTTTACTGTGTATGTCCCACATTTAATTACTATTTCTCAATAAAAGTATTTTCCTTTTAAATTGGTCTCAATCATTTTGAGAGTTTTTCTCTTTGATACGGACCCTGGTATATATAGGTGTAAGATCCTTCTTGTTATTGCCCATTTTGCCAGGTCTGTCTGATTGAGTCCAATCCATATAATTCCTCCCATTTTAAAGGATACAGGTAATTTGTGTAACATCTCTAGTACTTCTTATTTCATTTTATGGCATGCATGGGCCAGCCCAACAAAGTGACATTTATGTCAGATCCAGTTCTTGTAACAAATTAGTTTGACACCTCTATCATAGTATTACATTACCTCTATCATATGCAGTACAAGCTATACACAGTATTATAGACCACAGTCCCCAACAAATTACCCTCATAACTTTCTGAAATATTTTTGCTGCAATGTGGTCCTATTACCTGTATAGAAAAACCCTCTTGAGTAATTTGGGTTTTGCATAATTTGCAGAAAGCCAGAAGAGCAGGAGTCTTCCTGTCCTCATCAGGCGGGCCATTCCAGGTGGAGACTACAGTGGAGAAAGCACATGAATGGGCAATTGTGGATTTTCCCCATATGCAGACTACTGCCTGCAGAAGGCTCAGCAAAAAAGCATGAAACTGTTGTGGCAAAACATAGGGGAAGAGATTCAGATGTGATCAACTACTAGAATATTGAAGTCCCACTATGTCCAGCAGCTCTTTATAAAGTTTTCTGGAAGTCTGACTGAGCATGATATAATACTGGACACTTACCATATTTTTCGCACCATAAGGTGCTCCGGAGGATAGGACGCACCTTCCTCCTGGGGGGCGATCCGCTGCCTCTGCCTCTGATCTGGCGCTTCCCCCACGCCTGCCTGCCTGGCTCCATCTTCTTCAGGCAAGCGCTGGGATCGCTCCACGTGGCCCCACCACAAACCCAGCGCTTTGCAAGCGCCAGCTGCGGAGGGGGCAGCGTGCTTGCTCCTTGTCTGTGTGCCTAGCTTCAGCTGTGATGTTTAAAGCAAGCGCTGGGATCACTCCCTCCACCCTCTGATCCCAGTGCTTGCTTTAAACATCACAGCTGAAGCTAGGCACACAGGCAGGGAGAAAGCATGCTGCCCTCTCCACAGCCGGTGCTCGCAAAGCGCTGGGTTTGCGGAGGGGGCGGGTGCTTCCTCTGTCCCTGTGTGCCTAGCTTCAGCTGTGATGTTTAAAGCAAGCACTGGGATTGCTCCCTCCGTCCTCCGATCCCAGCGCTTGCTTTAAACATCACAGCTGAAGCTAGGCACACAGGCAGGGAGAAAGCACGCTGCCCTCTCCACAGCCGGCGCTCGCAAAGCGCTGGGTTTGCGGAGGGGGCGGGTGCTTCCTCTGTCCCTGTGTGCCTAGCTTCAGCTGTGATGTTTAAAGCAAGCGCTGGGATCGGAGGGCGGAGGGAGCGATCCCAGCACTTGCTTTAAACATCACAGCTGAAGCTAGGCACACAGGCAAGGAGCAAGCACACTGCCCCCTCCGCAGCCGGCGCTTGCGAAGCACTGGGTTTGCGGTGGGGCCACGTGGAGCGATCCCAGCACTTGCCTGAAGAAGATGGAGCCAGGCAGGCAGGCGCGGGGGAAGTGCCAGATCAGAGGAAGAGGCAGCGGATCGCCCCCCCGAAGGTACGTACCTTCGGACCATAAGACGCACACACTTCCCCCCCCCACTTTTTTTTTGGGGGGGAGTGCGTCTTATAGTCCGAAAAATACGGTAGTTTACAATTATTTGCTTTTGTAACTTACAGTTCATATTTATTGTGTGATCTATAGGATGTCTGCAAGCACATGCAAAATAAGCACTTTGTTGCTTTAAATCTTGTAGAATACCTACATGCATAATTTTGCATGTCTCAGCCATTACCACCAAATTTATAATTGACTCAGTGTAAAAAAGGTGATTTATTTAACAAATGGAACACACACTGAAAAGTTATAAATATAAAAGTTTTATTTTAACGTATTTTAACATATGCATATATATTATTTTAACATATACAAATATAGTTTCTGATGGTTAACCTCGGTGTTCTTACTTTCCCTTGCAATTTACATGCTGGGGGTCTTTTTCCTTTTTCTTGCATAGATAATTGTCTGACCATGCTTCAGGTTAAATCCCCAACCCTGAAACCAAGCCTTCCCTCAACAGCACAGTGCAAGAGATTAGGTCCATGATTTGCTCTTTAGTGTGATAGGTCTGTCACAGTTCAAGAGATGCCCAAAGCAGTCAAAGAAGCTATTAAATCCTGGGCCAGTCCTGTTGTGGTATCCTTGGCATGAATGTTGAAGTCCTTCCAAAATATCAGTCTAGGAGTCTCCAGCTCCACATCTGAGAGTACTTCTGCCAGCTAACAAAGGATGCCCACTGGGAAACTAGGTGGCCAGTAGACAAATAATCTATCCTTAAGAGGATACATGGAATGTAGGAAGAGAGAAGGGCTAATGAACACAATAAATCCACCAGGGACAGGGCCTTTTCTGTAACGGCTCCTTACTGGTGAAACCAGCTGCCGGAAGAGGTGAGGGCCCTGCGGGACCTTGGCCAGTTCCGCAGGGCCTGTAAGACAGCCCTCTTCCGGCTGACCTATAACTAACTGGCATTGGAAACTCTATAGAAGGTTGTAGTGTAGTATTCTGATAGATCGCTTGTCAGACATTGTAACTTGCCTTAAAATATGCTTTGCTTAGATGAGTTCTCTTGACCTAACTAACGCCATGTTGTCTGCTGTTACTAACCCTAGAAATAAAAATGTGCATTTCAAACAAAGAGGGACGATTGTAAACCACAAGAGAGGAATTCCTCCCTTGACAGTTCCTAGCGCCTTAAGCCTTTGAAGATGGCATGCCCGAGGTAACCAGTGGGGTTCCTTCCTGGGAACAAGATAAGGAGGTATGGGAACAGACAACTGTCTCTCTGGGTGTGAGAATGGTTTTATTGTTATGCTTTCTGTATTCTACAAAAACCCAAAGGTAACCTTGGAATGTATCAAACTCAACCTGCTTCTATCCCAGACCACTGGTTCTCAAATAAATGGATTAATTTTGAAACAAAATGATTCATTCTTGTTTGAAGTTCCAACATCTGACATTTTGAGTTTGAACATTTTTGGAGCTTATCCGAACTGGTAACTTAGGCTGGATGGCCACCAAGGCACCAGATAACGGACAGCCCACCAAACCAGTTGAAGAGTCGAGCATCCCGAAGGGGGTGACCGTAACCCGCAGGAGAGCGAAGTCTCCCGTGCACTTTTCCATGCTCCTCTACACCTCGAAGCAGTGGAAGCCGCGCACCTTGACGGCCCTGATGGACGAAGCCACCGGGCGCTTCACCAACCTACTGGGGGGCACCGGAGCTGAGGGGGACGACGCAGCAGCGAGAACCGACCCGATTGAAGACCCAGAGGAAGACGAAGGCCAGGTCCCGAGGGGGGGTGAGGAGGCGAGCTTGCTCCGCCATGAGATGTCATATGGGTGAGAGAGATCCACAACAAGGTCCAAGCCAGTCATATGCAGATCACCCGGGAGCTACAGAGACAACTGGACGCGATCCGGGAACAGATGCGAGGAGCGACCCAAGAACCCCCCGGCGGGAGGCGAACCCGGAGCGCCAGCGGGGCAGCCACGCAAACAACCCGTGCCGATCGGGGCCCTGGCACCAGCTCCTGCCTTGGGACCACTGCCCGCACCCCCGCCGGGGTGGCCAGTGGGATCGGCGGCACCCCACGCTCTGGCGCCGTGGGACGGCGCCCGGGGCCGAGAGCTACAAATCACTTTCGACGGGGACCCAGAGGAAGTGGAGTACTTCACCATCCAGTGCAACAGCTTTATGACGCATTGGGGGGTAACTTTCCCAAACGAGGCAAGCCGGGTTGACTACCTATCCTCCAAACTGAAGGGCGCCACGAGGAAGTGGTACGTGAGCATCTACGCCACCCGACGCCCGGCGCTAACTACAGTTGCAGGATTCCTGCAGGTGATGCTACGGCAGTACAGGGACCCCTTCAAGAGGTGAAGGCCCTGGCCGCCCTGCAAGGGATAGAGCAAGGGTTGAGAATGATCCATGAGTACGCCGCAGACTTCCAATCCCACTGTGCCAAAGTGAGAGGTTGGAGTGAGCACATGAAGTACGAGGCCTTCCAGAACGGCCTTAATGCAAGCATCCTCAACCGCTGCTACCAACAAGGGCAACCCGAGAAGTTGGTGGGATGGATCCAGTTAGCCGGAGAAGTGGAGACCAACCTGCAGCATGTCGTGATCCGCCGACAGCAGCAGCAGGCCGGGAAAGGGGGGCAGACACCGAAGGCCGCCACGAAGCCAGAGGCAAAAAAGCCAGCGGTCGCGGGGACCGGCCCGGCGCCAACCTCCGGGAGGCGATGCTTCCAATGCGGTGACCCCGGGCATCTGGCTGTTAATTGCCCCGAAAAACCACGGGCTCCCCCCCGACACCGAAAACCACCGCCGGGGGCCCAAAGAAGACCGGAAGCAAGCCCAAGGAACCCAGTCGGGGTAACGTCGCCACGTCCATGGCGCTTGACAAGGATATTATAATGGTCGAGGACTCGGGAGAGGAGTCGTGGGATCCGGAGTCGGCGGGAAACGACAGCAAACTGCATTGATGGGTGCTGAGCGGCAGGTCGTGGAGCTGATGGCACCACTGAGGGTGAGAATAACGGGGGGACTACTATTTATGCCCGTAACTTTGTTGAACCCCAAATTGAAGAGGTTCATGCACACCCGAGCTTTAATCGACTCGGGCTGCACCCGGGAGATCATTACCCCCGCTTGGTGGAAGGCTCTAGGGTTAGCCAAGGTCCCGGTCCCCCACCCCATACAATTTGAACAGATGGACGGGACAGCGATGAGGGGTAAACCGTGCACCGAAGAAACCCAAGAGATGCCGGTCGGGACCTTGGGCCACTGGTGGGGTGGTGATTTTCGTCTTCCTTCGACGTAGTTGTGGGGATCAGATAGCTGGCCCGGCACCAACCGGACATACAGTGGGAGGCCCAAATGATAGATTTCACCGATTGGCGGTGCAATCACCACCACTGGCAGGAAGAATGGGGCCCCAACCCCCCTCCGCAGAACAAAAAAATTGTGTGACTGTGGAAGAGATCAGATCCATCCCCAAAGAGTACCGGGACCTAAGGCACGTATTTAGCAAGGAGGAAGCCAACGAACTGCCACCCCATCGGGACACAGAGTGTGCAATTGAACTAATCCCGGGGCAGGAGCTTCCACGCCAAACTGTATTCGATGGGGTGGGCGGAGAAGGAAGAGCTGAGGAAATTCATAGACAAGAACTTAAAAAGGGGCTTTATAAGACCCGCTACAGCCCCACACGCCGCTCCAGTCCTCTTCCGGAAGAAGAAGAACGGAAGCTTGAGACTTTGCACAGACTTTTACGGGATTAATGGGATTTCAATGTCTAATGCATACCCCATCCCCCTAATCAAGGATCTATTGAGCACAGTATCAGAAGGGCAGGTCTTTACCAAGCTTGATCTCAGAGATGCTTATTTTCGGGTCAGGATTAAGGAGGGGGATGAGTGGAAAACCGTGTTTAACACCCCAATGGGGCAGTTTGAATACTGAGTGATGCCTTTCAGGTTGTAGGGGGCGCGGGGGTGTTTATGAATTTTATAAACGAAGTGTTGAGAGAGTACCTGTACAAGGGGGGGGTGTACCTGGATGACATCATTATTTATTCCAAGGACCTAGAGTCCCATGTGCCTTTGGTTCGAAAAGTACTGACCACTCTCAACCAAAATAAACTGTTCGCCAAATTGTCTAAATGTGAATTCCACCAGTCGGAACTAGACTACTTGGGGTTCCGGGTCTCGGGGGAGGGTTTAGCGATGGACCCAGCAAAAATCCAAGCAGTGCTGGATTGGGAAGCCCCAAGAACCCGACGGCAGCTACAATCTTTCATCGGATTTGCAAATTTTTATAGGGGGTTCATTAAGGGGTTCGCCCAGGTGATGCTGCCCCTAACCGACCTGCTAAAGACGAAGGGGAAAGGGGCCGAGGCAAAGAGACCCGGGGCACGCCTTCCCTGGTCCCTGCAATGCCAAGCAGCATTCGAAAAATTGAAAAGGATGTTCACGAGCGAACCCGTGCTGGCCCCAATGAGCTAAAACCCTTCGTGGTGCAATGTGACGCCTCCGATGTAGCCGTCGGAGCAATATTAATGCAGAAGGATGAAGAAGGGAGACTCAGGCCCTGTGCGTACATGTCCCGTAAATTCTCAAACAAACAGAGAAATTGGTCAGTATGGGACAAAGAAGCTTTTGTTGTGACCTACGCATTAAAGACCTGGAGGTCCTGGTTAGAAGGGGCCCAAGTCCCATTCGAGATCTGGACAGATCATAAGAACCTAGAAGCCCTAACGGGGTGGTCGAAGCTAACAGCCAAACAAATCCGCTGGGCAAGGTTCTTCGCCAAATTTGACTTCGTGCTAAAACACATCCCCAGCTCGAGAAACTTTTTGGCAGTCGCTCTATCACGCCTGCCCCAGCACGAGAGCCAATGAGACAAAGTCATTGACTCGCTCATTCCACCCTCGGTCGTAGCGGGGGGAGTGACCACCCGATCTGGGAAGCAAACGGGACCGCCCGAGCCTTGGGGGAGCAGAAGACTAAGGGAGAAGGCGGAAAAGGAGGGAGAAGAAAGACCAGAGAACATAGAGAAGGGGGAGGGAGGCTTCTGGTACTAGGATGGGAAATTCTACGTCCCCAAAAGCCTCCGACAAGAAATATTACAGCACTGCCACTGCAGTAGAATAGCCAGGCATTTTGGGTACGTGAAAACCTTACACCTGGTGAATCGGCAATTCTGGTGGCCTCAAATGAAGAAAGATATTTCAGAATTCGTAGGGTCGTGCCCCACTTGTATCATGGCTAAGAGACGGGGAGGGAAGCCGCCGGGGCTGCTCCAACCCCTACCCACCGCCTCCAGGCCGTGGGCAGTAGTGTCGATGGACTTCATAGTAGAGTTGCCCCCCTCGCAAGGGAAAATGGTGATTTTAGTGGTGGTGGACACCTTTTCCAAACAAGCGCATTTTATACCGTGCAAACAACTCCCCACAGCTAAAAAGCTAGCGCATCTATTCTTCCAACACGTGGTTAGACTCCACTCCTTTCCCGAGAAGGCCATTAGCGACCGCGGCCCGCAATTCGTTGCCAACTTTTGGCGGGAGTTCTGTAAGATGGCTGGAATAGAATAGGGGCTGAGCTCTGCCTATCACCCTCAAACAGACGGAGAGGTTGAATGGGCTTCTGGAGCAGTATCTGCGATGCTACATTAACTACCAACAGTCCAACTGGGTCGAGCTATTACCCTTTGCAGAATATGGCTACAACAACAGCCTGCACAGTTCGACCAAAGCCTCCCCTTTTCAAATAGTAAATGGCTACGAGGGGAGGCCCTTCCCAACGCTGCCACCGGCAGAGGAAGCCTCGCCACCTAGCTCCTGCCGGCAGTGGTGGGAAGGAGTGAGGAAGGGTTGGGAGGTGATCCAAGAAAACCTCGAGGCCGCAAAAAGAGACTACAAAGCACAATTCGACAAGAAACACTCTCAACAGTGGGAGTTCAAGGAAGGGGAGAGTGTATTCCTGTCAACCAAAAACCTCCCCCTGCCCCAGGCATGTAGGAAGCTAGCTTACAAATTTTGGGGGCCATTTAAAATCAAAAGGGTGATCAACAAAGTGACAGTGGAATTGGAATTACCCAAGATGTTTAGTAAGATCCACCCTGTTTTTCATTGCAGCCTTCTTCGCAAGGATCCTGGAGCCACGTCTTGGCACCCCCACCCTCCAGAGCCACCTCCTATTCAAGTGAAGGGCCAGAGCCACCATGAGGTGCAGGAAATCCTGGACTCCAGGGTCCAGAGGGGGGTTCTATACTTCCTGGTGCGCTGGAAGTACTTCCCCAGTAGTTGCGATGAGTGGGTCAAGTCCACCGACCTACGGGCCCCCCAACTGTTGAAGAAATTTTACCTACTGCACCCAAACAAACCCTGAGCAGGAGCTTAGGGGGGGGCAGTATGTCAGACATTGTAACTTGCCTTAAAATATGCTTTGCTTAGATGAGTTCTCTTGACCTAACTAACGCCATGTTGTCTGCTGTTACTAACCCTAGAAATAAAAATGTGCATTTCAAACAGAGAGGGATGGTTGTAAACCACAAGAGAGGAATTCCTCCCTTGACAGTTCCCAGCGCCTTAAGCCTTTGAAGATGGCATGCCCAAGGTAACCAGCGGGGTTCCTTCCTGGGAACAAGATAAGGAGGTATGGGAACAGACAACTGTCTCTCTGGGTGTGAGAATGGTTTTATTGTTATACTTTCTGTATTCTACAAAAACCCAAGGGTAACCTTGGAATGTATCAAACTCAACCTGCTTCTATGCCAGACCACTGGTTCTCAAATAAATGGATTATTTTGAAACAAAATGATTCATTCTAGTTTGAAGTTCCAACGTCTGACATCGCTTGTTTTATTATTTTACTGTTTTAACTGCTGTAACTTGATGTATTTTAAATCTAAAATTTATGTTAGATCTTATATGTTGTGAGTCACCCTGAGCCACTTTGGTAGGAAGGGCGGGATATAAATTGAAATAAACTAAAATTGAAAATAATAATGCTGCAGGAGCCACCTTTTCTAACTGTTCTAGTAATAAGCATAGGAAGGAACCCTATGGATGGTAGCCACCATGTGGTATCTTCCCACATGGACTTTGCACAGTGGTTCCAAGTAAATGATCCATTTTGAAAAGAGAAATCTGGGAATTGTGGGTGCCTATAAGAGATTAGATGTGTTCTTGCATTGTCCATCCATTCATTTTAGATCTACAGTTCACCATACCCTGGAAATTCAAGACAGGTAACAAAAGGATATGTGCAAATCAAAATAAGTGGTGATCAGTGAAATATTTACATTTTTTTTCTGTATCCATTGTCATGCAAATGCATACATATATGACAATGTCTGCATGACTATATTAGTTGTCTGGTTGGATCCAGACAGGTTTGGTTTCTTTTTTGCTCAATCTTACCTAGTGGTTCACCACACTGCAGCTCTTGTCTGTCATGCTTTTTCTT
Source organism: Heteronotia binoei (assembly GCF_032191835.1). Taxonomy (NCBI): domain Eukaryota; kingdom Metazoa; phylum Chordata; class Lepidosauria; order Squamata; family Gekkonidae; genus Heteronotia; species Heteronotia binoei. The sequence goes on along the minus strand of NC_083237.1, from coordinate 34,962,503 downwards.
CACAAGGCTCCAAGATCTGAAGTATGAAATTTTGGGGTAATCGCTATCTTCCACTCTTCTTCACCAGCAGCAAAGTTGCTTAAGTCCCATTGTAATGGGTGTATTGACAGGACAGCAGAGATGGCTTGTATTAAGGGTATATAACCATTAATAAAAACCCAATATTTCTTTGTGGTAGCATATTATTGATTTTTCCCAGAATTTGAGGGCCATTTCCCTTCATTGCCAATCTCAAAGTAAATTCAGATAACTAAGTGGCCAGAAAAATATTGATCAACTGACCTAAACTATTTTGTGAATTCTGAGACTGCCTTCTATGAGAGAAATTGTACTAATGTGATTACAAAGGCACCACTGTCTTCCAAAGGTGCTTTGTGATTGTACTTGTCACTTTCCCCCTTCTTGGAATTTCAGAAGGAATAATCTTGACCACTTGTGAGGAACAAGGAGTCCAGAAGTAATACAGGCAAAACCTTTATTTCTCTCAAAGGGGGGGGGGAGTTATTTTGATACTAAAAAGGAAATTATATACATTTGTATGGATGTAAAGGACATAGGCTGGAGATGTAAAAAGAGATATAGAGCCAAAAATCTTCAATCTATGTTTTGAGGGTAAATTGAACAAATCTCTGTTTTTCCAACTCTGGTAATTAAAGTTTTTGATATTCAACACATGTCTATTATTGAATATGATTGTTGCCTGTTGAAAGAATATACAAAATCTCTTTCATCTGTATAAAATGTTTGCCAAACATCTTCCAGTTCAAGAATTCTCATACATTTGAATTTAATTTTTTTTTGGGGGGGGAGTAGTTCCTCCTTCTTAGATCTGTCTTTTTTGAAGTCATATCTCCAAAAATTAAAATCTATCCTTCTTCAAAGTTTTTTTAAAATCAAAAAAATCATATTTTTTCTATTATTTGGAGTGTATGTGGAGTGTATGAACTTCCGAACTTTGGTTATTAATATATATTGCAATACCTTATATATAACCTCTAATCTTTTGCAATTTAATATATGTTCTTGATCTTTTAAAATACATGTTTCTTAGACACATAATATATCCGTTTTTTATTTTTTTTATCATTTGGAAGGCAAATGTAGTACATTTGAGTTTGTGGAAATTATTTTAGTTCATTTTTTTTCTTCTTTAGTGATTTATTTTCCTTATTGCTCCTTGTCCCTTCTCTGGATGAATTTATGGCATCCTCTGATAGCAAGCTTTGATTAATATCTTTTGCTAAAGGGTTCTTAAAGGGAGTAGGTACCCTGATATGGGCTATCTGTAGTGATTTCTCTTTGCCAATTTCATGAGCTTTCCCAAAACTTAAAAATGGATACAACTTCCCAGTTGACTGAATGGGAATAGATTTTATAAGGAACATCAAATTTGCATTATAAAATGTGATGTTTTGCTCTTCTTGATCCAGGAATATGCCAATCAGTGAATGGGGGACTTCTTTCTTTTCAATTTTATTTTGATTAGAAAAAAAATCTCCCCCAAGACTTTTTAGAGTCCAGCTTTCTTTCTCCAGGGGCTTCTCAAATGTCTCAGTTTTATTTTTGTCCCTCTGAGCTTCAGTCATCACCCCTAACTCCCAGTCCATCAAGTCATCTACTTTCACCTCCCAATAGTGCTTCCCAAAGGCATAAGCCTCCTTTGCCACTACAACAGGATTTCCAGAAAGAGCAATTTCTTGCTCAGTCTTGCTAGGCTTAACAAAGACCGTTTTTTGATCCTCACTGATGGTGAGCACAGGATGTTTAAAATGTGAATCCAAGGTGACAGCAGCTGTAGGGAAGGGAAGGGGGGGGAATCATTATTATCAATCATCACCACCACCAGCAGGACCAGTGACAGCAACAATAACAAGCTACAACTAGTATTTTCTCATTCAAAGTATATCATCAGGTGCATCAGGAGTTTTTTACCATGACATTTTCATACAAAAACATACTTCTACAGAAGAGTATCTGAGGGTTGCTAGGAAATGTAGGTAAGCCATCAGAGAGGCTAAAGCTCAGAATGATCTGAGGCTCACTAGTGTTGCTACAATGATAAAAGCTTCTTCAGCTTTGTGAGGACCAAACACAAGGTAAAAGGCAATAGACCTGCTATTGGATGAAAGTGGAGAACTCTGACAGAGGACAGAGAAAGCAGAAAGACTCAATGTCTATTTTGTCTCAGTTTTTTCCCCTGAAGAAGAGGCTTATCTAGATACAGTAGTATGCAAGGTACGGTGTCCAGACTGCTAGTTGACATGAACAAAGAGGTTGTTGAGAAGCACCTGGCTGCACTGGATGATTACACATCTTCTGGTGTGCACCCAAGAGTGCTCAAGGGATTTTCTAGAGAGCCTTCAGAGTCTTTATCCATCATCTTCAAGACTTCTTGAGGGACAAGAGATATGTCACAAGACTGAAGAAGGGTGAATATTATCCTAATCTTAAAAAAAGGAAGGAAGGATGGCCCAGGAAACTACAGGCCAGTCAGTCTGACCTCTGTCCCAGGGAAGATATTGGATTTGATTTTAAAGGGGGTCAAGTCTGTGAGCATCTGAAGGACAACTTGGTGATCTGGGGAAGTCAGCATGGATTTGTCACAAACAAGTCCTACTAAACATACCTCATTTCCTTTTTTGATCAAGTGGGTATGTCATTGATGTTATTTACCTGGATTTCAGGAAAGTTTTTGACAGGGTTCATCAAGATATTCTGATGAGTAAACTGGAGGACTGTGGACTGGACTCTAGGATAATTAGGTTGATTGGGAACTGGTTGCTGTTAATGGCATTTCATCTGATTGGAGGAAGGCATTCAATGGGGTGCCATAGGGCTTGGTTCTGTGCCAGGTATCTTTCAGTATTTTTACAAATGATATGGATGATGGAGTGGAAAGACTACTTATCAGATTTGCACATGACACTGAATTGGGAGGAGCACACCTGAAGACAAAGATAGAATTCAACAAGATCCAAACACACTAGAAAAGTGGGTGGGTGTGAATAAAATGCAATTTAACAAGAACAATTGGAGAGTTCTAAATCTGAGTAAAATGAGAAGCACACACACACTGGATGGATTAGATGATAAAATATTAAATGAGATCATACAAATGCTAATTAGGCTTCAACTACAATATCGCATAGCTTTCTTACCTGCGTAACTCCGAGCTCTTCTGAAATCTCCAAAAAGAAAGAAAAATGAATCAATTGAAAGAATGTGAAATAGGAAATTATATATGAACTCAATGGACAGCTCAGAAAGAGGTCGTTTTATCTTAATATTAAATAAACAATCATTTCCCAGTACAGAAAATGTTACCAAAAGCATTGTGGCTTACCAAGTTCAACCGTGAGTCTACCTGAAATAGAAAGTATTCCAATTACTGATAACATTTTCAAATAGGGATGTTTCGGTGGAGAATAAGTGTACTACAGGATTGCCAGCTCCGGGTTGCGAAATTCCTAGATATTTGGGAGTGGAGGCTTGGGAAGGCTAGGCATTGGGATGGAAGTGACCTCAGCAAGCTATAATGACACGGAATTCATCCTCCAAAGCAGCCATTTTATCCAGGAGGGTTGATTTCTATAATATGGAAAGTGGTGGTAATTCTGGGTGATCACCAGCCCCCACCTAGAGGCTGGCAGCCCTAGTTCCCCTGGAGGAAATGGCTGCTTTGAAGCTTGAAGTCTATGGCTGCTTTGAAGCTTGAAGTCTATGGCTTTCTGCCCCCTCCTTAAACCTCACCATCCCCAGGCTCACCTCCAAACCTCCAGCAATTTCCTAACCTGGAGTTGGCAACCCTATCTTTTTACCATGCAACAGCCAACCTACCTGTAGTGTCTTGGGCTTAAACAAGACACCGCGCAACTTTGCAGCAGAGGAAATCCCGTGATCACCCTGCGCAGCACGGGAAAAGGCTCCGCCAATCAAGATCAGTGGCAGGAAGTTTGACTGGCCAGGATTGGACTGGCCAGCCAGAGGGTTGTTCCGGGAGAAATGTATATAAAGCGGGTCCTGGCCTGCATTGCCCTGTTCTGTGATGTACCTTGCAATAAAGTATGTTGCCTTCTATACGTCTCGTCACTGAGTACATTACACTGGCGATGAAGGTGGGATCTGGCTAGGAAGGCTTTTCCCAAGAGGATAGCAGCTTACCTGGCTGGGGATGAGGAAGGCGCAGGACCGCAAGAAACAGAGACGCCCACCGCCACAATGGTGAACCCTAGCGTAACGACGGGCCATCTTGCCGAGTTCAACCCTGACCACCCCGGAAGATGGGAGACCTACACTGAACGGGTCGAGTGCTACCTGCGGGCCAACATGATCACCGACAACAACAGCATGAGGGACGTCCTGCTGAGCGTCTACGGAGAGGCGACCTTCGAGATCACACGAGGACTCTCAGCCCCCGTGAAGCTCACCGAGAGGACCTACAGGGAGGTCGTCCGACTCCTCACTGGGCATTTCTCGCCCCAACCGTCCATCGTAGCGTGCCGATTCCTCTTTCATAAGAGGAATCAGAAGCCCAGGGAAACAGCGGCCATCTACCTGGCCGCTCTCTGGCAGATTGCAGGAAACTGCAACTTCGACAAACGGGAGGAGGCCCTGAGGGACCGCTTCGTCTGGGGCCTCTGAGACGAAAGGCTGCAGCAGAAGCTCTTCGCCAAGGAAGAGCTCACCCTCCAACAAGCCTTCAACGAGGTGACGGCTTTCGAAAGAGCCACCAAGGCATACAGCCACCTACGTGGAGAGGCAGTCCACCAGGAAGAGATGGCGCCCGGCGGCACAGAGGACGAAGAGGCTTTTCAGCTCCGTCAGCCACAAGGGACGGACCCAAGGGCCCCCACAAGACAACGAGCAACGGAAAGGCCCACTACGAGCAAATGCACAAGCTGCGGCGACCCCCACGAGAGGCGGGACTGTCCATACCGCAACATGGACTGCGTAGTTGCGGGAAGATGGGCCACATCGCGCGGGCGTGCTGGGCCAAGAGCAGCCGCAGGCGCCCGACAGCACACCATGATTCTACCGAAGCTTACACGACAGCGTCTATTAGATTACAGGTATTGAACTTGCCCCTCTCAGCCCCCGACTAGGTCAAAATGTCGGTCCTCATTGAGGGCGCCCCCTGTCTTATGGAGGTGGACTCGGGTTCCTCCATCTCCATTATTTTGGAGGAGACGCTACGGAAGCTATGTCCCTGCCGCCACCTCCAACTGAGGCCGGCTGACTTTGTGCTAAGAGATTTTCAGAAAAACCCGGTACACATCATGGGCTGGGCCCGGGTGCGGGTGGAGAGGGGGAGTTTTAGGGGACCCTTGGATATTCTGGTGGTGAAGCGCCAGCTCACCACCCTTTTGGGGCTGGCCTGGTTCCAACCACTCGGGATCCAGCTAGTGGGGGTGGACCAGGTGCAGGCGAACAGTTTCGAGGACATCTGCCATGACCCAGCAATATTCGATGGGTCCCTGGGGTGTCACAAAGGGCCGCCCATCACGCTGCCACTTGATCCCTTGGTCAGACCGATTTGGCTCAAGGTGAGGCGGGTCCCGTTTGCCTTAAAACCAAAAATCGAGGCGGAGCTGGACCGCCTCACTGCCCAAGGAGTTTTAGAACCTGTGTCTTCCGCGGCCTGGGAAACCCCCATAGTAACTCCCGTGAAGCCCAATGGGGATGTGAGGATCTGCGCTGACTATATTTATTATTTATTTATTTATTAAGTGCACGATCAACAAAGCGCTCCAAGACAACCCTTACCCCGTCCCGGTGGTCAGCCACATACTAGCGGCACTAGCAGGGTCCAAAATTTTTGGGAAGCTGGACCTGGCGCAAGCATACCAGCAATTGCCGGTCGACGCCAAGACTGCCGAGGCTCAGACCATTGTAACCCACCGGGGGGCCTTTAGGGTTCGGAGGCTACAATTCGGGGTAAGCGTAGCTCCAGGGATCTTCCAGAGTATAATGGACTCTCTTCTTAAAGGAATCCCCGGAGTACAGCCATTTTTTGACGATGCTTTAATCACCGCCCCTGACGCCAGAGACTTCAGCAGCCACCTGAGAGAGGTTCTCTGCCATTTCCAGGAGGCGGCGCTGAAGGTCAAACAAGAAAAATGCTTGCTGGGAGTACCGCGGGTGGAGTTCCTGGGGTTCACAGTGGATGCGGCAGGAATCCACCCGACCGAGGAAAAGACCACGGCTATAGTCCAAGCCCCAGCCCCCACGTGCAAGGCGGAGCTACAGAGTTTTTTGGGGTTATTGAACTTCTATCATTCGTTCTTGCCCCACAAAGCTGCCATTGCGGATCCGCTCCACCGGCTGCTGGACAAGCAAGCCCAGTGGGTTTGGGGCAAGCGCCAAGCTGCTGCATTCCAGGCGGTGAAAGACCTCCTCATCTCGAACGCTGTGCTTCACCACTTTGATGAGGGCCTGCCGCTGATTCTGGCTTGCGATGCTTCCCCGTACAGAGTGGGCGCCGTTCTGGGACACCAACTCCCGGACGGGAGGGAAGTCCCGGTGGCATACTACTCTAGGACTCTGACTCCGGCGGAGCGCAACTACATGCAGATCGATAAGGAGGCCCTGGCAATCGTGGCGGGGGTGCACAAATTCAACGACTACCTATATGGTAGGCATTTCACCATCGCCACGGACCACAAGCCGCTCCTGGGTCTCCTCGCCCCTGATCGTCAGACCCCCCAAATTTTGTCACAGCGAGTCCTGAGGTGGAACCAGTTCCTGAACTCGTACACTTACACACTAGTACATCGCTCCGGCAGAGCCATGGGGCACGCGGATGCCCTCAGCCGCCTGCCGCTTCCCTCGATGGACCCAGATCCCGCCCCGGCCCACTTGGTGATGCTCATTGAATCCCTGCCTGAGCGGCCCCTACACGCTGCTGAGGTGGCTTGGGCAACAGGCAGGGACCGCATCCTCGCATGGGTCTCGGACTGGGTGGCGAGGGGGTGGCCCACGGGCAAGGTGGACAGTGAGTTCAGGCCATTCGCATCCAGGAAGGACGAACTATCCACCCACAAGGGGTGCATACTCTGGGGCAGCAGGGTGGTGGTTCCCCCCCCTTGCGCAAACAGGTACTGGAAGCCCTACACGAAACCCACCTGGGGATTGTGAGAATGAAAGCCCTGGCTCGAAGCTACGTGTGGTGGCCAGGTATGGATGAGGAGATAGAGGGGTGGGTGAGAAGGTGCCAACCATGCCAAGAGTCCGCCCTCCGCACCAGTCCACAGGTGGGAATCTCACAGGCGGCCATGGTCATGTCTCCATTTAGATTTCGCCAGGCCGTACCAGGGGCAAATATTCTTCATCCTGGTCGATGCCTACACAAAATGGCTAGAGGTGATTCCGGTAGGGTCTACCTCCATGGCAGCGGCTGTCAGAGCATTGCGGAGGGTTTTTTGCACGCACAGAATCCCCGATACCCTGGTCACGGACAACGGCACCGCATTCACCTCCCGGGAATTCCGGGAGTTCATCGGGAGGTACCTCATAAGGCACATTAGGTCCGCCCCTTTCCATCCGGCCACCAACGGCCAGGCTGAGCGAATGGTAAGAACCACCAAAGAGGCCCTGGGTCGCATTGTTCAAGGGGACTGGGAACACCGCCTCGCAGCCTTCCTGTTCCATAACAGGGTCACCCCCAATCCAACAACAGGTTCCAGTCCTGCGGAACTGCTCATGGGGAGGAAATTAACCACCAGGCTAGATAGGCTACACCCGGACCGAGCCACTGACGTCCACGGTTCCCCAGAAGTCAGGGAAGCAGTGCAGGGGTTCTTTCCGGGCGATCCAGTGTATGCGAAGAACTTTGCAAGTGGCCCAGAATGGGTAACCGGCAGGGTACTGAGGGTGACGGGGTCCCAATCATACGAGATAGCGACAGAAGGGGGGCAAATTCTTAGGAGGCACATCGACCAGCTGCGGCATCGCACCTTGCCGGAGGAGCCGCCCGAGGTGGAGAGCGAGAGGGAGCCAGCAACGGAAAACCCAGAAGCGGCCCCGCCAGCGCCGTGCCTGCCGACATACAATCTCCCGGGGCCGGCTGATCCTGAACCACAACCAGAGCCAGCACGCCAGCCACCGGGAGTGAATCCCCAAGAGGCGATCCCCTCCACAGGGCCCGTTTACGCGCCGCAAGCAACCCCGAGGCGATCTACCCGGGAGCGCAGGGCGCCAGCGTACTTGCAGGATTATGTATCTTAGACTGGGGGGGAGGAGTGTAGTGTCTTGGGCTTAAACAAGACACCGTGCGGCTTTGCAGCAGGGGCGACCAGGGGAAGTCCCGTGGTCACCCTGCGCAGCGTGGGAAAAGGCTCCGCCTATCAAGATCAGTGGCGGGAAGTTCAACTGGCCAGGATTGGACTGGCCAGCCAGAGGGCTGTTCCGGGAGAAATGTATATAAAGTGGGTCCCAGCCCGCGTTGCCCAGTTCTGTGATGTACCTTGCAATAAAGTATGTTGCCTTCTACACGTCTCGTCACTGAGTACATTACACTACCTTTATCTGCCTTTCTATTTTAAGCTGCCCACCGCAGGCAGTCTCTGCATAGGAAAGCTATAGCTCATGGGAGGTAACCCTCAAGAACTTGGGAGGTGCCTCACTTTCCTCTGTATCCCCCTCCCTACACTATTTCCTCTTTCCATTCTCCTGACAAACCTCAAATCCTGTTCCTTTCCTTGCCTCATTCTCTCCTCAGCATTCACCAACCTACCTTATATTTGCTATATTTGCTGTTATCTGCTATATTTACCATTTATTTATCTCATTTATGCCCCACTTTCTCCACACCTTACAGTATTCTCCTCTCCTAATTTTTATCTGCACAACAACCCAGTGATGTAGATTAGACTGAAAGTATAAGACTGATCCAAAATCACCCAGAGAGTTTCCACAGCAAGCTGGACATGTAAACTTGGGTCTCATACCCTGCTCTGAAGTTCTAACCACTATACTACACTGGCTTTCATACGTTTGTTGTTATTGAAGAATAGCAAGCAGCCAGGTCTAGTTGAGTTATACAAGTTGGCTGGTATCAAGTCACAGAGAGGTTGCTTCCAGGCCTAGGTTTGCCAGCTTCCAAGAGGGATCTGGAGATCCCCCATAATTTCAACTGACCTCCAGGCAGCAGCGATCTGGAGAAAATGACTGCTTTGGAGGGTGGACTCTATGGCATTATTTCCATCTGAGACCTCTCCCCTCCCCAAACCCTACCCTCCTCAGACTCTACTGCAAAATCTCCAGGAATTTCCCAACCTGGAACTGGAACCCTAGTCAGCCCTGGCCCCAGTGAGTCCTTCCTCAAAGGCCGAAATAGGCCTAGAAAAGGTCCCTCCCCCTCCCACTGCTTTTTACTCACAGAAACTGAAACATGGAATGCTGGGGTTGCCTAGCAACAGCCACTGAGGGAATATGCTTTTTTTTTTAAGCTACAGGCACTCCATTTATCATTTTCAGGCTTTTTAAAGCTCCCAGTGTATCTTGGGTTTATTAGATTTCACATTTTTCTGCAAACCTGGGGCTTTTTTTTCAGGTTTGTAGAAGGATCTGTCTTTCCCATTCACAGCTCCAGTCACTAGATTTAAGTATCCAAAGATTTATCCAACTTTGTGATTAAAATACAAGCTAATACATAGTGAACCCACCAGTAGTATTAACTATATTTGAAATACATTTTACAACCCTCCCCATTCAAATAATCCTAATTTCTCAGCACTGCTCCGGTGGCTGCCAATGGGTAGGATCAACCAGCTTTTCCACTAGTGAAAAAGGGAAGGGTTTCTTTTGCAATCTGAAAAGGCTATGCAAGGGAGCATGGGAACTGCATGGAGAAAAGCCATAACAGATGGGATCTGGAATAAGAGAGAAATGGGCAAGATTTTAAAAAAGCTAGCTGAATCCCATCTGATTTTGCACTTGCACTATTTCTATCCCTTAATCCAATCCCTTTCCCATCCATCAAACCCATATAGCTTCTCTTACCACAACGCTCTTGCAATTCAGCAATGACTACCAAAAAAAAAAAATGATTTCAATCAGTAGAAAGGAAAGTTCTTATAAAAAGACATAAACACAAATGTGTGAACAATTCACTTAACAACAATCATCTGAGAACTTCTACAAACTGCAGTTCATCGCATGGATAAGCAGTAATCACATAAAGCCACCTGACAAATTTTAAGTACATTGTGTGGTAATATATTTCACATATTTACTTCATGAACTGAAAACTAATCTGGCTATATGGCAGAATGGATTTTGCCGAATTCTGCCACAGACAAAATGTGGCAGTGAATCTGAGGTTCTGCCTGTGGCAATAATGTTTCAGAATGTGCTATATAATTTCCAGAATCTGATTATATTTTCCTGAGATATTTCTGTCATTCATCAGAGACATTCATTAGACACAGCCTGCACTAGCATAGAAGAATGGCATCATCATAGTGCTCTAACACAGAGATGATATCTGTGTATTTAACACAAACAATATTGCCGCATGAGTATTGGAGACATTTGTGCATGTTCCATTACATTGCAAGAAGCATCATATCTCCACTACCCAAATTCCAGTAACTTCCATGGCATAGCAAATCCCCGAGTATCTGAAAGAGACTACGGAAGGGGATCTGCTATATCTCCTCCCTCATCCATAAGGAGAAGTCAGAGGGCCATTTATACCACTGCATTTCTGAAAACTGTAATGACCAAATCTTTTTTGTATGTGCAAAAAGCCCAGTAGGAACTAATTTGCATTTTAGGCCACACCCATTGACATCACCATTGTTTCACATGGCTTTTTGTAGAAAAAGCCCAGCAGGAACTTATTTGCATATTAGGCCATACACCCCAACACCAAGCCAGCCAGAACTGCATTCCCGTGCGTTCCTGCTCAAAAAAAGCCCTGGTAATGACAATACCATTACTTAACTTTACATCCTATATGCTTCAAAAGGATCAGGGGATGAAGATTAAATATTAGGATGAGCTGCCACCATCAGAATGTTGCCATCATATTCCCTATAATGCCTTAAAAAATGTGGGGAACTTTATGTAGGCTAAACATGTCTTGTCCACTCTAACCAAGGATATTTCCCCATGTTCTTTTCACTGTGCCTTGACTTCTAAACATTCACATAAGCAGGCAATATTAGCTTCCTGGGGCTGTTCTTCAGTAGTGAGCAGCTGTCTTAGGTGCAGTTTAACATGGGGCCATTTTGGCTTCATTTTGTGTAGTCTTATTTGCCCTTGGCATTGCAAAGATGTCTGGTAGAAAAGGGACAGGAAGATCCAAGGGTAAGCAGCCTGCGCCAAAGGCCCCTAAGGCCTCGCCAAAAAGGCCACCACCGCCTTTATCTTCTTCAGATGAGGAGGGTGAGGATGAAGTCAATGCAGCTACTATGCAAAGGCTGTTGGCGCTGGAGAGAGTGTCCGGTATTCCTCCCTCACAAGGTTTAGGATCTGGAAAAGCTTCTAAGATGGCACTTCAGGCAGATATGTTAACCAGATTGTCTATTCTCAAGGGCAGGTCTGCTGTAAACATTGCAGGAGAAGCCATGGGTCTTGGCAGTTCAGACAGGAGATCAGTTCTATCTCCGGGGGATGCAGGATCAGGGTCGGCACTGGTGCCTATTTGAACTGTGGATGGAGAGGTTTCATCAGCTGGCCCCAGATGCCGATCACGAACCGGCGCCAATGCCCCAGGAGTTATGGCTGATTGGAGAGCCAAGGCCTGCAGAGCGATAGGCCTTGCCATTGCACCTAGCACCAGGAAGCCTTACGAATGTGCTGTGCGGCAGTTTGAGGACTTTAGGGTTGAGGTAGGGTATCACATTGTTTGGCCCCTCCCAGTGGAGCAGTTGCCCTGCCACTGTGTTTCTCTAAGAGGTAAGGGATTGGCCATGCGATCCATTAGAGGATGCCTGTCTGCTTTGGCTTTTGCCAAAGGCGTTGGGATATAAGGTGGAAACAGCAGACTTTCATCTTTGAAAGATGCTGGAGGGGTGGGCCAGAGAGGCCAGGCCTAGGCCTGATGCGAGGCAACCTATTTCCCCTCTCATTCTTAGGGGCTTGAAGGGGGTTTGGGGCACAGTGTGTGCATCTTATTTCAAGTCCACACTGTTTCATGCTGCTTCCTTAGCTGCCTTCTTTGGGGCCCTTAGAGTTATGAGCTAGTGGCAGGCTCCAGAAATGATGTTTCTGGCAATGCGGTTAGTGGAGAGTTAGTGGAGAGTAAGGTGGTCATTACCATTCGACAGTTTAAGACTGACCAGCATCGAAGAGGGACCATGTTGGAGCTGGGCACCTGTTCTGAGCTTGAGTTGTTCCCGGTTTCTGCTTTGGCTGGTTATTTGGCAGTTCGGGGGGCCTAATGAGGGGTTTTTGTTTTGTCACCTTAACGGCAGCCCGCTGACAAAGCATCAGTTTTAGGCTGTGACTTCCCGGGCTTTAGCCAAGCTAGGGTTGTCCGGGGTGCGGTTTGGTACCCACTTCTATAGAATTGGGGTGGCCTCTACGGCCGCTGGCCTGGGATATCCTTCCCCCTCCATTCAGCACCTGGGCCATTGGCACTCATTGGCCTATAACTCTTATGTTTGCCCTTTTCTCAGTTCCTAGCTTCATTTGTTTGTATTTGGAATGTTATGGTTCTTATTTCTAGTTTGACTGTATTAATTTTTCTTTTTAGATGCTGTTGTTCCTGGCCAGAGGAGCCAAGTTCTCATCTGTGGACACAGCTATGTGTTTTGGGCTGCACATCAGGCTTGGAGAACTTTGGTCGGCTCTCAGCTGGGACTCAGCCAATATGTTACTATCGAATGGCGCGAGTGCTGGGGTCTTCAGTGGCCTGGCCTGCTGCCATTGTTATTCCATGGGAATGCAGGCCCTCCTCCTCAGGTTTTAATCATCCACCTGGGAGGGAATGATCTAGGGCTAGTAAAAGGCAAGGCTTTAGTCTTGCAGGCCCGAGAGTATTTTCGGTACATCAGGGAGAGATGGCCCAGGACCACTATAGTTTGGTCAGCCATGATTCCCCGCCTTGTTTGGCATAGTGCTTGGGATCCTGCAGGTATTGAGAGGGCCTGTTATAAAGCTAACAAAGAAATTAGGAAGGCATTGGAAGGGGGGTTGGGCCACTCTCTGCCCCAACCGGATATTTCTACGAAATTTTCTGACCTCTACAGAGGGGATGGGGTGCATCTCTCTGAAAAAGGTAACATGCTTTTCTTGAGAGATCTCCGGCAAGGGCTGCAGGTGGCCTTGGGCCTCCCAGTGGGTGCTAAGGCCTAAGTAGAGACCTGGTCTTAGTAGTGGCAGGTTTTTACTGGGTTTATGGTACTCTGCGGCTAGGGGAGGACCAGAAAGCATTCCCCTTTTGGGTAGTTAGGGGTCTGGCAGGATCAACCTTGGGGTTTGATGACCCGGGGTGGGAGAATGCAGACTGTCCTTGAGGCTCGACTAGAGGGTGCCTTACATTGAGATGTGCGTCTGGTGGTTGGGCCCTCTGGGGCTTGCCTCCTTGCTGGGTCGGCCTGGCGGGAGCTGTGCCACACGGCTCTGGCTGGGGGCTGGGTCTCTCACCCACTAATGGCAGGAGAGCAGTCTGTTGAGACCCCTGGCCCTGACCAGGCTGAAGTTCTGGTTGTCCTTGCTGTTTATTATTATACTTAATAAAGTGGTCCTTACCAATACCTTGTGTCCGACTCTTCGTTCCGACTTGGGGTGCAATCCATTTCTAGCAGCCAGCAGCAATGCTGCTAGGTTGCAGGAGTGTATTTGCCTCCCTGGAAGGGAAGGGAGGACTTTTGCAGCCCGTTTGGGCATGCTTAGGAGGGGGCGGGACTTTGCCATTGTAACGGTAGAGCCATCCGACCCCCTTCTCAGTCCCCAGAAGAAGATCGGCCCTCCCACCTGCCCTGTTTGTTATGTAGGCAAGTGCTGGTCGCCTCATGGTTGGGGGGGCCGGGTAGGAATTTTTTGCTCTCCAGCTGATTGGCTGTTTGCTGGGGGGGGGGTTCGCCTACCCTACATAGCAGGTCAGTGGATTGTGGATTTGGCTATAGGGAGGTGCTGTTACATAGGTTGGTCACTTTAGTTTAGCAGGTTGTTAAGGGTTTATGGTTCTATGCAGCTAGAGGAGGACCAGAAAGCAAACTGGAGAGCCAGTTTGGTGTAGTGGTTAAGTGTGCAGTTATCTGGAAGAACCGGGTTTGATTCCCCACTCCTCCACTAGCACCTGCTAGCATGGCCTTGGGTCAGTCATAGCTCTGGCAGAGGTTGTCCTTGAAAGGGCAGCTGCTGTGAGAGCCCTCTCCAGCCCCACCCACCTCACAGGGTGTCTGTTGTGGGGGAGGGAGATAAAGGTGATTGTGAGCCGCTCTGAGACTCTTCGGAGTGGAGGGTGGGATATAAATCCAATATCTTCTTCTTCTTCTTCTTCCCCCTTTTGGGAAGTTAGACAGGATCAACCTTAGGGTTGATGACCTGGGGTGTGAGAATGTAGACGATCCTGGAGGCTCGACTAGAGGGTGCCTTCCATTGAGATGTGCGTCTGGTGGTCGAGGCCTCTGGGGCTTGCCTCCTTGCTGGGCTGGCCTGGTGGGAGCTGTGCCACACAGCTCTGGCTGGGGGCTGGGTGTCTCACCCGCTAATGGCAGGGGAGCAGTCTGTTGAGACCCCTGTCCTTGACCAGGCCACAGTTCTGGTTGCCCTTGCCGTTTATTATTATACTTAATAAAGTGGCCCTTAGTTATACCAATACCTTGTGTCCGACTCTTCATTCCGACTTGGGGGGCAATTGTTGATATGGGCGTGATGCCTTCCACGCTTATAACGATGCCATTCAGTTTCCTGCCAGCCCTTTTTTTCTAGCTTCTTCTAGCATCTGCCATTTTCTGTATTTTTTAATTTTATTTTTTAAGATGTCTGCTTATATCATATTTGTTTATTTATTTAGTATATTTATATCCCGCCCTCCCCGAATTATCTATGTTGATAGATCTTTACAAAGGAACCAAGAGATGACTGCATGATTCATGACTTTGGCTCAGTTTTGGATATTTGATGTTGCTACCATTGCAATTATCATCATGATCCACAGTGTCACAAGTAATGTCTTTTCTGGTTCTGACATTTCCCTGCTGGAGTACAATACACATCATAGGGCTGCCAGGTCCCTTGGAGTAGCCAGTGGGGGATGAGGGGTACATTTACCGAGAGCACAGAGGAATGCCAAAAATTAATATGCCTACATGACCTAGAAGTGACATAGGCACATTGGGGGCAATGTTCTGGCTTTGGGGCAAAAACTCTATGGTAGAATTAACTTCTATCAGAGAGTTTTGCCCAAAAACTAGAGTGTATCTACCAACATCAGTTCAACAAGAACTGTTTCAATCGGTTTTTTAAAAAACTTTATTGTGTTTCTGTCCATTTTTTTTCTACTTTTCCCTCTTTCCTCACGTCAGGTAAAGTAGCAGGAGGCAATGTAACCAAAATAGTGGGCATTTTGTGATTAGTTATGCTGTTGTTTTAAAGAATACTCACAGGCTTGCCTTGTAAGTCTTTCTGAGTCTACAATAATACAGAAAAAAGAATTACTAATCAGAGTTCTTACACTTTATTCACATATACATATAAAACTCCCCAAGATGAGATTTACAACCTAGGTTTAAGTAAAATTGTGGCAACACCTAGTAAATTTCAGGGACCTTGATTCTTTTCCGTTTCTAAATAGATCAGCATAATTGCTTTTTATTGCACTTACGTTAACTTTATTCTGCCTTTGTACTCTTTTGAAGAACTTAAAGTAGCTTGCATATTATTTTTGTGATTGATACAAATGTCCTCTCATGTGAGCAGTGCAAGAGATTGGTTAAGTGCTCATGATTTCAGGTGCAGCAGTTTCCATATATTGACTCCCTGAGTTCCACACCTACATATTTACAGAGTTAACATCAACAGTGAGCAGATATTTTTTCCAATCATATTTCTACTTTATTTCTGCTTTTCTTTTCCAAAAATTATGTGAAAGCATTTTTTTTCTGCCTTAATTTTCTATCCTCTAGGCCACACGTAACTAATACCTTTAGCCTTTTCTCTAATATGATGTCTTTCAGCCTCTTTATCATTTTGTCAACCTTTCTTAAATCTTCCCAACTTGATAACATTCTTGTGGAACAGCTTGAAGTGATCAGGGCTTTCTTTGCAGCAGGAACTCCTTTGCATATTAGGCCACACACCCCAATAAAGCCAATCCTCTTGGAGTTTACAGTAGGCCCTGTAAGAAAATCCCTGTAAGTTCTTGGAGGATTGGCTACATCAGGGGTGTGTGGCCTAAAATGCAAAGGAGTTCCTGCTACAAAGAAAAAAAGCCCTGGAAGTGATCAAAGATGTCACTTCGTGCCATTTATAAATTTTCCAACCACTCATCATAGTCTTTATAAGCCTACATTGCTAAGGATATGGTTTATCTCTCCAAACTAATTTTCTTTTTCAAACTCTTGCAAATGTAAACAAAAAAAAATTCACCTTACCTATTTTACCTTTTAGTTTTTCTTGCTCTGAAAACATTGATAGTAAAGTAGTATTAGATCACCATACCATCAAATTATTTCTATTTTAGTCCACTTCCAGTTCATACATATTCATACCTAAATCTAAAGTTATTAAAGCAGTGTTCCATGCACCAGTTATTTATTAAAATATTGTATCCCTAGAATGTGCTCAAGATAACATACATATTTTCCTGGAATGTGTTCGTGATAACATACAGCAAGATGTGTAAAGGTATCAAACCATAACATCAGAGAAACAGAGTAAATCTATATTCCAAATATTACCACATTATACCAAAAGTCAGGCAATTTTCACCTATGATATTAAGATGCATTCCACACAGAGAATTGTATGGTTTTGCCATTGTTGGTGCAGCTGTAGATAAAGCACAGCAGCAATGGGCTTCCACAGAGCAGGTTTCCATACAGTCCCCCTGCCTCAGTCCTCCAGCAGTGCAACCCCACCCACCCCCCTGCCACAAGGACTTTTGTAACATTTTAAATGTGCTAGAATATTGTTATAGTGATATACTCCTGTAGCAATAGGTGTAGCAGCTTCTCTGAATTCCCAACTTTCATTCTTAGAAAAAAGTCTGCTAGTGACAGGTTGTGTGTGAGGACCCCTCCCCCTCCTCTAGCCAAGACCCTCTTGGATAGTACAGTCCCTTCTTTTATTTGGGGCTTAGTTGTTTAAATAGGCATCCCTTTTGCCACTTTTGTGCCAAGGGATCTGGAACTTGGAGAGACTCATAAAAGCACCTGGGTACAGTCATGACACTGGAAAATCCCAGGAAAGAAGAGAAAGTTTGTATTGAATTAGAAACTGATTAAAAGCACTCTCCCCCAGCTCAGTGGCATGTTGTTCTCAATAATAAAAGACTTTCCAGAGCTGGGGATATCACCCAATATCTGGCTCCTCTTTTTTATTCTAGAAGGGCACTCAGTTTATGCTCTAACCTGTTTCAGGAGCTATTTTGACTCACTCAAACATTTGTGTCCATGCAGATTTATCTTTTAACATAACTGACATATGATAATTATGTTTCCTCACCCTTGCTTCTTATGCCCAGGCAGATTTGGCTCATGATAGACTCATCAAGATATTTTTTCCACTTTCCCCCTCCAAAGTCTGACAGCGGTTAACTTTAAACCAGTCAATGAGATTCAAACATTTATCGTGATCCAATCCAAAGCCAGGATGGCCAAACCCTATCTACTCTGGGGATCTTCTATCCATAAAAGACCCCAAGTGCTAGCAAATAGTATCTCAGATCCCTAGTCCAGATCTCTGCAGGTCAGAGATCTGGTTTCCTTCTGAGAACCCCTGCTACAGGTTCCTTTTTGTTTCCCTCCTCAATACTCTGCTTCGCGGACTTCAGCTGCATTTACCCCTGGATCTCAAGCCTAGGATTTCATGTTGTATGTCCCTCCCCTAAAAACATCCCAGTTTCCTCCGTCCTACCTTTTATAAGTGTACATTGTTTGGTATGTGCATGTGTGGTTACTCTGGGAATTAGTTCTCAGGTGCCCAGTGTAGGTCCTTTACATTTTTATTCTTTTTAATTTTATTTTGCACACACTGTGGAGAAACGCCATTTTAGTCAATGTTGGTGCTTCATTGGGAGGGAAAACATGAAACTGCCAAGCAGGCTTGGGCCTAGCCTTCCCCTCACTCCCCCCCTCCCTTCCAGAGCCAAACCAACAACTCTAGGGGGAAAGTCTCCTAGAGCGGCAGGAAGTTCTTTTGTTCTTGGCATGTGTTAGGCAGGAAGAGAAGTCAGTTCTCAGCTTGCGCTCCACAGAGAAGGATGTGAGCATGGGAGCTCCTGCCTGGAGAAGAGGCCTATTTACGCAGGAAAAGGCCCCCAGGTAGTCAGACCAAGCAAGTCATCCACAAGACAGGACCAGTTTAGACCAGGGACAATAGGATGCGTTTATAATCAACTTTTTTTTGTCATGCTGTTTGCTGTGCGTGTGCTGTGCTGTGCTAACCATTTACAAGCAACTGTTTTTGCTTTGTTCTCCTTTTCTTTTCTTTTTCTCTTGTAAATAATTTTTTTTTCTGTTTTGAATGCTGGCAGTCAATCTCTGTACCACATAGATCCCGACCGCTCAGACCACGCTGCTTTATAAAGGGGGGCCCGGGGAAGGGGGAAGGCATGCAGTTGGATAAGGCGCCAATCCTCCAGGGGTGCCCCAAAGAAGTGCTGAGGTCTCTGTGAAACCCAAGTACTGGGTGGCAGAGGACCTTGAGGCCTGGCCTCATAGCTGGAGAGGGGGATTGGGAGTCCTGTTCCTCTCAATCTGAACCCCTAGACTGAGCAGGTGGTGGCAGCGAGCCCAAGGGGCAGGAGGAGAAATAGCTCCCTCCAGGAGTTGGCGACTCAATAAGGAGCTGATGGGACCGGGTCTGAAGGCAGAATCGGGCCGGTTACGCCACATTTGGTGGCAGCGGTGGGATAAGAACAAACAGAGAACTTGATTGGCCAGGCATTTTTGGTTTTTGATACGTGCAAGCACCCAGAGGAAGCAACAGAGGTTTTGTTTTATTTTTGGGTCAACTGGAATAGGGAAAGTTTAGCTAGTTAGGATGGAGCGTGCTAAGAGACTGGAAATCCTGAAGATGACAGAGCCACAGCTCCAGGAAGAGTGCGCAAAGCAAAAGCTGGAGTGTGACAACATGACTGTAGCAGATATGAAAGACCTCCTGTTGGAGCATCATCAGCATGCAGGGGCACCTGCAGAAGTGCCCCCCACCCAGTCAGAAGCAATCTTGCGGCTACAGTTGGAACTGGAGAGAATGCGTATCGAGGCGGACCGAGAGCGCAGACGGGAGGAAAGAGAGAGTGAAAGAGAGAGGGATGAAAGACAAGCTGAGATCCGCAGACGGGAGGAAAGAGAGAGAGCTGAGATCCACAGACGGGAGCAGAAAGAGCAACGTCGCCATGAGCTTGAGGTGCTACATCTGAAAGCTGAACAAAGCAAAAAGATCAAAGTCACCCCCAAAGACTTTGCAGTGTACAAAGAGGGAGAAGACCCCTCCATATACCTCTCCAACTTTGAGAAGGCAGCCAAACAGTGGGGGGTTGCAGAGGAAGAGTATATGTCTTACCTCTGTAGCAACCTGACTGGAGAACTTTCAGCCATCTATTACAGCATGCCTATGGAAGATGGGGGGATAACTTTTGCAGCCTATAAAGCCACAGTATTTAAAAGGTTTAAACTGGGGCCAGACCACTCCCAAAAGCAGTTCAGGGGTTTAGCTCCACAAGAATGTAAATCCTATTCTGGATTTGGGGTAATGAAGGAACAGACAGTTCCAGTGTTATTGGGCCGGGATTTGTTGGTTGGCCAGTACTCTATTAATGCTGTAACCCGCAGCCAAACCCTCAGAGGAAAGTGGGAGGAGGAAGGCAACTTTAGGGAAGCCACCTCACCACCAACCAGGGAGGGGGAAATAGCCCAGGTTACTGAGGATGAAGAGAGGGCAGTCACCCAGGAGGGGGAGGACCAGCCTGTCTCAAGCCCTGGAGGAGGGTGTTCCCAAGGGGAAGAGGGGTGTAGCTTTCCCCAAGTGCAGCAAGAGACTGTAGATGTTCCTAGCGAGGAAGGGAACCTGTCTAGTGTAAAGGATGTGCATCCTGAAGAGACAGAGGTGGAGAGTGGAGATTTCACAGGAGGTTCTGAGAGCAGCAAGGCTAATGTGGGCTCAGAGGAGCACATAGCTGAAGGCTTGAGGGAATGGGAGTGGTCCCAGAAGGGGGTCCTGAGTGGCCTTAGGTGGGAACCGGTTCACCAAGTAGCTGTGGATCAGGAAGTGGGATCGTCCGAGACTCTCTCAGAACAGGTTGTCTTGAAGCAGGGCAGACAGGAGTCCTGGGAAGCTGTGGGACCTTCCAGGCAGGAGGGGGGTCAGTTGGGTAGTGCTGAACATCCAACCGAGGGGACTGAGAACCCAAG
This sequence comes from Heteronotia binoei, assembly GCF_032191835.1. Taxonomy (NCBI): domain Eukaryota; kingdom Metazoa; phylum Chordata; class Lepidosauria; order Squamata; family Gekkonidae; genus Heteronotia; species Heteronotia binoei. Next base: position 34,941,975 of record NC_083237.1, on the reverse strand, counting down.
CCAAACCCTTGCTGAGGATTTGGGAAACAGTGGGACTAGGGGTGGCTTGAAGGAACAGATTATAGAAAGTCTGGGGGAGCCAGGAATGTTCCTGTCTGAGGTTCAAAGTGACCCTAGGCTGGAACCACTGTGTGAGGTGGCAAGGGACCAGAAAGTGGAGTTCTCAGAAGCTGAGACAGGGGATAGGGTGTTGGTTTTCCTGCCACTTCATACTGGTGAACGGAAAGCGGAATGGGAGGGACCCCATATGATTGTGGATGACCTGGACGATGCTACTTATGTGGTGGCTATGGAGAAGACGGGAAAGGCAGTTAAAGTGGTGCAGGTGAATATACCACAGCCATTCTCTGCGAGGTCCATGGTGTTGCATATAGGTAGGAAGGAGAGAGACAAAAAGAGGCTGGGACAGCAATTGTTTGGAGCCCCCGAGGTGGTTTTCTGGGAGGTCAGAGTGGACAGAGGGAACATTCCACCAATGAGGGATAAAGAAGAAGCAACTGTGTGGGAACTGGGCAGTTTCCAACCTCATATGTGGGGCCAGGACTTTCCTCCTTTGATGGGCCACTCACCCCAGCAACAGCAGCAACGGAGGGAGAGCACCAAACTCCAGAGGTGGTCCTGGGAGATGGAGGAGTACATCTTAAAGACTGGACATTCCTTCCGAATGCAGCAATGCGACTTGTCCAGAAAGGACATGGACACCTAGGGTGTGGGACTTTGTGTATTGTTGGGAAAATTCCTAATCTTGGTGAATGTTCTGTTTGGGTTAATGGGTTTCTCCTTGTTTGGTTGGATTCTGCTACGGGGTCACCTCTGTAGGAGGCAACCCCTCCGGCTCAGAATTTAAGGAGGGGGACGTGTGGAGAAACGCCATTTTAGTCAATGTTGGTGCTTCATTGGGAGGGAAAACATGAAACTGCCAAGCAGGCTTGGGCCTAGCCTTCCCCTCACTCCCCCCTCCCTTCCAGAGCCAAACCAACAACTCTAGGGGGAAAGTCTCCTAGAGCGGCAGGAAGTTCTTTTGTTCTTGGCATGTGTTAGGCAGGAAGAGAAGTCAGTTCTCAGCTTGCGCTCCACAGAGAAGGATGTGAGCATGGGAGCTCCTGCCTGGGGAAGAGGCCTATTTACGCAGGAAAAGGCCCCCAGGTAGTCAGACCAAGTAAGTCGTCCACAAGACAGGACCAGTTTAGACCAGGGACAATAGGATGCGTTTATAATCAACTTTTTTTTTGTCATGCTGTTTGCTGTGCGTGTGCTGTGCTGTGCTAACCATTTACAAGCAACTGTTTTTGTTTTGTACTTCTTTTCTTTTCTTTTTCTCTTTTAATTAAATATTTTTACTGTTTTAAATGCTGGCAGTCAATCTCTGTACCACATAGATCCCCAACTGCCTTAGGTCACGCTGTTTTAAGAAGGGGGCCCCGGGGAAGGGGGAAGGCATGCAGTTGGATAAGGTGCCAATCCTCCAGGAGTTCCCCAAAGAAGTGCTGAGGTCTCTTTGATACCCAAGTACAGGGTGGCAGAGGACCTTGAGGCCTGGCCTCATAGCTGGAGAGGGGGATTGGGAGTCCTGTTCCTCTCAATCTGAACCCGTAGACTGAGCAGGTGGTGGCAGCGAGCCCAAGGGGCAGGAGGAGAAATAGCTCCCTCCAGGAGTTGGCGACTCAATAGGGAGTTGACGGGACTGGGTCTGAAGGCAGAATCGGGCCGGTTCCACCACACACACTAAAATTGTTTGCTTGTGTTTACAACCACTTTCTCGCCCTCTTTCTTAGGGCTGCCAAGCCCCCCCGGTCTGGGCAGAGGTTCCCCCACCCAGGAGGTTCCCAACCGGCCAGCCCACATTGGGCAGGTGGGGGGAACCTCCCCCGTCATCAGTGAGATGATGTTCACCCAGAAATGACATCATCACACCAGCGACATCACTCACGGCCGTTCTAGGTGTTTCTGGGAAAATTCTATGGTTTTCCAGGATGCTCTAGCTATTTAGGAGGGGGAATTCTATGGTACAATAGGTGGAGAATGCAGGGGACTTGGCAACCCTACTCTTTCTTCATAATTTTATTTTGGAGTATCCTTCCCAAGATCCATCCTAGTATGAGCAGACTTAAAAGGTCCTGCATTATTCCTTTCTGGATGCTTTTTAAAGCTAATTTCCACATTCTCTAGGTCCAGTTTGGGTAACAGGGGAGGAAATGGCTGCTGTAGGAACAGGGTCAGAGAAAATGGCTGACATGTAGACCATAAAATCTGACATTCCCAACCTCATAATATCTATTAAAGCTTTACTGCAATCCTTCCCAATACTTCAGAGCAAAGCAGGTTTGAGAAAAGTCAAATAAAAGCCATGGAAACTCCTGGTGGTTTGTGAATGAACCACCATGCTGTGGGGAAGCAGGAGAAAAACCACTTCCCCAAAACATTGAACTTGGGGCAGCTAACATATGAGGAAGCCATCAAAGTCTCATTCATAAAAAGCACTTCAAAATAACCGATCCTTACATTACAGTCCTAAGCAGAGTTATATTCAACTCAATGTTTCTCTCCCACTTTTCTAGAGAAATAAGTCAGGAGATGTAAGGTAGACAAGCATGCATGCAGATACATTAAGCACTAGAATATGTACATATTTTTACATCTTTACCAAGTTTCATTGTATTCTTCTTGTTTTCTGCAAAAGAAAAATTGCATTTCTATATTATTTATTTACTGAATTGTTTACTGAATGACATTTTGCTTCAAATGTACTGTATCCAGTAACAGCAGCCATAAATGCAAATTCCCCCTCCCCTCCAGGGATAGTGAGGACAAGTTGCTTGGCTATATAAACTCAGGCTCCAGTTTGGGAACCTGGAGGCTCATTCACAAACAACCTGTATCTAGTACATACTAATATAGAAGGTTTGTGCAGTAGCAGTAATCTGTTGTTTTCTTGATGGCATCATTTCAGTTAGCATTTGAGACTCATATGATGGAATACTCCCACATTTTAAATATATATATATATATATATATATATATATATATATATATATATATATATATATATATATATATATATATATATATATATATATATTTAATGGCACAATTTGGACAGAGATTTGCTACCTCTGTGTGAACGTGGTCAAAGACATAAAATTAAGTGACAACAAATTCAAACACCAATGAAATATCTATTCAAATCAGACAAAAACATATTTCAAATAGGTCATTTTAAATATATATATATATATTTATATATTTGCTTTACTAAGATTGAGCCACACATAATTTCAGTAGAGATGTAATCTCCAAAACAGAAAAATAACTATCCTCGTTTTCGCACGCAGCTTACCTTGCAGTCACAATCCTGTTCCCTCTGTAGCGTCGGGTCGGATTTCCCACCATCTGCGCCGGAGTTACAGGAAGTGTTGCGGCTTTTGCATAGCAAACGTAAACTGGGTTTTAGCGGTTTACGTTTGCTACGCAAAAGCCACGGCACTTCCTGTAACTTCGGCGCAGATGGTGAGAAATCCGACCCGACGCTGCGGAGGGAACAGGATTGTGACTGCAAGGTAAGCTGTGTGCGAAAACGGTCTATGTGTTATATGTTTACTACTAGGTATGGCAAAGTAATACACCCAGCACTGAATTATGAATTTTAATCAAATAAACTGTAGCAGAAGAGAAGTATAAATATGTCCAGTGACTAAAATTCTCTGAAATGACTCTACTGTCCAACCTTTTACTTTTTACTAGCTTTCACCACCATGAAACATTTATCACTTTAATATAAATCATAGCTGAATTTTATACTAGGCTAATCTGAAGATGTGGGTTCTGCTTGCAAGGGAAGAAAGCATTCTTTGGGGATGTCTAATAATGCAAGACATTCTGTGCTTCAACTCAGTCTGGGATTCTTCAAGATGGGATTCTTCAAGATAGACAGCAATTGTCATTTAAGCTTTATGATGAAATCTGGACTACTAAACAACTGCAATTTATAATCTTTGACAGAAAAAATAAAAGCTAAAAATTAAAGGTGTAAAGCATGTTCAACTCAAATTCAATGAAACAACCAGCTCATTTAAACAATAATTCGGGTGGGAGGAATTTTTTCCAAAACATATGAGAATCACACAGGAACAGAAAATGTAGAGGTTATGGTATCCCTACAGATATCTAATTACTTCTAGGATACAGGTTATAAAAATTGCTCCTTACACATCTAATATTAACATTATAACAAACAGCCTTTTCTTTTAAAAATATTGTGATTATAAAATGTCATTGTTAATTACTCACCAGACTGAATTACATTCTGATTGCTCTCTGAAACAAAATAGAATAAATTATCAGAGGCTTGTGGCTCAAACTGGAATCGAACATGTAGCCCAATCCTATCTGTTTTTTGCAGAAGGAATAAATTGTAGAAGCCCATCTTGATTGTTACCAATATGCCTCCATTTTGGTCTATGCTCCCCTCCCTCCACTTCCATCTTAAAGTCTGGACTATTTTTCCTTCTCTCTGTGTTTATAACACTTTCTGGACCTCATGGAAACAAAAGACAACAGAGTCATCAGAGTAAACAGGACCACACTCAAGTTAGGCTTCCCAAACCCCCACCCCAGGTGGGGGACCCCCTGATTTGGAGCCTCCTCTCCCGCTCGCCAAAAATCCGGAAGCAGGGGGAAAATGGCGGCCCTTCCCTTCCCACCCAGCCCCGATGGCAGCAGCTTCTCCTTGCCCCTTCCCTTCCCCTCCCACCCAGCCTCGATGGCAGCAGCTTCTCCTCACCCCTTCCCTTCCCTTGCGACCCAGCCCCATCACAGCAGCTTCTCCTCGCCCCTTCCCTTCCCCTCCCACCCAGCCCCGATGGCAGCAGCTTCTCCTTGCCCCTTCCCTTCCCCTCCCACCCAGCCTTGATGACAGCAGCTTCTCCTCACCCCTTCCCTTCCCTTGCGACCCAGCCCCATCACAGCAGCTTCTCCTCGCCCCTTCCCTTCCCTTCCCACCCAGCCCCATCACAACAGCTTCTCCTCGCCCCTTCCCTTCCCACCCAGCCCCAATGGCAGCAGCTTCTCCTTGCCCCTTGCCTTCCCCTCTCACCCAGCCCCGATCGCAGCAGCTTCTCCTCGCCCCTTCCCTTCCCCTCCCACCCAGCCCCATTGCAGCAGCTTCTCTTTGCCCCTTCCTTTTCCCTTAGGCTTCCCAATCCCCAGGTCCCAGCAGGGGATTCCCGGGTTTTACAGACTTTCCCCAGCCAGCTGGCCAGCAAGATCTTGGGCAGGACCTGCAAACAGGTACGGTTTTAAAATGTGTGTGTGCCTTTAAATTGGAGCAGTAAGTACTTCATGGGGAAGGGTTAGCAATAGCCGACCTCCTGAGATTGCAGCCCCTCTGTCTGTTTTGCTTTCCTTTCGGACAAGTGAGTGTGTGTGTAAAAGAGCAGCGTAGCCCCTGTACTTTCCCTACCTCGTTGTGAAGGCACCAGAGACTCCTGCTTTGTTCTACTGCTTCAGACCAACATGGCTGCCCACTTCCACCAGTTAAGCATGTGTGAGTGAGAGAGAGAAAATGCGGGGAGGGGAGGGAACTCTGTTATTGCCTATGGAGACTTGTTCTCCTAGGAAATAATGGAAAATTGATCCGTGGGTATCTGAGGCTCTGGAGAGGCTATTTTTTGAGGTTGAGGCACCAGATTTGCAGCATAGCATCCAGTACCTCTCCCCAAAATACCCCCCCCCCCGTTTCAAAAAGATTGGACTAGGCGGTCCAATTATTTGAGCCCCAAAAGAAGGTGCCCCTATCCTTCATTATTTCCTATGGAGGGAAGGGATTTAAAAGATGTGTGGTCCCTTTAAATGTGATGGCCAGAACTCCCTTGAAGTTCAATTATGCTTGTCACACCCTTGCTCCTGGTTCCACCCCAAAGTCTCCTGGCTCCACCCCCAAAGTCCCCAGATATTTCTTGAATTAGACTTGGCAACCCTAACTCAAGTTAATCATATTTACTGGGATTGTTCCAGTGTAAAACCTTGTCTTGCCCAGTATCAGTTCATTTATCAAGGCATCTTAGTGACCTTGTGTCTTTATCTACAAAAATACAATGTCAACAAGTATCAAAAAAAGAAATCCATGCTCCTAAATTAGCAATCCCTAGAAGTAAGATTTTTCTGTTTTGGAATCACTTATATATTATGCAATATAAACTAATCTAATCTGCTAATCAAATCTGCTTCTCTATGATTAGGTAAAACAGCCTTCAAATAATCTCTTCTGTTCACCTGGATACCTATTATCTCTTCTTTATCCCTTAAAGTTTTACAAAGACTCTGAATGAATCACTCCCACCCCCCATCAAATCAAGTTACAGACTTGAAACTTTTGCCTTGTTCACCGCCTCTTTCCAAGCTTGGAAGGAACTCTTTTTTTTCTGGACTACATTACCAGTCCTATAACTGGCTCAAGAACCTGTCTCCAAAATGTTCTTTTAAGGCACCTGTGTTTGTGTAGCTGTAGAACAAACTAATTTCAAAAGAAGAAGAGAAGGTTTTTATACCCCGCTTTTTCTCTACCTTAAGGAGCTTCAATGTGGCTTTTAATTGTATTCACTTCCCCTTCTCACAGCAGGATCCTTGTGGGGCTGAGAGAGTTCTAAAAGAACTGTGACTGGCCCAAGGTCATCCAGCAGGCTTCATATGGAGCGGTATGGAATCAAACCCAGTTCTTTATATGAGAGTCCATCACTCTTCTTGACCACTATACCACACTGACTTTCACTATGGTTTTTGACATACTTAGGCTGAGGACAGACAGGCAGCTTTGAGCACACTGGAGGTTCCTCCAACTGTGCCGCCCCAAAATGGAATGGACAAATCCCGGTCAAATGCTCCCATGTGATACACCCATATATAGTGTGAAGGGCACGTTGGCATGTTCACATAGTTGCTGTGCACCATCCCCTTAGAGCACTCTGGGTTTCTTTTTTCCTTTAACATTTTTAGTGGCCATGCACTTATGTGCACATGTGCTCGGTCAGGTTTAAAAAAAAAGAAGAAGAAAAATACTGGTAAACATCCAGAGTGGATTGGCAGGTTCACACTGCCAATCCACTTCACTTGCACACTCCTGCTTTCAGATGCCAGGAAAGGCGGGAGGAATGCAACAGAAGATTTTGCTACCACTTTGCAAGTGGTAGCTATCTGATCCATTACAGCAATGTCAGAGGACAGGGTGAGTACAGGAGTGGGACGGGCAGCAACTGTGCCTGCCCGACCTTGCTTTTTAAATCCACCTGTGGGCTGTGCCTATTTCAACCCAAATTGGCCGTCTGAATTCAGCCGCAGTGTATCTTGTTGAGACACCAACCTCCAGGTGGGACCTGGCTTACAGCTTATTTCTAGATTACAGAGATCAGTTTCCCTACAGAAAGTAGATGCTTTGGGGAATGAACTCTTTGGAGGGTAAATTCTCCAGGTTCAGTCCCCAAATCTCCAAGAGTTTTCCAACCTGGATCTCACAACATCACCCCTTCAACCCTTACCAGTGGCCAGCAGGGACCTGGCAACTCTAGTTTCTTGGGAAAGGGGTCCTGGTTAAGTAAATCTATTACTTCAAGAATGCATAGTAAAGATCAAGATGACTAGACTGGCTCAAGCAGTTTATGTAGTACATAAATGAATGACTTAATCTTAGTCAAAACCCAATTTAATTGATATGTATTTCTTCTCGACATCTAAATATAACACTTATTTGTTTATATAACACAAAACTGAAGGCTTCTACAATTTTCTTACTTTTTCAAATAAGAAATTTGGAATACTTACTTTTTAGCTTATGAACCGCAAAAGAAATAATGCCCAGGATAAGCAATAAAATTATGATAAAGGGAAGGAGCCAGGCAGAGGTGGTAGGATAAAAGGCATCTGAAAACACAATAAAATCTTGGTTATACTTCTTATTTTTTCCCAAAAAAAATTCAAGTTGCAAAACAATATCATCCAGAATTATGTCAATGCCTTAGGGCCTACTCTTCTCGTCCAACCCATTCTCCTCTCCCCTGTTTTCTTCTTACAGCCACTTTGGAAGAACCTCACTCAGCTGAGCAGATGTTAAATTAGTAGTATTGGTTCAGCCCTGCCTTTCCTGCCTCTCAGCTCTTCATAAGGCATGAAAGCTAGAAGAGAAAACCTGTCTAGATTACCTGTTTCCCCAGCTGATGACTGGATATATGAAACACTTCTGGACAGAACTGAAACGCTGTACCATCCAGGTACACATCTCAGCAAATTCTACAGGCAACAAAATGAGGGCACAAGCCCTAAATGTTTCTCTGTGAAACATCTATGGCCAAATCTTTATGACGGTTTTTGCATTTTCACTCAGTCCTTAAACTGTAAAAAAAAAAAAAAAAAAAAAACCAGTCAGATTGCCCAGGTTATAGATCCCTGAGGATGAACTCCCAGAATTCAAAGTAGTCTTCAACTCTATGAAGTACATGAGGCTAACAGATATGTTTTCACTTACAAAAATATTTTTATTTTACTGCTCCAATGAAATGAAGGATCCCCAGAGCCACTAGAATTACATTTCTAATGTTAATATTCATGGCTTTTTTTTGGTAGCAGGAACTCCTTTGCATATTAGACCCCACACCCCTGATGTAGCCAATCCTCCTGGAGCTTACAGTAACCCATATACTAAGAGCCCCTGTAAGCTCTTGGAAGATTGGCTACATCAGGGGTGTGTGACCTAGTATGCAAAGGAGTTCCTACTACAAAAAAAAGCCCTGCTAATATTAAAACTAACAGACACATCAACAGCATTAAAACAATACAGTTTATCACAACATAAACAAATCTTGCAAGCCAAAAAACTATGACTTTTCCCACTTCAGGAAGTGATGCAATCAGAATTAAAAGATGAAACAACCATCCACTAAAGGTAAGGAAAAGGAGGGGGTGGAAAATTGGGAGTATTGACTCAAAGAGAGGAGTATGAAGCAAAATTAAGTGTTTGGATATTGTTAGGGTTGGATCCAGCAAGCTTGTGCATGCAATCTCATCAAATTTCCCTCCTTGCTAAACCCGCATCCCACATGGCTTTTGTACATGAATGTTCTGCAATCCCCCAGCATACCTTTATTTAAGTGCTAAAGGGAACCTCTCTTTCTTTTTCACCACCAGAAAAGCTGGTTGGATTTGACTCATAGTTTTGATGAGGTTGAACCCATTAGTGTATGTTGCCAGATGTAGCTGCTTCTTAGTGAGAAGATACACTTAGGCTGATTGTGGAACAAACTCTGTGTGTCATCATGCCCTTCTACCAAATGATCTGCCTTATTCATACTCACCAGAGATCAGGATTCTGGATTCACTCTCTAGTTGTAAGACATTGCTGACGATTTTGCAAGAGATCTCACTGTCAGCTCCTGGCTCTATTGTTATGGAACTGGAAATGCTGAAGGTCCCATCTGGTGTTTCTGTGTTCATGGTGACTGATTTCTCAGTTCGATTTTTCCTTTTGCTGTCCAGCCAGAGGGTATGGGGATTTGGATACCAACCCTTAGAGTTGCAAGTGAGGCCAATTCCATGGCCTTCATAAAGCTCCAAGGAAATGGAAGGGCCCTCCCCTTTTGCTGCACAAAAATAACAAGAGATGATGAAGGAGAGACCCCTAAATAATTAATGAATAACCCTATAAAATAATAAATAAAAATATGCTCTTGTCTTTAGAAGCAAAAAGGGTGTCTGATGTAATATTGAAGAAGCTGCAATGTGATAAAAAACCAGACAGGCCTCTAATGGGTGTGAGTCACAAATGTGTATAGATAGCAGACAGGTTTTCTAAGGAAACTCCTTGCTGAATTTATAAGCAGACTCACAGTGAAAAACTTCTGGAAGAAAGGGGGTGGGGGGAAGTTGAATAGGATAACTTGTAAAGGGCCTGCTTGCTGAGCTTGCTGGTGCTTAAAAGGGATGGTCTGTGGACTGGAAAGGGGGTTTCATTATTTTTGGGAGCCTTGCTGCTCAAATGAACCCTGCTATTGGTGCCAATAGTAAACTTCGTTTCAATCAGTAAGTGTGCGGCCCCATTATTCCACTGCTACAATGAATCTGTCTAGAGTACCCTCATTGAGGAAGACTGGCAACATACTGACACGTAAAGACCTTAACTGAATCAGAACAAGAGCCTATCTAACATGACATTCTTGTTTCCTACAGTGGCCACCGAGATGGTCCCCAGAAGACCTACAAATACAGCATGAAGACAATAGTTCTCCCCTGCAACTGCCTATAAGAACATAAGAGAAGCCATGTTGGATCAGGCCAATGGCCCATCCAGTCCAACACTCTGTATCACACAGTGGCCAATACACACACACACACACACACACACGGTGGCTAATAGCCACTGATGGACCTCTACTCCATATTTTTATCTAACCCCCTCTTGAAGCTGGCTATGCTTGTAGCCGCCGCCACCTCCTGTGGCAGTGGGTGAAGTACCTCCTTTTTTCCATTCTAACTCGACTGCTCAGCAATTTCATTGAAGGCCCACGAGTTCTTGTATTGTGAGAAAGGGAGAAAAGTACTTCTTTCTCTACCTTCTCCATCCCATGCATAATCTTGTAAACCTCTATCATGTCACCCTGCAGTCGACGTTTCTCCTAGCTAAAGAGCCCCAAGCATTTTAATCTTTCTTCATAGGGAAAGTGTTCCTGAATTTAGGTCTGTTTAGATTGCTAATAAACCATTGGGTTACACACTCCCCATTGGACAACATTGAAGTTGCTTAAGTGTGTGAATGGATGGAATATATCCCTAACCTGTTCCTCAGTTTCCTTTTTATGTTTTATACATTCATTTGTTGAACATTACAGCAGGATGAGAAATAGTGATCTTTAGAGTGTTTACCTCATAGTTTAGAGGATGTGTTAAGTACCGTATTTTTTGGTCCATTGGACGCTCCGGACCATAAGACGCAGGTACCTGGCTGGCAGACAAGGGCGAGATCGCTCCCTCCGCCCCCACCGCAAACCCAGCACTTCGCAGGGAGCGATCTCGCCGCTTGTCTCCCAGCCAGGCACTCAGGCATGGAAAAAGCTTGGCTGCCTCCGATCCCAGCCCTTGCTATCAGCAGCAGCTGAAGCCAGGCAGATAGGAACAGAGGAAGCCCCCCCCCTCCGCAAACGCAGCGCTTCGCAAAGTGCTGGGTTTGCGGAGGGGGGGGGGGTGATTCCTCTGTGCCTGGCTTCAGCTGCTGCTTATAGCAAGGGCTGGGATCCCAGCCCCTGCTATAAGCAACAGATGAAGCCAGGCAGACAGGAATAGAGGAAGCACCCCCCCCTCCGCAAATGCAGCGCTTCGCTTGGCTGCCTCCGATCCCAGCCCTTGCTATCAGCAGCAGCTGAAGCCAGGCAGATAGGAACAGAGGAAGCCCCCCCCTCCGCAAACACAGCGCTTCGGGAAGCACTGGGTTTGCGGAGGGGGGGTGATTCCTCTGTGCCTGGCTTCAACTGCTGCTTATAGCAAGGGCTGGGATCCCAGCCCCTGCTATAAGCAGCAGCTGAAGCCAGGCAGACAGGAATAGAGGAAGCACCCCCCCCCCTCCGCAAACGCAGCGCTTTGCAAGCATCGGCTGTGGAGGGGGGCAGCGTGCTTTCTCCCTGCCTGTTTGCATGGCTTCAGCTCTGATGCTTAAAGCAAGCGCTGGGATCGGAGGGCGGAGGGAGCAATCCTGGCGCTTGCTGTAAGCGTCAGAGCTGGAGCCAGGCAGGCAGGCGCGGGAAGCGCCGGGACGGAGGCAGCGGATCCCCCCCCCCCCCAAGGAAGGTACGTATGGTACCTTCGCTCCATAAGACACACACACTTTCCCCCCCACTTTTTTTTGGGGGGGGGTGCGTCTTATGGTGCGAAAAATACGGTAGTTTCCACATGGAGGATATGGTCCACAAAATCAGAGCATACACTCAGCATTATCCCCTAATCATCCACTTTCTAGGTTTCCTTTGCTTTGACAAGATAATGATCTAGTATTACAGTCTACTAATTCTTGTCTGTCGGTTGGTAAAACTGAGTTCAAATTATCCTAGACTCCTTTCTTCTCAGTTGGCAGGATAGGAATTTCCCAATTACTCAGCAACACAGTACAGCTGTCTTTGTTTTAAAATCTCAAAAAAAAATCCTAGATATCATTCACAAGAGCAATATTCATTCGTATCTCTAATACTGGCATGCCTGAGTAGGGATGATCACAAAATAAAATGTCATGATCAAATCTTGGTTCAACCCTCTCAGAATGCTGTCTATGTTAAGAGATTATTTTCCCCTTATGTTACTGAGTTGTATTAAGTACAGTTTCTGTCTGCAACAAAGCCTTTATGGATTTATGTATGTTCATGTGACCTGACTCCTAGTTGTTTCTATCCCATAACAAATCCCTGCTATTGTCCCCTTTACTTAGGTGAAGAGAACAACAAAAGGAGGCACTCAGGGACCTGGAGACTATTGAGATTTATCCCATGGTTGTTCCTGTCTGCTACATAGCACAAACTACATATGAAGAGAAAGCCTGAGAAAGTTGGGATCATTCTTGTATAAACCAGGAAAAGGAGAAAAGTCAAGGAGTTCCTCCTTCTATATCTTAAAATCTTGGTGGTGTCCAGGGCCTTTTTTGAGCAGGAATGGAGTTCCAGCTGGCTTGGCATCAGGGATGTGGCCTAATGTACAAATGAGTTCCTGCTGGGATTTTTCTACAAAAAAGTCCTGCGCGAAAAATTAGTGATGTCAGGGGGTGTGGTCTAATATGCAAATGAGTTCCTGCTGGGCTTTTTCTACCAAAAAAGTGCTGGTAGTGACAGACAAGTCTGACACACCTGGAGCCTGAAGGGCTGGTGAGTGGAGGTTAAACTGCCAGAACAGAGACAGGCCCTCCAAGTAGGTTGTCATATCTCCCTTTAATAATGAGAGCCAGGAAACTGAGCTTTCTCTACCACACAGGCCCTAGACTTGTTATTGTCCTAATGCTAATTATCTTAACACAATACATTATCAGCTTACCCATCACATTCAGCTCAATGATTGCCTGATCATACCAGTTTTCAAGGTAGACCATGCAGGTGTACTGTCCTTGGTCAGAGAGCTGGCTGTTTTTCAGATTCAAAGACATGTTCCCTTTACTAAGCTCAGCATGGAAGAGCTCTGTTCGACCTTGGTATCTCTTGTCCTGCGTTTCCACCTTCTTGCTTCCATCATAGGACTTCACATAACTTTTTTCTGAAGAATTGTCATAGGTCCAATGGACAGTGAATTTCATACTTTCAGGTACACTGAAAGTTGTTAGCTGGCATGGCAAGATTACATCTTCTCCAAGAAATCCAATAACAGGGCTTGGGGGTGGAATGATTGCAAACTGACCTTCAGGGAGCAACAAAGCAAAAATACATCTTAGGTAGGTTTGTTTTCTGTGTAGTGGTAGTTACTCAGGAACCAGCTTTTTCCCTGGTGAGTCCATTTACCATTTCCACCTATTTTTTCTAAATGTTTAAAACTAGGAGGAATAGTTTACATTTACCAGTACTGGATTCAAGTTTCTACTTGTAACCTGTCATTATCCTGATATATGTCAAGGGATCATACAAGGGTAGATTATAAAATGTATAGCTGGGAGCTTCTTTGATTGCCTGGCATCCTTTGCCTGAAGGAATACAACTGTTTTTACAAAACTGCACAGAGAAGGTATCAAGCCTTTAGCAGTGGGGAAAGAGTTTTGTATGCAAGATACCAGATGCCACCACAGAAAAAGTCTTCGTAGTACATAGTGGGACACACTGCATAGGATCTGTGATGCTGGTTTTAATATTTGGGTAGGTTCATACAGAAGAAGGTTTTAAGATACCCAGGATCCATTCAGAGCATTAAAAGTAAGCACCAAAATTTTGAATTGTGCTCAGAAACAGAATGTCAGCCACCGTGGCCTCTTCAAGTTCTGTTCTTTCTCAGTCAACAACCTTGCTGCTGCATTCTGTACTAAGTGAAATTTTGGAACAGTATTCAACAGTTACCCTGTATAGAACACAAAATTTAACCTGGATAGAACAGACCTCTTATAACTGTAGCCAGTTTCCCAGGAAGAAAGGCTGCCTAGGGTTGTTAGGTCTGTGTTGGAAAATACCTGAAGACTTTGGAGGTAGATCCAGGAGAGGGTGGGGTTTCAGGAGGAGAGGGGCCTCAGCATGATACAGTGCCATAGAGTCCACCCTTCATAGCAGCCATTTTCTCCAGGGAAGCTGATCTCCAGGCCCCACCTGGAGGCTGACAACCCTCAAGTTTCATTGAAAGAACTATGTACCACAGCTGAGGCCTGAACATCTATCATCTGTGATGGATCAGGTTTCCCACTGGCACAAAAGAGAAGAGGGCTGGATCCAAGCCCTGATCTTTTGGCAAGAATGCAGGCCCATTAAAACAGGGTGACACCTCATTCCCTGTTTAGCATAATTATCAATCCACCAGCACCTCACTTGTCACTAGACTGAACTTTGCTTCATTGGCCCTTGCGCATCCCATTACTCCTCTAAAACCTGATTAGAACACCCACTGTCTCACCTGATTGTCCTAAAAAGGAGAAAAAACATCCTAAAGACATAAGTAGATCTAAACAAGGGAAGTACTTCATCTCTCTGAGTTTAACACATCCAAATTGCTCAGTTTCATGGACTGCCTGTACAGAAGTGGTTTACCTGAATACACCACATAGGAAGTTTGTAGAACCATCAAGAGGCAAACTAAAGTTGTTAAGGAACACATGGATCAGAAGAAGAGAAGGACTGGGCTGAACAGGAGCCACTGTGAGTATACAAAGAACACATGTCTTTTATCATATTGGTCAAATGATTATTGGTCATTTGATTATTACAGCAGGCTGTAAAGAATTTGAAATTATCACATCATTTGAGCTTTTCTGTTGATAGAAGTCCTATTCATATACAGTAAACACACATATATCATAGATGTACATATTTTCTTTAAAGCCATAGCATATTCACTTTACAAATGAAACTGGGGACTACGGATAAATGTGGGGCTTCACAGCTGTACATTGCCCTGATCCCTATCTCACAAAGGAGGGAAGTTTAGAAATTGAATTTAATAAATGCATTTAATAAATTCATTCAGAAGTTTAGCTGCACATGCATTTCTAACATAAGAATTACTCAATACATGCTTAAAGAAAATCAAGTGTACACTGTGTCTTCTAAACATGACTAGTATGAACACTCTTCCTTGGGGAGAATATTCAGACCTTTGCAACATGAGTCCAACGGAATACACATCAGAGTTTCACAGACTATAATTATCAGAAAAAAAGATCAAATTCATATTTATCTCAGAATGTTTCTGAATGTAGTAGTACTGATGGTATAGTCCCATAATATATATTTTTACAGAGGAATCATCCAGAACAGGAAATTCTGGTTTGGCTTGTTTTTTTTAACAAAGGAATAAACCAGAACAGGAAATATAAAATATCATACATGTTCCTGCTCTAAAAAGCCATCTGCCCTCTATGCTAATTAAAACAAAATCCTCATCTCCCAACTGCTTCTTCCCAACACTACACCCTCCAGAAGATCTCCTTTCTCTCACTCAAGCAATTTTCCCACCTTCCTTTCAATCTCACCCCAAAGCACATTGCATTGTGGGGGGGGGGGGGGGGACAAATGAATGGTATGTTATATTATTTGTATGATACCTCACTACTTCAATGTACAAGTGTAACAATGGGATCTAATTAAATGTAGAAAAAGCAGCTTGCCAGCATGAATGCAACAGTCATTCAAAATATATCCAAAGAGGCCCTATGGACAAAACAGTTCACCACACCACGAGTATTTTAATGTAACATTGCAATTGCTGTAAATAACATACTGACTTTGTTGAGTGAAACAAACTGAAAGCAAACTGAAGTAGCCTTGTGCTGAAGATGAATATAATTTGCTCTTATAAAATGGAAATGGCAGCAAATAGCCATTTTCTGTCAGCTACAAATTAGTGCTGCAGTGGTCATTAACAAAGCTTATACTTTTAGGAAGGATCTTTACAGCAAGGAATGCATTCCCCCCCTCCCCAATAATTAATTTACATTTCCTAAGGCCAGCAATGAAATGTAGTATTAGAGTATGTTTGTTCTTAACACTTATATACTACAATAGAATAATTCAGTTTCTAAAATGGGAAGGGGAAATCTCCTTCAAGCAAAACCCTAATTCTCCATTAAAAAGTACTTTCTGGCTGACGGAAAAATCAACTTAAGTCCTGGTTCTATTAAAATATAACTTCTTACCTGCCCAGAATATTCTGTTACATTCTTTTTGCTGCTTCCCTTAGCTCCGCTTCTGGCTTCTGGTGGACTTTTGTCCTTTAACACAAACTGCTTGCTACTGTTTATTTTTTCTTTCGTTTTCTCCTTTCTTAATAGAAGCAGGTAGGAGTTAATGATATCGTCTAGCATGCAGCTCGTAGCTCTTACTCTAACATGTTTGCACCATACCAAAACTTCTAATGTGTACTTCTTAGGCTTCCCAACCCTCCCGCCCTGGCGGGGGACCCCAGGATTTCCAGCCTCTTCCCCCGCTCCCCCAAAAAATGGAAGTGGGGGGAGGGGGAACGGCGCCAAGGAGCATGGCAAGCTGCCCCATCTTGGAGCAGGCGACGCCACTGCGCAGCTGCTGCCTCTTCTCTGCTCACCGTAGCTGCCCCTCCAAGATGGGCTCAGGCTGAGCAGCTACAGTGAAGCGAAGAAAATGCGGCAGCCACGCAGCGGCGTCGCCCGCTCCGCCTCTGAGGTAAAATCAGAGAAGGGGAGGGTGGAGGCAGGCCAGGAGCGTGGCGAGCTGCGCTCCTGGCCTGCCTCCACCCTCCCCTTTTCTGATTTTACCTCAGAGGCGGAGCAAGCGACGCCGCTGCGCAGCTGCCGCCTTTTCTCCGCTTCACCGTAGCTGCTCCTCTGAGATGGGCTCAGTCTGAGCCCATCTCGGAGGAGCAGCTACAGTGAGTGGAGAAGAGGCGGCAGCTGCGCAGCAGCATCGCCCACTCCAAAATGGGGCGGCTCGCCATGCTCCTTGGCGCCATTTCCCCCCTCCTCCCTAGCTCCACTCCAGTGTCTCCTGGCTCCACCCCCAAAGTCTCCTGGCTCCACCCCCAAAGTCCCCAGATATTTCTGGAATTGGACTTGGCAACCCTAGTACTTCTACACAAAATTCCAGGGCTTCATATCACATAGTGTTGAGCAGCCTAATCCTGAGAGGCCCTGTGGTCAAGGCAGCCAACTGCTAGTGCAACCGTAACAGCTCTTGGCCATTTCTTGAAGGGGAAACAGACAAATGCTCCACAAAAGGCCATGAGCCTCATGGGCCACAACCCCAATGGTCTCTCCAGTACTCACACTGTCACACCCAAGATGAATCACGTTGCTTCAACAGTGTAGCTGTCACAGATGGGGGAACCAACCAACATAGGGTTGCCAGGTCCAACTAGGAAATGCCTTGGGACTCTGGGGGTGCAGTCTGGAGACTTTTCCATTCCCTAAAATAAATAAATAAATAAAAATACATCAGTGCAGTTCCCCTGAATACAGTCTTCATTTCCTCATCCTCTTTGTTGCCTTCAAAGAGTTCCCCAGCAGAGTTCATGTACTTCCACTACATGAAAGTGAACACACACACAAACACAAAGCAACCAAAATAAACAGTTTGCAAGCCCACACTTTTGTGATCTCGAGTAATGGTATAAATTACTTTACTCATGGGAATTGCTGAATGTAACAATCTGCTGTATTTCAACCAACTTCAGAGAAACACAGGAAAACCAAAGTAAGGAACAGAGGGGTCTAGGGTGTGGAGTTTTCCTCCATAATTAGATTCTAGTTAACTCTTTACTATCAATTTTTCTATCCAACTTCTAAAATGCATGCAAAATAACAGAGGGGCTGTGCTCTCTTCCTCTTATACACAGGCTGCCCACTCACAGAACTACTTGTGCCCACCCTGTCTGTGGCTTAGACAATCAGCTCAGCAGCAACCACTTGTGCCTGCTCTATCTGAAGCAGCTAGCTTCTAGTGATGACTCCTACTGGGATGAGGGCCAAGGTGGGTGTAGCAATGATTCTGGGGCTCTATCTTGGACATTTGCCCAGGCCCCAGAATTACTAGGACTTTCCCAAGAGGTAGAATTTGCCAGGGCATAAGCAGAGATGTGAGTGGCATCAGTGGATCAGAGGAAAAGAACAGGCAAACAGGAAGAGAACACCCAGCCACCAGTCTCTTCCTATTGCTTCCTATTGCAGAAGTTGCTGGAAAGGTGGAACTAAGGGGAAGCTGCAATAGGTAAGTTTATACTCTAATGATAAAAGAGTCTGGTGTCAAATCCAAGACTAACAAGACTGATTGTAGCATAAAAATATCATCGACTAGAGTTCAGTTCTGTTGGAAAAGGTAATTAATCAAGTACTTTCCTCTAGAGCAGGGATGGTCACACTGTGCCTGGGAGCCACATGTGACTCTTTCACACATATTGTGTGGCTCTTGAAGTCCTCCCTGCCCCATTGGCTGGTGGCTTGAAAAAAGCTTTTAAAGTTAGAGTTGCTTTCCTTCCACCTCTGCCTCCCTTCTCTTCCCATCTATTTCCTTCCTGCCTGCCTGCTCTCAAACATCTGACGTTCATGTCTCATTGCTCTCAAACACCTGATGTTTATTGTATGTGGCTCTTATGTTAAGCAAGTTTGGCCACCTCTGCTCTAGAGGTTAATATTTGACATGCCGAAGTGCTTCATTTACTTTCATTTTTCCTGATCAAGGCTCAGCCTTCGCTTTCGTCTACACAATTTTCAGTAACTAGAGACTGAACAACCAGGATGACTTCTAATTTCAGGAAAAGGTACCTTCTTCTGTATCACTCTTACTTTTAATAACTTCAAAAACAGTCCACACTTTCATATTGTATGTTGGGGGCAGGGGGTGACCTTTGTGTACTTTTGAGCAGTGTTGCCTTTTCAGTTAGCCAAATAATTTTGTTGTCTGTCTCCTACCATATTTTGAAGATGAATTCACTTCAGGGACAATTGAATTGTATAACACTTGTATAATGTACCACAACGAGAGACGAGAGTAGGGCAACATACTTTATTGCTGGTACACTATACACAAGAGAGAGAGCACGCGGGCCGGGTCCCGCTTATATACATCGCCCGGAACAACCTCCCAGACTGGCCAGTCCAATCCTGGCCAGCCAATTTCCCGCCACTGGTGGTGATAGGCGGGTGCTCCGCGCTCTGCGCTGAGTCGCCTGGGTGTCCCCAGTCGCCTCCGCTGCCTGCGCGGACTAATGCTATTGCGTTATTACTAAATGGTTGAGTTCTATGCTAACGCCATACACTACACTCCTCCCTCCTTAGTTGATGTACATAATCCTGGAGGTAGGCGGGAGGCCGGCGCTCCCATGTTGAACGCCTTGGGGTTGCTTGCGGTGTCGGGGCGGCTACGGCTTCCGGGGTTCCTCCGGGGGCTGGAGCGTCAGTGGGCAGCAGGTCTGGTTCGGTGGGTTGATCCGGCTCTGCTGGTGGGGGCGGAACCGGTGCGGCGGTCGCTGGTGGCTCCCCGGTCCCTGCTTCTTCTTCCGCTTCGGTGGGTACCTCCGGGAGGCTCTGGCGGCGCATCTGGTCGATGTGCCGACGTAGGATCTGGCCCCCCTCGGTGGACACCTCGTAGTGGTGGGATCCCACGACCCGCAGTACCCGCCCCGCTAGCCACTCCGGTCCCTTAGCATAGTTGCGGGCGAATACTGGATCCCCAGCGAAGAACCCTCTAGCTGCGTCTCTGACCTCTGGGGACCCGTGCACGTCCGAGGCTCGGTCGGGGTGCAGCCTATCCAACCTCATTGTGAGCTTGCGCCCCATGAGGAGCTCCGCCGGGCTAACCCCCGTGACTGGATTGGGGATGACCCTGTTGTCGAAGAGGAATGTGGCTAATCTGTGGTCCCAGTCGCCCTGCACAATTCGGCCCAGGGCCTCTTTGGTTGTATGGACCATCCGCTCCACCTGGCTGTTGGTGGCCGGGTGGAAGGGGGCAGACCTTATTTGTCTTATTAAGTACCTCTGGAGGAACGCCTGGAATTCCCCCCAGGTGAATGCTGTCCCGTTATCCAAGACTATGGTGTCCGGGATGCCGTGGGTGCACAGGACCCTGCGCAGCGCTCGGATCGCGGCTACGGAAGAGGTGGACCCCACGGGGATGACCTCCAGCCATTTAGTGTATGCATCGACTATGATCATGTAGATCTGCCCCTGGAATGGCCCCGCAAAGTCTATGTGGAGCCTGGACCACGGTTTCCTTGTGGTTTCCCACCGTGTGGCCGGGGCGCTGGGTGGTTCCGGCCTCGACTCCTGGCACGCGCCGCATCTCCGGACCCAGTTCTCTATCTCCCTGTCCATTCCCGGCCACCAAACATAGCTCCTAGCTAAGGCCTTCATTCTAACTATGCCGGGGTGTGTTTCGTGGAGTGATTCCAGAACCCTCTTCTGTAGAGGGGGGGGGACTACCACCCGGCTCCCCCATAGCAGGCACCCTTTGTGGGCTGCTAATTCATCCCTTCTCATTTTGTAGGGCTTGAATTCTTCCCCCATGTTCCCCTCCAGCCACCCCCTTACCACCCAGTCAAGAACCCTTGCCAGTGTCCTGTTTTTCCCGGTGGCCTTGGCCACCTCTGCGGCGTGGTGTGGCTGGTCTGGGAGTGACTTGACCGACATGACGTGGTGTGCGGGGGCTGGGTCGGGGCCCGTGTCCGGAAGCGGCAAGGGGCTGAACGCGTCTGCATGGCCCATCGCTTTGCCCGCTCTGTGTACCAAGGTGTACATGTATGAGTTGAGGAATTGATTCCACCTCAACACCCGTTGTGACAGGATTTGGGGGGTTTGGCGGTCCGGGGCCAGCAGGCCCAAGAGCGGCTTGTGGTCTGTGGCTATTGTGAACCTTCGCCCATACAGATAATTGTTAAATTTGTGGACCCCCACTACGATGGCCAGAGCCTCCTTGTCAATTTGAGCGTAATTTTGCTCTGCGGATGTGAGTGTGCGGGAGTAGTAAGCGACCGGTACCTCCCGGCCGTCTGGCAGCTGGTGCCCCAGGACTGCGCCCACCCCATATGGCGATGCATCGCAAGCCAGGATTACCGGTAGGCGCTCATCGAAGTGATGCAGCACCGCATTGGAGACCAGAACGTCCTTCACTGCCTGGAAGGCGGTGGCCTGTTGCTTGCCCCACACCCAAGGAGCTTTTTTGTCCAGCAGCCGGTGTAGGGGTTCAGCGATGGCCGCTTTATGGGGTATGAACATGTGATAAAAATTGAGCACCCCCAAGAAGCTTTGTAGCTCCGCTTTACAGGTGGGAGCCGGGGCGTGCACGATAGCTCGGGTTTTTTCTTCAGTCGGGTGGATTCCCTCAGCGTCCACAGCGAATCCCAGGAACTCCACCCGCGGTACTCCTAACAAGCATTTCTCCCGTTTCACCTTGAGCCCTGCTGCTTGAAAACGACGGAGCACTTCCCTGAGGCGGTTGCTGAACTCCTCAGGGTCCGGGGCGGCGATTAGAACGTCATCGAAAAAGGGTTGGACTCCAGGGATCCCTTTGAGGAGAGCATCCATTATACTTTGGAAAATCCCCGGAGCCACACTGACCCCAAACTGAAGCCTATGCACCCTGAACGCCCCCCTGTGGGTCAGGATAGTCTGGGCCTCGGCCATTTTGGCATCCACCGGGAGCTGCTGGTAGGCCTGTGCTAGGTCCAGCTTCCCGAAGATCTTTGATCCCGCCAGGGCCGCCAATACGTGGCTGACCACAGGCACTGGGTAGGGGTTATCCTGGAGTGCCTTATTTATTGTGCACTTGTAGTCTGCACATATCCGCACCTCCCCATTCGGTTTGACCGGGGTCACAATGGGGGTTTCCCACATGGCATAATCGACTGGCTCCAGGACCCCTTGTGCCGTGAGGCGGTCCAGTTCTGCCTCAATTTTGGGCTTTAAGGCAAAGGGGACCCTCCTCGCCTTGATCCGGATCGGCCTGACCGTCGGGTCGAGCGGTAGGGAGAT
This sequence comes from Heteronotia binoei, assembly GCF_032191835.1. Taxonomy (NCBI): domain Eukaryota; kingdom Metazoa; phylum Chordata; class Lepidosauria; order Squamata; family Gekkonidae; genus Heteronotia; species Heteronotia binoei. The sequence continues at coordinate 34,919,843 of NC_083237.1, read as the reverse complement.
AGCCGGGCCCTTACAGCTACCCAGCAACCCGTCGAACACATCTGGAAACTCTCGGCACACCTCCCCAAACCCTCCGGCTGAGACCGTTTGCGCCACCCCCTCTATGCGGATTCCCAAGGGGCCGAACCACGCGAGTCCCAACAGGGTGGTAAGCGGCTGCTTTACCACCAGGATGTCCAGCGGGCCCTTTAAAGATCCCCACTCTACTTGTTCCCTGGCCCACCCCGCAATTTGTACCGGGTTCTTCTGAAAGTCCCGTAAAATGAAATCTGCCGGCCGCAACTGCACCCGTTGGCGGGGCTGCAGCTTCCTCAGGGTCTCCTCCGCGATTATGGAAATGGAGGAGCCTGAGTCCACCTCCATGAGGCATGGAGACCCTTCGATGCGGACCTCCATTTTGATCTTGTTGGGGGTGGTTAAGGGCAAGTTCAGTACTTGGAGTGTGGTGGAGGCCGTGGAGTGGGACTCGGAGGCCTCGTAATGCGTGGTCGGTCTCCGGCGGTTGGACTTGGCTCGGCAAGCCCGTGCTATGTGGCCGGTCTTCCCACAGTTTCTGCAGTCCCAGGTCCTGTACTGGCAGTCCCTTCTCTCGTGGGGGTCGCCGCAGCTGGCGCACTTCACGGCGGGCGGCTTCTCCGACGTTCGGGGATGCTGTGGAGCTCGGTTGGTTGGCCCTGCTGGGCGGCGCAGCTGGAACGCATCTCCCTCCTCCAGGCCGTCAGGGTCCAGCTCCTCGTGGTGGATGGCCTCAGACTTTGCCTTGGGGAAGGTCCAGGTAGTCCTCTCGAATGCCACCGCTTCACTGAAGGCGCTCTGGAGGGTGAGCTCTTCCCTCACGAAGAGCTTCTGCTGGAGCCTCTCATCGCGAAGGCCCCAGGCAAACCGGTCTGCCAGGGTCTCCTCCAGGTTCGGGAAGTTGCATTTGCCTGCGATCTGTCGTAGGGCCGCCAGGTAGTCAGCGGCAGATTCTCCCTGGGCCTGGTCCCTCTTGTGGAAGAGGAACCGGCAGGCCACCCGCGAAGGCTGTGGCAGGAAGTGGCCCGTGAGGAGCCTGACGACCTCCTCGTAGGACTTCTCAGTGAGTCTGGCGGGGGCCGAGAGACCCTTAGCGATCTCGAACGTGGCGGCCCCGCAGATGCTCAAGAGAACGTCCCTCTTCATGCTGTCCTCGGTTACGCGATTCGCCCTCAGGTAGCAATCAACCCGTTCCGAATAGGACTCCCATCCTTCGGGATTCGCGGGGTTGAACGCTTCGATGTGACCGGTGTTCCCGCTCCGGCTGGCCATGGTGGCGGTATCGGCGGTCGTAGCGATCGGTTGCCCGTAAGTCTCCTCTGTAGCCCAGTTGTCGGTAGGGCTAGAATCCCATCCTCGTCGCCACTATAATGTACCACGACAAGAGACGAGAGTAGGGCAACATACTTTATTGCTGGTACACTATACACAAGAGAGAGAGCACGCGGGCCGGGTCCCGCTTATATACATCACCCGGAACAACCTCCCAGACTGGCCAGTCCAATCCTGGCCAGCCAATTTCCCGCCACTGGTGGTGATAGGCGGGTGCTCCACGCTCTGTGCGGAGTCACCTGGGTGTCCCCAGTCACCTCCGCTGCCTGCGCGGACTAACGCTATTGCATTATTACGAAATGGTTGAGTTCTATGCTAACGCCATACACTACAACTTGGTTGCCCCATAAGGTAGGACCAGGACCAATGGGTCGAAATTAAATAAGAGTTTCTGGGTCAACATTAGGAAGAACTTCCTGACAGTTAGAGTGGTTCCTCAGTGGAACAGGCTTCCTTGGAGGTGGTGGGCTCTCCTTCCTTGGAGGTTTTTAAACAGAGGCTAGATGGCCATCTGACAGCAATGCTGATCCTTAGAATCTGAGGGGAGGTGTTTGTGAATTTTCTGCATTGTGCGAGGGGTTAAACTGGATGACGCTGGGGGTCCCTTTATGATTCTATAAAAATGTGTGCATTGTATGTTGGTAGTGCTGAACTAGAAACTGAAGCAGCCTGAGCCAAGAGGAAAGATAGGTTTCAAAAGCAATGGAGGAAGAGTGGATAAAGGATGGAGAGAGCTCCCATTCCCTGCATACATAGGCCTTTTCCCACATTTGAAAGGAGGTTGCTTCACCACCACTGTATAAAAGAATAGTCAGAAAAATGGTCCTAACCCTTGAACCATATTGAGCTATCTATATTCCTCTATCTCTATTAAAGAAGACTGACAGGAACATGTCTATCAGCCAGAAATGCACCCGTGAGCAGTTCTGTGGCTGCAGTTTAAGCTGGGTTGGTCTACTGTGTTGGGTGTTAAACCAAGGATTCTCAGATTTTGAGTCAGAACCAAAAAGAGAGTCATGACTGTCTAGAAGACAAGAGGTGTCACAGGATGAGTGAAGAGGCTCTTGGGGGTTCAGTTCCAAATATGGGTTTCCTTCTGTATAATATATAAAATGACCATGAAATGCAGTCTGTTGCTCAGTAATTCAATATATTGTCCAGCTTGCCAGCTAAGGTCTGCCTCACAACACCTGGTCTGTGTGCTCCCACCTTCAGAGGTGAAGCAGGTATAAACCAGAGGCAGGGCCTTTTTAGGACTGGTACCCAATTTATGGGATGTCCTTCTGCTTGAGGTTCACCAGGTAACTACATTCCTCTCTTTTAGAAACCAGACATAACATTTCTGTTCATGCTTTAAAATAAGCAGTTGATCTTTTAACACCATTTTACAATCTGCATTTAATCTGAAAACTGTTATTTGAAGCTGCAGAATGATCTCTGCATTTATGGTCCTGCTTTTTTTTTTTTTTAATTCAGGACTTTTAATTCTGGATTTTAACTAATACATTTTAATGTCTTTGTTAGGTTTTACTCTGTAAACTGCCTTTGGCTTGTTCCATGGAAAGGTGGCATAACTTTTTTCTGAATAAATCAAATCAATAAATAATACTAATAACTGGTAAAATAGAATATAAAGTAATTCAGTATTAACTGATGTACAGTTCCTACGTTTTATATTGAAGATGGAGAAAGAAGCACACAGGTACTTCTCAAGTGGGTTCCAAAAGTTTAGAAGAGCCCACTTAGAAAACTTTGAAAATCACTGATTTAAATAGCAACATAACCCCTGTCACAAGGATCTAACAAAGAGATTGCTTCCAAATGACAAGGATGACAATAGAGCTACAACACAGAGTTCTCTGTGACTGTGTAGTGAATTCCCACCCTGCCACAGCTGCGCTACAGCTTTCCCCTCCCTGTCCTTTTCCAGGCTAACTTCACAAAACTTGCCTACACCTTTCCCTTTATATGTATGTAATGACAAAGGCTGGAGACTACATTTTTGGGGGGGAGGGAAAACAATTGACTATTTAGAGGCACTATAATTTGAAATGGAAATAGATAAGTGGCAATAGATTGTCTGAATGTCATTGAACTCTAGTGCAATAATCATTATCCATTTTTTTAAAAATGCCTACAAAAAACCTTGCAGTGACAGGGTAAGCAAAAATGGCTAAAGAATAATTCTAATGTGGATGAGACCTTCACATGAAATTCTTTCCCAAAAAGATCTTAATAAAGCAGGTTTGGAAAAGAGGTATGTATGTATTTATAATTTCTATTTGTAAACTGCCCTCCCCTAAATTCACAGAGCTCAGGACTGTTGACAACTAAAAATATACAATAAAATATCCAAGAATAGTTTAAAAATTAAAAATCAAAATGAACATAACATCAGATGGCATCAGAATAGATGCAATGTGTATAACTGACTCACATCAATGAGAGAAAGCAGGATGGGGAAGGGAGAGGGCCCCATAAGATGGAACCCATTGCTGTCCTCAACCGAAAGGACAAGAGAGAACTTTGAAAGAGAACAATTACAGCACAATGGAAGCTCCCATACAAAGCACTCCAGTTTGAAAACCAAGGTGGGACAAAAAGCCTTCATCTGGAATGAGGAAAGCAGACAAAAGTAGGAAAATTAGACAAGTCAACAAGATACAGGAAAACTGGAGAAAAGTAAGACAGGCACTGTAGTGAAATGATGGTGTCTTGAAAAGCAGATGAGTTCCAGTTTCTTGTTGCTCCCCAAGTCGGAATAAGAGGCGGACACAAGTGAGTTGGTAAAAACAATGGGCCACTTTATTAATTAAACATATCACCGGCAAGGGCAACCAGAATTGCGACCAGGTCAGGGCCAGGGGTCTCCACAGACCGCTCCCCTGCCTTTTCCATGGGCGAGAGACCCAGCCCCCCAGCCAGAGCTGTGTGTCACAGCTCCCGTCAGGCAGGCCCAGCAGGGAGGCCCGCACCGGAAGGCCCAGTCACCAGACGTGTGTCTCAGCGAAAGGCACCCATCCGATCGAGTCTCCAGGACAGTCTGCATTCACACACCTCAGGTCACCAATATCCAAAGGTTGATCCTGCCAGACCCCTAACTCCCCAAAAGGGGGAAGCTAACCGGTCCTCCCCAGGCTGCCTGGCACCATAACCCAGTAAAACCTGCCACAACGAAGGCCACATCTCTCCTTAGGGCTTAGCACCCACTGAAAGGCCCAAAGCCAAACCCAGCCATTGCCGAAGATCCCTCAGGAAAAGCATATTACCCTTCTCTGAGAGATGCACCTCATCCCTCCCATAGAGGTCAGGATATTCCGTAGAAATATCTGGATGGGGCAAATAGCGGCCCAAACAACCCTCCAATACCTTACGGATCTCCTTGTTTGCTCTGTAATGAGCCCTCTCTATCCTAGCTGGATTCCAAGCACTGCGCCACACCAAGTGCGGAATCATGGCCTAACAAACTCTAATGGTACGGGGCCATCTCTTCCTAATGTACTTGAAATCATCTCGAGCTTGCAAGATCAAAGACTTGCCTTTAATCAGCCCGAGATCATTCCCCCCCAGGTGAATAATTAAAACCTGAGAAGGAGGGCCCGCACACCCATGAAATAAAAGTGGGAGCAAGCCGAGCCACTGAAGACCCTGATGCCCCCACCATTCAACCGTAACATATTTGCTGAGCCCCAGCTGAGAGCCAACGGCAGTTCTCCGAGCTTGATGTGCTGCTCAAAACACATAACTGTGCACGCAGATGAGAACGCGGCTCCTCCGGCCAGGAACAACAGCATCTAAAAAGAGAAACAGACAAGTTATAAAACCCAAACCTTAAACTACCCCCAGCTCCTAATAGCAAAGCTAAGAGTGGAGCAGTGGGTGAATATAACCTTTATAAGCCCGAGACCGCCAACGGCCAAGGTGCTGGATGGACGAAACAGAATATCCTAAGGCCGCGGCCGTAGAGGCTGCCCCAATTCTAAAAGAGTGGGTACCAAACCTCACTCCAGACAACCCCAACAGAGCTAAGGCCCTAGATGTCACTGCCCAAAACTGGTGTTTTGTCAGAGGGCTGCCCCCAGCATGACAAAACAACAGCCCCTCACAGCACCCCCCCCCCCCCCGCACTGCCAAATAATCAGCCAATGCGGACACAGGGCAAAGCTCTGCCTCTGAACATGGACCCAGCTCTAATACAGTCCCAAAACTCTGTTGGTCCATCTTGGAACGGTGGACGGTAAGAACTGCCTTACACCCCGTTAACCTAACGTCCCAAAAAGACAGAGCCCTGCCAGAAACATCCTTCCTGGAGCTTGCCACTAATTCATTAACCCTGAGTGCCCCAAAAAAGGCCACCAAAGAGGCTGCATGAAACAAAACAGCCTCAAAGTGAGATGCACAGACTGTGCTCCAAACCCCTTTTAAACCCTTGAGAATCCCAGGAGACAAAGGGATCCTGGTTTCAGTGTCAAGATCGACTGATTCTGACTAAAGACTGGGGGGATCTTGACCTGTTGTATCAGGCTTGGTTAAAATCATAATGGATCCACTGCTGCTAATGTTTTACCCTTAATTGTTCCCTTCCCCCCTTTTCTTATTTTGATTTGTAACTGGTGTGAAGGAAGGAGTCGGCGCCTTCTCAGGGCCTGAGGTGGGAGGACGCCTTGCATGATAATACAAAGACAAATGGCTGGGTAATCTCCTGAGAAAGTATCTTGTAGCTATGTGTGAATGTTCCCTCCTGGATCCCCTCCCGTAGGAATGTTTTTGAAGTGTATCTTAAAACCCATGTATCAATGTATTGGTTTCATTCTTAGCAAGCTAGAGGCTTGCGCCAGAGTACCGGTTATCAATAAATGTAGTCTTAGTATCAACTTTGACTCATTCTTGAATCCGTTGACTTGACAGTCAGGATTAGTCCCGACCTCCCTGGACCACCCTTCCAGCATCTTTCGAATACGAAAATCTGCTGTTTCCTCCTTATACCCCAATGCCTTGCTAGCAAAAGCCAGCGCAGACAGGCGTCCTCTAATTGATCGCAAGGCCAATCCCTTACCTTTTAAGCAAACACAGTAGTGGAGCAGTTGCTCCACCGGGAGGGGCCAAACAATGTGATACCCTACCTCAGCCCTAAAGTCTTCAAACTGCCACACAGCACGTTCGTAAGACTTCCTGGTGTTAGAAGAAGAAGAAGATATTGGATTTCTATCCCGCCCTCCACTCCGAAGAGTCTCAGAGCGGCTCACAATCTCCTTTACCTTCCTCCCCCACAACAGACACCCTGTGAGGTGGGTGGGGCTGGAGAGGGCTCTCACAGCAGCTGCCCTTTCAAGGACAACCTCTGCCAGAGCTATGGCGGACCCAAGGCCATGCTAGCAGGTGCAAGTGGAGGAGTGGGGAATCAAACCCGGTTCTCCCAGATAAGAGTCCGCACGCTTAACCATTACACCAAACTGGCGATAGGCGCAATGGCTAGGCCTATCGCTCTGCAGGCCTCGGCTCTCCAATCAGCCATAGCTCCTGGGACATTGGCGCCACCTCTTGATCGGCCTCTGGGGACAGCTGACAAAACCTCTCCATCTGTTTATGAAAGAGAGCATCAGCCACCCCGTTATTCACCCCAGGAACATGCTTGACCAAAAACAAAATGTTAAGCCGCAGACAACGCAGAGTGAAGGCCCTCAGGATCCTCATGACCTGTTGCAATTTAGATGAAAGGGAATTCATAACATGAACCATCGCCATGTTATCACACCAAAAATGAACAGTGTGATCAGCCATATCACTTCCCCACAACCAAACTGCAACCAAGATGGGAAAAAACTCTAAAAACGTGAGATCCCGGCTCAAACCAGCCTGCACCCATGAATCAGGCCAAACTTCCATGCACCAGTGTCCACGGAAATAGACCCCAAAACCTAAGGACCCAGCAGCATCAGCCATGACCTGAAGCTCCGCCTCAATCCTCAAGTCCTCTCTCCAAAAAGAAATCCCATTAAAGGATTCCAAAAACTCCTGCCACCCCTGCAGATCCTCCCTCATGCTGCTGGTAACTCTAGTCCTGTGCCGCGGCAGGCGAAGGCCCACCATAGCATCACAGAACCTGCGAAGAAAAGCCCTTCCAGGGGAAACCACTTTGCAAGCAAAGTTAAGATGCCCCACTAACTGCTGAAGCTCCAATAATGTAACCTTCTTCTTAAGGAGGAAAGTACTAATCCTAATTCTTAAATCCTCCAGCTTCTGCAGAGGTATTGTAGAAGATTGCGCCAGTGTGTCCAACTCAATACCTAAAAATACAAGGCATTGGGTGGGCCCTCAGTTTTCTCCTCAGCCAGTGGCACACCCAACTCAGCGGCCAGCTCAATAAAGCCCGACAACAACTGAGCGCAACCCCCAGTACCTAAAGGGCCCACAAACAGTAGTCGTCCAAATAATGGACCATGTCCTGCAAGCCCACTTTTTTGCGTACAGCCCATTCCAAGAATGTGCTGAAACACTCAAAAGCCGCACATGAGACAGAGCAGCCCATAGGCAAAGCCCTGTCCATGTAAAATTTCCCTGCAAAAGAGAAACCTAACAGCTCAAAATCATCCAGATGGACAGGGAGAAGGCGAAATGCTGGTTTGATATCACATTTTGCCAGCTCAGCCCCCTGACCACAGTGTCGAATGACGCCCACGGCCTGATCAAAGGTAGTATACCTAACAGAACACAGTTCCTGAGGAATCCCATCATTAACCAAAGAACCCTTGGGGTAAGAAAGGTGGTGAATCAACCAAAATTCACCAGGCACCTTCTTTGGTACTACCCCCAAAGGGGAAACCCTAAGGTTAACCACTGGAGGACTACAAAATGGGCCCAAAATCCTGCCCTCTGCCAGCTCCTTGGCGATCTTGGCCTCCACTACCTGTTCTAAACCTTTAACAGGACTAAGGTTCTGAGACCAAGTTGGCACTCGAGAATCTTGAAAAGGAATCCTAAAACCCAATGTAAAACCCTGCAACAAATATAAACTATCGGCCCTACGCGGGTACCTGTGTAGCCACCACTGAAGAGGTCCCAGCTTTATCGGGCTGGGGCCCTTTTCCAGCTTAGGAGGAACCCTCACTCCCGCCCTGTCTCTTTTGATACGCGGCCGAACTCTTGGACAGTTGCTAAATGAGTGAGGGCCGGCACACATGGGGCATTCATGCTTGAAAGTGCAACCTTTCTGATTGCACACCCCCTGTGACCCAAACTCCCAACAAAGCAAGCGGGGTTGAACCGCCTGTCCCACTGACCCGTGGGAAGCTGAAGAAGTAGCCAAAGAAGAGGAAGCCTTAGCCACTAAATGGCCGCTGTCAGAATGGTCGCCCAAATTTGGCCAAGCCGGTGACATAACTTGCAGCCACAGTTGCTGGTGGATGCGATCCCAGGGCAAAGAAGGGTACAGAGCGGCCCTCATCCTGAATTCCTCATCATACTGAATCCAGGCCAGGCCACTAAACATCGTGTACCCTTTATATATGATGTCCATGTACTGGATCAACGCTGCTGCCCGCTAGGGCTGAGCACGCGCTATCACACCCGCATATACAAAGAACCCGGGCAACCAATTAGCCCAGGTCTGATCCACCTTCCTTTTCTTCAACTTCTCCTTCTCTTTTTCATCAAGATCCTCCTTATCCTTTTACTCTAACTCCCTAAGCAAAAGGGAGAAAATATCTACATATTCTCCCTTGAGGATCTTGTCGCTTGTGGCTGGCAGCAGGTGGTCTCCTAAAGGCAAAGCCACCTCTCCAAAAGGCATGGCTCCGAACAGGACTGACCCATACGGGGAGGGGAAGTCCCAGCTTCCAGCAAAGGCAGGCGCCACCCCCTGCTGCCCAGCCCCAGTCTAACTCCCATAAGGGCCCAACTGGCCCTGCAGCCATGCCCAGCTAGCCTGGAACCCCGCACCCGCAGCGAAAGGAGTGCTAGAACTCCCAGCCACGTTACCCACACTATTGGGAGCCGCAGGAACAAAAGGCCCCCATGGCCAAATAATCCCCGGACATGTCGTGGAACCATCCCCAGCCTTACCTGGCAACCCAGCAGGTACCACAGCCGCACCTGCTCCAAAAACAGAGGAAGAAGGACCTGCACCGGTATCCACACCCACACTCTACCAGCTCCAGCAGCAGACCTACCCTCCAAATAGACAATTTTGTTAGAATACTGGCTTGAAAAGCCCTTTTTGAAGCTTCCCCCCTCTGAGGAACTAACGAAGGTGGCAACCCAGCCACCTGCTCCAATGCCCGCAGCCTCAAAACAATGGCTGCATTTACCTCATCCTCCCCCTCTTCATCCAAAGATGAAGGCGGCGGAGGCCGCTTCTGCACAGGCTTAGGCGCTTTACGCGCCAGCTGCTTTCCCTTTGACTTCCCTGCTCCCTTTTTACCAGACATCCTAAATGCACCAGATGAAGAAGGACCCAACACCCCACCTAAAATGGCTGCTCTAATTTTACACAAAATGTCCGCCCAAAGAGCCTCAGGGCTGTTGTATCCAGGCAGAAAACTAAAATTCAAAATGGCCACCAAAGAAAAGCCTCAGATCTGTTGTATCCGTGCAAGAATTAAATTAAAATGGCCATCAGAAAGCAGCCTCAGGGCTATTGCATCCAGGCAGAAGCAGTACAACAAAATGGCCCCTGAAGAGATGTGTCAACTAAGGGAAAGATAACAGCCCCTACAGTCCCGTTTAATGACAGGAATAAAATTGTAATCCCCTAAATTGAAAAAAAAAATTAAGAATACTGGCCACGAAGCTAAAGAACCAGCAAGGGCTGTCCCTGCTTAGCTTCCAAGCCTCAACCAGACAGGGCTATCTGGCCACCCAAGGGGTAAACGAAGGATTGAAGGGGAGGAGGGGGGAGGTTAATAACCAATAGGGGCAGCACAACGGTCCCTAAAATCAATCCCCCCCCGGCCCGGGCAGCTAGCCACGCAGTGCTACACAACCCCTGACACCCCTCCTCAACAGAGAAACCAGCCAAAGCCTGAAATCCAACGTCGCGCTATCCTCGCCCTGACGCCAAACGATCCCGACGGAGACGGCAGAGCCTAATACCCCACTCTGGCTGAGAGCTTGCTACGCTGCTCTCGTATCAGCGATCATCAAGGGACTGAAAGTGAGAGGGGCAGAGGCTTACAAAGGCACGCTTAAACCCCGCCCCCTAAAACATGCCTAAAGTGCAGCTCGCCGTCTGCTCTCCCTCCCAGGAGACAAACAATCCCCATCAGTGTAGCTGCGAGGCGGCAGGCTGATGGAGATCCAAATGCTGTGGAGAAGTTCAGATTGTGTGGGTAATCAGAGTTAATCAATTTTGGATCCCTTGTCTTCAAATCTGATGGGCTGTTGTGAATGCAGCAGAGAGCACTTCGAAACACAATTAAGGTGTTTATATTCACAGTTGTTTGTGGGTTCTGTTGTTGATATTTCAGATCAGAACTTCCCAAGGAGAGGTGAGGGACCATGGATCTCAAGCACTGTTTCATTCTTGGTTCCTTCTGTATTGCAATCTTGGTGTCACGCTCTTTGTCAGGTAAAATGCTCAGAACAATTCTGTGCAGTGTTCTCATGGATTTGCTCAAGGATTTAAATGACCCTGAGCCCCATGTATGCAGGGGCCCCCACTTGCTTTATGATAAATGAGGGGGAAAGTTGGTTTTTATACCCTGCTTTTCTCTGCTCTAAGGATACTCAGTGGCTTACATTTGCCTTGCCTTCCTGTCCTCACAACAGGCATCTTGTGAGGTATGTTGGGCTGAGAGTTGAGAGGACTGGCCACCCAGCAGTACTTTTCTCCCTTTCTCACAATACAAGAACTCGTGGGCATTCGATGAAATTGCTGAGCAGAAAGGTTAAAACGGATAAAAGGAAGTACTTCTTCACCCAAAGGGTGATTAACATGTGGAATTCACTGCCACAGGAGGTGGTTGCGGCCACAAGTATAGCCACCTTCAAGAGGGGTTTAGATAAAAATATGGAGCATAGGTCCATCAGTGGCTATTAGCCACAGCGTGTGTGTGTATATAAAATTTTTTGCCACTGTGTGACACAGAGTGTTGGCCTTGATGGGCCGTTGGCCTGATCCAACATGGCTTCTCTTATGTTCTTATGATTTCTGTTTCAGATTTTTTAGATTCCATTCTAGTTCTTTGTTCAACAAGTGCTTAACTTGGGATTGTAATATCGTAATTTCTTTTATTAATTTCTTTTTCCCTGGTCTTTTTTCAAGTCCCTTTCTTTTTTATTTATTTCATTTTACAATGCTGACAACCTTTCTTCCTTTGCTCTTTTGTCTTTATTGTTCAATGTAATTAATAGTCCCCTCATTACTGCTTTGTAAGTGTCCCATACTGTTTGAAATTCCATATCCTCCATTTCATTTATTTGGAAGAATGCTGCAGTCTCCTTTTTTAAGAATAACACAGTGTCTTTATCTTATAGTAAATCCTCATTAATTCTCCATCTTCTTGTTTTCCTTTGCAATTTTGTAGACCAACATATTGGATTATGGTCCGCCCAAACCTGTGGTAGAATCTCAATTTTTTTTTGTTATGAGGCCCAAGCTTTGGGAACCCCATAACATGTCTATTCTAGAAAAAGAATTATGTCTTGCTGAGAAAAATGTATAGTCTCTTACTTCAGGGTTAAACTTTCTCCAAATGTCTTCTAAATTTTCCTGTTTTATCAACTCAAAGAAAGAATTGGGTATCTTCCCTTCTTTGTCATTCTTCTTTTGGCTTGATCTGTCAAGATTATTTTGTATTGTCCCATTAAAATCACCCATCATCAATACCTGATCGTATGTCTTTTCATCCAGTTGTCGATTTATGTCTTTAAAAAATTTATCTTTCGCTCCGTTGGGTGCATATAATCCTAATAATAACATTTTTTTTCGCCTCCATCATCACCTCGACAGCAATATATCTTTCTTCTTTATCTTTAAAAATTAATTTTGGCTCAAGTTGTTCTTTGATGTAGAAGACCACCCCTCTTTTCTTTTGCTCTGCTAATGAAAGAAATTCCAACCCCAAATTTCTATTCCACAAAAATTTACTGTCTTTGCGTTGTATATGAACTTCCTGTAAACAGATTATATTGCATTTTTGTTTTTTATTCCAATGAAATGTTCTCCTTATTTTCTGTGGTGAATTTAGTCCATTTATATTCCAAGATAATAATTTGTACTCCATTATGATGTTGTTTCTTTGTTTTCTTCAAAAAAGCTATGCATCTCTTGTTCACTCCTTATTGTAATCGTTTTCCCGTGTTGTTCAAATCCAAGACCTTCCGGTATTATCCATCTGTATCTTGTGCCCTCTGCATGCAGCTGGTCAGTTAACTTCTTGTATTTCTTTCTATCACTGATCACTTGTCTTGGTAACTCTTTCATTATGTTAACTTTGCTCCCTTCTATAGTCCAGGCTTTTTGGTAACCTTTACTCAAAATCATCTCTGCCACCTCTTTGGATCTTAGTCTTATAACAATGTCTCTTGGCAGGCCTTTATTCTTCGCATATACTGAGTTGACTCTATAGGCACCATCCAGCATACTCTTAAATTTGTCAGGGTCTTCTTCTAAGTATTCAGTGATGATGTTCACCATATATCCCTTTAAGTCTGCCTCTTCCTTTTCAGGTACCCCTCTCAGATGAACTTGTGTTTCCATCAACTTACAGTCATGTATTATGGCCTTCTCTTGAAGTTTTAACAAGGCGGAGGCCTGTGTATCCACTTTCACCTCTACCTCCTTAACTCTATTTTGTGTCTCTTCCTTGAAACCCTCTATCTCTTTTCTAAGATCTCCAACTTCTTTTTAAAGTCTTTTTTCATTGCCATTTGCAATTTGTCCATAGCTTTTAACATTTTCGCCTCCAGAGCATCAAATTGGGATTGCATCTTGTCAAATGAGTGGGTTCTTGTACGAGTTATTCTTCCTTCTGACATATAAAAAGTCACCAAACCTTAAAAAAGTTGCCAATTAAAATTCAGCACCCAGTCCAATAGCTTAGAACAAGTTCTTTCAAATGAGGCTAATTTTGTTTTCCTCCTGTCTTCCTAAGCCAAGATATTGATTTTTAACAAATTTGACAGTTTTTCTCCCTTTTAAAATGGCAATCGTTCTTTCTCTATGGTAAATTTCAAATCCAGAGAGGCCTTTCTTGGTCTTGATCTCAATTCCTTCCTGGTTCAAAGGTCGGATGTCACAGCTTATGTAATCCTTACAGACTCTGTATTATTGGCCAGTCCCTTTTACTTCCTGGTACAGCTTGCTCTGATCTCTTGTCTAATTCTCGCAGTCTTTGAGATTCATGAAGAAACCGCAGCCACAGGAATTCAAAACAATGTGTCTTTTCTTCAAATATCCTTCAAGGCTATTATTTTTGCAGCATCCAATTTTCACAGGCTGAATTCTCTTCCAATTATGCCTTAATTCAGTTCAGTCTGTTTAGAGTTCAACAATTTATGGGAGTGAATACGTCCCATATATGTCTCCAACCGCAGACTGCCAACTCCCTCTCTTGTTTTCAAATTCTGTTACAGCTGTTACTTTCTAAGTTTCAGAGTTCAAACTTGACAAGGTAATATTTTTTTATTCAGTTACGCTTTGACTTCGTCTGTTTATAATCCACTCAATGTTTAAACAGCATTCAAGGTCTCTCAGAGTGAAGATAAGAATAGATTAATGTACCTTGTAGATGTTCTTTACACCCCGGCTCACGTTACCTTGCAATTAAAATCAGTCCTTCTTTAAGTGTTTGGATTCCGACAGGCTTGAGTCAAATTAATGACTTTAAGTTCACTGCAGAGAATGGCTGACGGGTCCTCTGTATGCCGGACATCAAGACCTGAAGGAGGCAGCTCCCTGTCCCCCCCAGATCGATATCAACAGCTAAAGGAAAGAAACATCGTCTTGGATTAACCCTTGACTAGGGTTAATGGGCATAGACCCCCTCCCAAGAGGTCTTTAATACCCTGAACAGTGAAAATAAAATCCCCCTTTACTAGGAGGCTGCAGCCTGTCTTCCAGCCAAACAGGAAGTCCTCCACCTCCCGCACTTCATGATGACTCTGACCTCGCACTTGAATAGGTTGGGGCTCTGGAGGGCGGGGGCGCCATGACGTAACTCCAGGAACTTTCAGAAGAAGACAGCAATGGAAAACGGTGGATTTTACTAAACAGTTTAGGCAACTCCAGTTCTACTGTCAACCTTGTTTATTACACCATCTCTCCCACTTTGAACTCCCACTCGGGGGAGTGCTTTTTGTCAAAGTGGGCTTTATAGTCTCTTTTGGCCACCTCTAGGTTTTCTTGTATGATCGCCCAGCCCTTTCTGATTTCCTCCCACCATTGTTGATAGGAGGTGGGAGGGGAAGTCTCTTGGTCACTGGGGAGTGAGGGAAAAGGCTTTCCTCCATATCCATTGACAATTTGAAACAGAGAGGTTTTAGTTGAGCTATGCAAGCTGTTGTTGTACCCGTATTCAGCAAAGGGGAAGCAGCTCAACCCAGTTTGTTTGCTGGTAATTCACGTAGCACCTTAAATATTGCTCCAGAAGAGCGTTCATGCGTTCCGTCTGTCCGTCCATCTGGGGGTGGTAGGCAGAACTCAGCCCCTGCTCCATGCCCACTAATTTGCAAAACTCCCGCCAGAAGTTGTCAATGAACTGTGGCCCATGGTCGCTAATGACCTTGTCGGGAAATGAGTGTAATTTCACAACATGTTGGAAAAATAAATAGGCCAGCTTTTTGGCGGTGGGGAGCTGCTTGCAAGGGATAAAGTGAGCTTGCTTAGAGAAAGTGTCCACTACCACCAAGATCACTGTTTTGCCCTGAGAAGCCGGCAGCTGCACTATAAAGTCCATTGACACCACCGACCACGGTCTATGGGCAGTGGGGGTAGGTTGGAGAAAGCCTGATGTCTTGCCCCCTGCTTCTTAGCCATGATGCAAACGGGGCATGAGGCCACAAACTCTGAGATGTCTTTTTTCATTTGCGGCCACCAAAACTGCCTGTTGACCAAGTGCAGCATTTTTACATAACTGAAGTGGCTGGCCAGCTTATTGCAGTGGCAATTCTGTAAAACTTCAGGGCGGAGGGTTTTCGGAAAGTACAGCTTCCCCTCGTGGTACCAAAATCCTTCCTCCCCCTTCACCACCTCGCTCGGTCTATCTGCCCCCTCCTTCTCTGCTTCTTCAATCAGTTTGCTGCCCCCCCACGGCTCTGGGGTTTTCGTTTTCTTTCCTGATCGAATAATCAACGCCCCAGCTACAGCAGAGGGGGGAATGAGGGAATCTATCACTTCCTCCCTTTGGCTCTCGTGTTGAGGCAGCCTAGATAGGGCATCAGCTAAAAAGTTCTTCGAGCTGGGAATGTGTTTAAGAGTAAAGTCGAATTTGGCAAAGAACCTGGCCCACCAGATCTGCTTGGCAGTTAGTTTTTGGTGCCCTGTGAGAGCCTCTAGATTTTTGTGGTCTGTCCAGATTTCGAACGGAACCCTCGCCCCCTCTAGCCAAGACCGCCAGGTTTTCAATGGAAAAGTCATTGTGAATGCTTCCTTGTCCCAGACCGACCAGTTACGCTGCTCGTGCAAAAACTTTTTAGAAATATAGGCGCAGGGTCTTAGCCTCCCCTCTGCGTCCCTCTGCATCAGTATTGCTCCCACAGCCACATTGGAGGCGTCACATTGGACCACAAAGGGTTTCAGTTCGTCTGGGTGGGCCAGGACTGGTTCACTTGTGAACAGGCGCTTTAATTTATCAAAAGCCCGTTGGCATTCTGGGGACCAATTTAACCGTGCGCCGGGCTTTTTGGCCTCTGTTCCCTTCCCCTTAGTCTTTAGTAGGTCCGTTAGGGGTAGCATCTCCTGGGCAAACCCTTGGATGAACCCCCTGTAGAAATTGGTGAACCCGAGGAACGATTGGAGCTGTCTACGTGTCCTCGGGGCTCCCAGTCCAACACCGCCTGTATTTTAGCTGGGTCCATGGCTAACCCCTTTCCAGATACTCGAAACCCCAAATAGTCAAGTTCTGTCTGGTAAAATTCACATTTGGACAATTTCACATACAGTTTATGCTCGTACAGGGTAGATAACACCTTCCTCACCAGCTGGACTTGGGAGGCTAGATCTTTCAAATAGATAATGATGTCATCCAGGTACACCACTACCCCCTTGTACAAATATTCTCTCAGCACTTCATTGATAAAGTTCATGAACACTCCCGGGGCCCCCTGAAGACCAAAAGGCATCACCAAGTATTCAAACTGCCCCATCGGCGTGTTGAACGCCGTCTTCCACTCATCGCCCTCCTTGATTCTCACTCTGAAGTACGCATCCCTTAAATCCAGTTTGGTGAAAATGGACCCCTCTGATACTGTGCTCAATAAGGGATGGGGTAGGCGTTTGACATTGAAATCCCATTAATTCCACGAAAGTCAGTGCAAAGTCTAAGGCTCCCATCCTTCTTCTTCCGGAAGAGGACGGGTGCGGCGTGAGGGGCAGTAGTGGGTCGGATGAAGCCCCGCTTTAGGTTCTTATCAATGAACTTTCGCAACTCTGCTTTCTCTGCCCACCCCATGGAATACAGTTTAGCTTTGGGGAGCTCCTGGCCCAGGATCAGTTTGATGGTGCAGTCGGTGCTGCAATGGGGCGGCAGCTCATTAGCTTCCTCCTCGCTAAACACTTTACGCAAGTCCCGGTATTCCTTTGGAATCAATTTAATCTCCTCTACCGATACACACATTTTCTCATTTCTAGGAGGTGGATTGGGTCCCCATTGTCCTAGCCAGTGGTGGTGGGTGCACCGTTTATTGGTGAAGACTATAGTCTGTGTGCCCCACTGTATGTCAGGTTGGTGCCTGGCAAGCCAGCCCACCCCCAACACCACATCGAAGGAGGAGGAAGGGGCAATGACGAAAGCCTCCACCCCCCCCCCCAGTGTTCCTCTATCCCCACCGGTAGACCCTGAGTCTCTTCCACGCATAGCTTCCCTCTCATTACTGACCTGTCCATTTGTTCGAACTGGATCGGGTGGGGCAGTGGGGTCCGAGACAGTCCGAGGGCGTCTACCAATCTAGGGGTGATGATCTCTCGAGTGCACCCGGAGTCAATTAGGCCTCAGGCGTGCATGAATCATTTAAGCTTAGGGTTCAATAAAGTCAAAGGGACAAAAAAGAGGGCCTCTGTTATTCTCACTCGTAGTGGTGCCGTTAAATCCACAACCTGCCTCCCGGCACCCATCAGTGCAGGTCGCACTCGTTTCCCACCGGCTCGGACTCCCACGACTCTTCACTCAGGTCATCAACAATTATAGTATCCTCGTTAAGCACCATCGAGGTGGTGGTGCTACCCTGACTAGGTTCCTTGGACTTGGCCGGTGCCTTCTTGGGTCCTGCCGCCATCGGTTTCGGGTTCGGGGGGGGCTCGAGGTCTCTCCGGGCAGTTAGCGGCCAGATGCCCAGGGTCGCTGCATCTGAACGTACTTTTGACCCGTGGTGATTTTGGGGGTCACACCCTGGGTAGGGGCCTTCTTTGCTTCAGTCTTGGTGCCCGACCGAGCCTTGTGTCCCCCCTTGCTGCTGCCGTTGCAGGGCTAGGCATTTCATGTTGGTTTCGACTTCTCCCACCAGTTGCATCCACCCCTACAGGGTGGCGGGGCGGGCTTGGTGGAATTCCCTGCCCAGAAGGCTGGCGTTGAGGCCCCACTGGTAAGCTTCATTCTTCATCATCTCGCTCCAGTTCCTGACTTTTGCGCAGTGAGCCCTGAAATCCACCGTGTACTCCCTCACCAATTTCAACCCCTGTTGCAAGTCACGCAAGGCGGTGAGGGCCCGAGTCTCCTGTAAAGGATCCTCGTACTGAAGCAGCATGGCTTGCAGGAAATGCTCGACATTGTTCAGCTCGGGGCTTCGACTCTCGTACAGGCTCACATACCACCTCCTAGCCGCTCCCTTCAGTTTCGACCCCAAGTAGTCCACTCGGCTAGGTTCGTCAGGGAAAGTGTTCCCCCAATAGTGCATATAGCTATTGGCTTGTATGGTGAAGTACTCCACTTCTTCGGGGTCCCCATCGAAAGTGATGTCCAGCCCCTGGCCCCGTCTGAGGTCCCAGGGCCCAGGGCCCGGCGGTCCCGGTGGCCTTGGGGCGGCCGGTCCCGCCGGTGGGGCGGGAGGCGCTGGTGGATCCCAGGGCGCTGCCAGGGCAGCTGGGCTGACTGGTCCCGCTGGTGGGGGGTCTATCGGTGCTGGTTCCGCTTGCTGGCCCCCTCTAAAGCCCTGGAGCAGCAATCGGTCAATCTGCCTCTGCACCTCCCGGGTCATGAGAGCGGTATTCGCGTGGATCTCGTTCCTGAGGTCCCTTTGTATTGCTCTCATTTCCTTTCTCATTTTTTCCATAATTTCCTTCAAAGGGCTTCCATTTTCCCCCTCTGAGTCAGTTCCTTTACCCCGCTCCTCATCCGACTCGACGGGGTCTCTTCCCCCGTTGTCGCGGTCTGGGTTGTCCCCGCTCCCCGGGTTCCCGCCTTGACAGGGTCGGGTCAGCAAGTTTTCGTGGCGGCTCGGTGCTTCATCCATCAGGGGGGTTGAGGTTCTCAGCTAGCACTTCTGCGGGGTGATGAACAGCGTCGGGATTTGGAGGGGGGACCCTCCGGTTCTCCGCGCCCCGGTGATGTGCCAGGGGGGAGTTTTAATCTTCCCCAACGGTTCGGTAGGTTCTCTGTTATCCGGAACTTTTTCAGCCATCCGACTTAAAAGTGGCCGGTTCAGATAAGCCTTCAAAGGTTCAGTCTCAAAATGTCAGATGATGGGACCTCAGAATCAACCAGACCTTGAATTGTTGCAAAGCTAGGCTTTATTCTGTAATCCATAAGTATCTGAGCACAGGAAAATTGAGACTGAGACATTATAGTATTAGGAGGATGGCTATATGGGTATACATCAAAGGGAGTCATAGAATGCCACAATTCTAAACATTGTTGAGGTGAGGTGCAAAGATTCACACGGTCTTGTTCTCTTATCTTATTGTTACTGCTAGTCTTCTGGGGACAGCCCAGAGCCGTCCCTGGAGGTGCCTTATCTTCAAAGAGTGGAATTTCTGCTTTTGTTAGTACCAAGGGAAATGAAGGTTACAGTAAGCATTGGTAACATCTGCATTTTCTACTTTGATATGCAAGGTCCTTTCTCATGGTTAGTAACAGGGTTTAAAGATGGCTACAGTGCAGCTAAGCATTTCATTCAGTAAGGTTACAGAGCATTTTATTCAGCAAGGTTATATCAGCTGACAGTTAGTGTATAATAAACCTACTGAAAGGAATTCTTTTTAAAGCTTAAATTCTTTTCATCCTCACCATTTAAGGGGGAAATTGGCAAATGTTGAGGTTTAAGTGTAATTCAACTGTTCTGTAGATTATTAACAGGATACTAAATTAACTGGCCAATTTTTGAAAACCAGATAACTGAAAGGAATAGTACAATAGGCAAGAAATAGGGCTGATTATAAGGAAAAACTGACTTATTAAAGGAAAGAAACACAGTTCCATTGCCTATGCATTCCAGTATTCACATTTGAGTGGTTCCATTAGAAATATAATCTATAGACACTGGCACATGGTGTCTGGATTATGAGGATGTGAACAATTACCTAGAGTAGGGTTCAGAAAGAGGGAAAGTATCAGGGATTATGTAATCAGAACAGACATAAATCAATTCTGAAAGACATACATGGGATTGAAAACATATACAGACATTTCTGTTGTGGAGGATGTTTAGCCTGTAGATTTTCTATGTAGTGGAATGAATTTGTCAACCCTAGTAATGATATTAAAATGGTCTAAGTAAAAGAGTTGTGTAGCTGGTTAAATGTTTCTGTGAAAAAATTTACGTAGGGACCACTATGAGAAGTATGAAAATTAGGATTTTGGAACACAGGTCCCACATAAAACTTTGTATTTTGGAAGCACCTATGGATATTCATTTGATGAAAGAGGGGCATACTCCTGATGACTTGAAATCCTGTGTTATATTTAAATATACTGCCCATGCATATAATAGAACAGAAATCTAAAGCCCTGTTGCAACAAGAGACATTTTTGATTTACAAATTAAATTCCTGAATCTTAGTCTAGACTTTTCTCCATGTTTATAAGAACAGAGTAATCCAAGGTTAAATAATAAATGTATTCTGTATCTTTAAGTAAAACTTAGGCAACAGCGTGCAATACTTGTGTTAATTAGAGACCAAACATTTTAGAGACCTGAGGTCTCTTGGTAGTTGAGAACCAAGATGATTTGAAATTGACATGACAGCACACGCACACACACTCACACACAAACACAGGAAGTTTTACACCATAGCTATCTACTGTCAAGCTATTGGATCTCAAAGTAACCAGTCTTTGATTTGAAACAAAGTATGATTTATTCGATAGTCCAGAGCTGAGCTAAAGATTGGAATGGATACATAGTAACAGTGAAAGGCATACTTAAGGTGACACATCAAAGTGTTTTCTAAACAAAGCTACATTCTCTAAACAATGCTACATTCACGTGTGAAGATTCACACTCCCTTATCTCTTTGCGGTTTCCTTCCTTGGGGTCAGTCCTGGGAACCTTTACAGATACATCCAATTGCAATATTTCATTAGCATCAGATTATTGAAAGCAAGAAAGATTCACATAGCTTGACATACTGCCCCCCCCTAAGCTCTTGCTTAGGGTTTGTCTGGGTGCAGTAGGTAAATTTTTTTGAGAAGGAGGGGGACTCGGAGGTCTGAGGATTTCACCCACTCATCGCAGCTCGGAGGAAAGTATTTCCAGCGTACTAAATAATATAGGACCCCTTTCTTCATCTTGGCATCCAGCACCTCCTGCACCTCATGATGACTCTGACCCTTCACTTGAATAGGTTTGGGCTCTGGAGGGCGGGGGTGCCAAGATGTAGCCCCCGGATCTTTCTGAAGAAGGCTGCAATGGAAAAGAGGGTGGATTTTACTAAACAATTTAGGCAGTTCTAGCTCCACCATTACTTAGTTTATCACTCTCTTTATTTTGAAAAGACCCAAGTATTTATAGGCCAGCTTCCGAGACGTATGTGGCAATGGTAAGTTTTTGGTGGACAGGAACACTGTATCTCCCACTTTAAAATCCCGCTCTGGAGAGTGCTTTTTGTCAAACTGGGCTTTGTAGTCCCTTTTTGCCATCTCTAAGTTGTCTTGGATAACTGCCCAACCCTTCCCCAGAGTCTCCCACCATTGCTGGCAAGTTGTGGGTGGAGCCCCGCTGTTGCTGGGTAGGAGGGGGAAGGGTTTTCCCTCATAGCCGTTCACGATTTTGAACGGGTTAGCCTTCGTGGAGCTATGGAGACTATTGTTATAGCCATATTCAGCGAGGCGGAGCAGCTCCACCCAATTTGACTGTTGATAGTTCACGTAGCAACACAAATATTGTTCCAGAAGGCTGTTCACTCGTTCCGTCTGCCTGTCCGTCTGCGGGTGATAGGCGGAGCTCAGCCCTTGCTCCATGCCTGTCAATTTACAAAACTCACACCAGAAGTTGGCAATGAACTGTGGCCCGCAGTCACTAATGACCTTGTCTGGGAACGAGTGGACTTTTACCACGTGTTGAAAGAATAAATAGACAAGCTTTTTTTCTGTTGGGAGTTTTTTACACAGAATGAAGTGTGCTTGCTTTGAACATGTGTCCACCACCACTAGAATCACAGTTCGACCTTGGGACACTGGTAGTTCCACTATGAAGTCCATAGACACCACTGACCAGGGCTGCTCAGCCGTAGGGGTTGGTTGGAGGAGACCCGGTGGCTTCCCCCCCCCCCCCCGCTTTTTTGCCATTATACAGACCGGGCATGAGGCCACAAATTCAGAAATGTCTTTTTTCATGTGAGGCCACCAGAATTGTCTATTGACTAAGTGCAGTGTTTTCACATATCCAAAATGACCAGATATTTTACTACTATGGCAGTGCTGTAAAACTTCTCCTCGAAGGGTTTTCGGGACATACAACTTTCCATTCAGATACCAAAACCCTCCAGCCCCTTTCATGAGTCCCTCTGGCCTTTCCTCTCCCTCACGTTCAGCCTCTATAATCAGTCTATTACCCCCCCATGGCTCCACCACTGTTTTTTTCCCTGAACAGGTGGTCACTGCTCCCGCTACAGCCGAAGGGGGAATGAGGGAGTCTACCACCTCCTCTCGCTGGCTTTCGTGCTGTGGTAGCCTGGAGAGGGCGTCGGCTAAAAAGTTTTTCGAACCCGGAATATGTTTGAGAGTGAAATCAAACTTAGCAAATACTCCCGCCCACCGGATCTGTTTTTCAGTTAGTTTTCTACGCCCGGTGAGCGCTTCCAAGTTTTTATGGTTGGTCCAGATCCCGAATGGCACTCTAGCCCCTTCTAGCCACGACCACCATGTTTTCAAGGCAAAAGTCACTGTGAATGCTTCTTTGTCCCACACCAACCAGTTGCGCTGCTCATGGGAGAATTTCTTGGAAATGTAAGCACATGGTCTCAACCACCCTTCTGAGTCTTTTTGCATTAATATTGCTCCTACGGCCACGTCGGAAGTATCGCATTGAACCACGAAGGGCTTAAGCTCGTCTGGGTGTGTTAAGACTGGCTCGCTAGTAAACAAGCGCTTGAGTTTGTCAAAGGCTGCCTGGCAAGCCGGGGACCATTTCAACTTAGTTCTGGGCTTTTTCGCTTTGGGGGCCTTCCCTTTGGTTTTTAATAAGTCCGTCAGTGGTAGCATCACCTGGGCGAACCCCTGAATGAACCCCCTGTAAAAATTTGTGAACCCGAGGAAGGATTGGAGCTGTCTATGTGTCCTCGAAGGTTCCCAGTCCAACACCGCCTGTATTTTGGCTGGGTCCATCACCACTCCCTTCCCGGAACCCCAGGTAGTCGAGTTCCTTCTTGTGAAACTCGCACTTGGACAGCTTAGCATACAGTTTGTGCTCATATAAAGTGGTGAGCACCTTTCTTACTAGCTGGACATGGGAGGGTAGGTCCTTTGAATAAATAATGATGTCATCCAGGTACACCACCACCCCCTTGTACAGGTACTCTCTTAGGACTTCGTTGATAAAGTTCATGAACACCCCCGGGGCCCCCTGTAATCCGAACGCCATCACCAGATACTCGAATTGCCCCATCGGAGTGTTAAAGGCGGTCTTCCACTCATCCCCCTCCTTAATCCGCACCCTAAAATAAGCATCCCTCAGGTCCAATTTGGTAAAGATGGACCCTTCTGAGATGGTGCTTAGCAGATCCTTCATCAGGGGGGTGGGGTAAGCATTTGACATCGAAATCCCATTTATCCCACGAAAATCTGTACAAAGTTTAAGACTCCCATCCTTCTTTTGCCAGAAGAGGATGGGCGCGGCATGTGGAGCGGTGGCCGGCCTGATGAAGCCCCTCTTTAAGTTTTTGTCTATGAACTTTCGCAGTTCCGCTTTCTCCACCCACCCCATCGAATACAGTTTGGCCTTAGGTAGCTCCTGGCCAGGGATGAGTTTGATGGTGCAATCGGTGCTCCGATGCGGGGGCAATTCGTTCGCCTCCTCCTCGCTAAACACCCTGCGCAAGTCCCTGTACTCTCAGGAAATCAATTGGATTTCTTCCACTGACACGCACATTTTTTTGTTCCTGGGGGGCGCGTTGGGTCCCCACTTCCCCAACCAATGGTGGTGTTTGCACCGGTTGTCAGTGAAGTCTATGGTCTGCGCCCCCCACTGTATGTCCAGCTGGTGCCTGGCCAGCCACCCAACCCCCAGCACCACTTCAAATGACTAAGAGGGGGCGATCATGAAGACCTCCATGTCCCAATGCTCATCTATCCCCACCAGCAATCCCTGAGTCTCCTCTATGCAGGGTTCTCCTCGCATTATTGACCCGTCCATCTGCTCGAATTGGATCAGGTGGGGTAGGGGTGATCGCGAAAGTCTGAGAGCGTCCACCAATCTTGGGGTGATAATTTCTCTCATGAACCCTGAGTCAATCAAAGCTCGGGCGTGCATGAAGCGTTTAAGTTTCAGGTTTAGCAAAGTCAAGGAGACAAAGAATAAAGATCCAGTTATTCTCACCCGTAACAATGCCGTTAGATCCACGACCTGCCTCCCGGCACCTCTCAGTGCAGGTCGCTCTCGTTTTCCGCCAGCTCGATCCCCTACGACTCCTCACTCAGGTTGTCTAAAATTATAGTATCCTCGTCAAGCACTATCGAAGTTGCAATGCTACTGCAGCTTGATTCTTTTGGCTTGGTGGGGGTCTTCTTTGGTCCTGCCACCGTCAGCTTCGGGTTAAGGGGGGGGCTCGAGGCTTCTCCGGGCAGTTGGCAGCCAGATGGCCGGGGTCGCCACAGTGGAAGTACTTGTGACCCATGTTGGGTTTGGGGGTTCCCCCTTGGGTCGTTCCCTTCTTCCCGTCGGTTTTGCCCCCTGACCGAGCCTCACGCCCCCCCCCCTTTCCCCCTTGTTGCAGTTGGCATTGGAGGGCCACGCGTTTCATGTTGGTTTCTACTTCCCCCGTCAGCTGCACCCAACCCACCAGTGTCATGGGGCGAGCTTGCTGAAGGGCTTGATCCAGGAGACTGGCATTGAGGACATGTTGGTATGCCCCGATCTTCTTCATCTTGCTCCAACCGTGGACTTTGGCACACTGTGCTCTGAAGTCAGCGGTGTACTCTCTCACTGATTTCGACCCTTGCT
Source organism: Heteronotia binoei (assembly GCF_032191835.1). Taxonomy (NCBI): domain Eukaryota; kingdom Metazoa; phylum Chordata; class Lepidosauria; order Squamata; family Gekkonidae; genus Heteronotia; species Heteronotia binoei. The sequence goes on along the minus strand of NC_083237.1, from coordinate 34,894,748 downwards.
GCATGTCTCGCAGGGCCGTGATGGCCCCGGTCTCCTGGAGAGGGTCTTCATACTGAAGTAGTAGGGCTTGTAGGAAACCGGCCACGCTATCCAGCTCGGGCCCCTGGGTTTCGTACAGGCTCACGTACCAGCGTCTGACAGCCACTTTCAGTTTGGATCCGAGGTAGTCTACTCTACTTGGGTCATCAGGGAAAGTGTTTTCCCAGTAGTGCATGTAGCTGTTTGCTTGTATGGTGAAGTATTCCACCTCTTCAGGGTTGCCATTGAAGGTGGCGTTCAGTTCCCGACTCCGTCCAAAATCTTGTGGTCCCGGGAGCCCAGGCCTGGGCACCGGTCCTCCGGGTGGGGCCGGGACCACTTGGGGAGCCAGCGCTGCTGACGGGCTCGCCGGGGCCGGCGGGGCAGGTGGAGCCAGTGCGGGTGGCAGAGGCACTAGCTGCAGAGGTGCCGGTGCGGGGGGAGCCAGTGGACCTCTCCTGAAATCTCGTAGCAGCACTCGGTCGATCTGCCACTGTACTTCCCAGGCTATGAATGTGACATTCACCTGGATCTCATCCCGCAGTTCTCAGGCCATGGTCGCCATTTCCCCCCTCACTTTCTTTAGAATATCTTTCTCCTTGGGAGTGCTCCCATTTTCCTTTTCCGACTCTGATCCGCAGCCCCGGTCATCATCTGACCTTGGTTCTCCTCTCTTGTCATCCTCCCGATCCAGGCAGTCATCTCCCCTTTCCCCAGGGTTGCCGCTCTTTCCCCTTTGGCTCGGCCTTGTTAGGAGAGTCTCGTGGCGTGCCAGGGCCTCATCCATCAGGGTGGTGGAGGTTCACGGCTCTCACTTCCACGGGGTGATGAATAACTCCTGGATGTGAAGCAGGGATCCACGGCCTCCTACTCTCCATGCCCCGACGACGTGCCAGGGGGGAGTTTTCACTCCAGTTAGTCCAAAGGGTTCGGTGGGTTCTTTGTTATCTGGAACTTTTTCAGCCATCCGTTTAAAAGTGGCTGGTTCAGATAAACTCCAAATATGGTTCAGTTCCAAAATGTCAAGCTATTGGATCTCAAAGTAACCAGTCTTTGATTTGAAACAAAGTATGATTTATTCGATAGTCCAGAGCTGAACTGAAGATTGGAACTGATACATAGTAACAGTGAAAGGCATACTTAAGGTGACACATCAAAGCGTTTTCTAAACAAAGCTACATTCTCTAAACAATGCTACATTCACGTGTGAAGATTCACATGGCAATCCCTTATCTCTTTGTGGTTTCCTTCCTTGGGGTCAATCCTGGGAACCTTCGCTGGAGGCGCTTTATCTTCAAAGAGCAAATTCTTTCATTTGTTAGTAAAAGCGAGAGGAACAAACTACCCCCTAAATATTCCCTGCTTTGATGTCTCCATCTTGGCTTTGGTTAGTAGCATTCATGAAACTTTACAGATACATTCAATTGCAATATTTCATTAGCATCAGATTATTGAAAGCAAGAAAGATTCACATAGCTTGACATCTACGCTATAAAACAGTGCAAGCAGTATGTACTGTTAGCTGCTGAACAAATGAGAATGAGTCTTTATAAACTATTTAAAAGTATATTTATTGGTTATACAATGATTACATTTGATAGTTCCAGATATAATAAGAGGTTCTAAAAAAAAATAAGAGACTTTTGAAGACCATGAAAACATGCTTTGAAACCAGAGGGTGCATCAAGTCACTGACTCATCAGAGTGATGCATATCAATCTATGATGTTTTAAAAGGACATTTAAAGTGATCTCTCACTGTGTGGGAGTGGTCATTTGGATATTATCTAAATGGTGGAAGTATACCCTTGAAAAGATATTTCTATGAGCCTTAAACTCTGATAATTGTGGGAAGATTGTATGTTGACAATAGGAATTAACAAAGTTATTTTGATTACACATGGTCATAAGAAATGACATATGATTGTATATTACTGGCACTGTAAAAATAGAGAATATTGTTAGATTTTACATGGGTGTCTTTTGCAATTTATTGTCTTCTATACTCTGTGGTCACTTAGTCTGTTGAATTCATCATTACTAGCTGAAGCAAAACCACAAGTGATTATTCTTAACAAATGCCATACCCTTTCTCCCCAATGGGGAACCAAAACAGCTTACATCCTTCTCTCCTCCATTTTACCCTCACAAGAAGACTGTGATACAGACCTGACAGAAAAGTTCTAACTTGGCTACTCTCAAAATGACATCCAGCCACCAAGGCAAGGACAGTGCACAAAGCTCTGGTAGAGCCATTATGGGATTTAGAGTTCTTGGGCCAACTTTTTCAACCAAATGTATTTTTTTTCAGTTAACCTAAAAAGGAAAAAAGGTGAGTTTCATGTTGCCTTTCCAGTGCCAGCTTTTTAATGAGGGTTTTTCTAGGGTTCCCCACTACCATGCGGGGCCAAGATAGGGTTGCCAACATCCAGTTGTGTATATATAGGAGAACACTCCTCGAGAACTTTAATTAATATATATATTGAAAACAATTTTAAACAATATTTTAAATCACAATATTTTTCACATTAATTTGAAATTAGTTCACAGTCCAATAAACAATGTTTTTCTTCATTTGTAGGACTTCCTGAAGTCCAATTCACCAATGCAGGTGTGATTGCAGTTCCCAAATTGGTGTGGCTGCAACTGGACTACTGCTTCTGTCCACTTTCAGAGAATCCTTCTTCAGGCAGCTCACCAAGGGATACAGTTTCAATTTGGCTCGGCTCTGCTTATCTCCAGGGATCAAGCATGGTTCCTTACATTTCTCTTTGTCCTTAGCTTCTTTTGAAAGGGCCCTCACACAACATGCAGTTGTGGGCTTCCTGCTTTTACAATTGATCTCTGGATTGCAGAGATCATTCCCTCAGAGCTAATGGCTGCTTTGGTTGGTGAACTCGGTATTGTACAGTGCCAAGATACCTCCCCTCCCCCAACTTCACCCTCCCCACCCTTCCCCCCAATCTCTATGAAGAGTTTTGGATACCATAGATGGATGGACAGATGAACTGATCCTTTTATTATAATAGATGAGAACAGTCCGTGTCATTTCTGCATCTAGATTTTTCACCAGCACAATATAAAAAGCAGGATGTTACCTCAGAGAGGAGAGCTGCTATGGCCCCATGTTCCACCCACATAACTGTGGTTAAAATTATTTCAGTTTTGGGGGAAATGGTTGAATGTAAAGTATATCTTTTGCTGGACCAATCCTTCCTCAATATTCTTGTGTTCCTGAGGTACTGATGCCAGAACAATCAGTGCACAGATAAGGACAAATGTGGTCCCACTCCCAGACTGGCATCCAGCTTGCTAGACAAGGCTGGTATGTGGAGCTCTGCCAGAGCCAGAATAGGTTTTGGACTTTTAGAGCCAGCATATTGACTGCCTGTTTTTCAACCAAATGTAATTTTTTTTTCAGATAATCTAAAGAGAAAAAATGGTGAGTTTCTTGTTGCCTTTCTGGTGTCATTTTTTTTAAAATGAGGGTCTTTCTAGGGTTCTTAACTACCACATGAGATCAAGATAAGGTTGCCAAGCTCTGGCAGTGAACTGGAGATTTCCTGCTTTTACAATTGATCTCTGGAATCCCTTGGAGCTAATGGCTGCTTGGGAGGGTAAACTAATGCTGAGGTACCCTTTCTGTCTAGCCTGTCTGTCTTCGCAATGGGGACACAAAGCAGTTTCCAGCATTCTCCATTTTATGTATCCTCACAACAACCCTGTGAAGTACGTCTGGCTGACAGAATGTGCCTGGCCCACTATCAAACTTACCTCCAGCTTGTGAGACAAGACTGGTGCAAAGAGGTCTATAAAAGCCATAGTGGACCTTCATATTCTTGAACCAGCATTTAGGGTTGCCAGCCTCCAGGTGGGACCTGGGGATCTCCCACTTTTACAACTCATCTCCTGCTAGCAAAGATCAGTTGCCCTCAAGAAAAATGGCTGCTTTGAAGGGTGGACTCTATGGCATTGTACCAGGCTGAGGCCCCTTTCCTTCCCAAACCCTGCCCTCTCTCAGATCCACCCCCAAAGTCTCCAGATATTTTCCAAAACAGACCTGGCAACCCTATTGGTTGCTTATTTTTTGTTTTAAACAATTTATTGGTAGCATATGGTTACAAAGCTTATCTATTTCTTAATTTTTTTCTTTTTTTTTCACATTAACCCATATGACATTTCCATCCCCCCTCCCTCCAATGTTGACTTCCCCGAGGTTATAAGTTCAAATCCATACTAAAGGCACTTCTGATTGCTCAAAGTTCCGTATATATATTCTTACAACTAAAAAAATGTCCAATATTTCTTTACTTTCCAAGTTTTCTCCATATATCCTTTAAATTTTCTCCACTCCCTTTTGAATATCTCTAAATCATAGTCTCTTAGTGTTCTGGTTAATTTGTCCATTTCACACCACGATAAAACTTTCATGGTCCATTCCCATTTATCTGGTATTTTTTCTTGCTTCCAAAGCTGCGCGTACAAAGTCCTAGCAGCTGATAACAGGTACCAAATTAAAGTCCTGTCTTCTTTTGGGTATTTTTCTAATTGTAATCCAAGTAAAAACGTCTCTGCAATTTTCTTAAAATCATAGCCCAAAATTTTGGTGATTTCTTGTTGTATCATCTTCCAGAATTCTTTCGCTCTTTCACATGTCCACCACATATGGAAGAAAGAACCTTCATGTTTTTTACATTTCCAACATCTATCCGACATTTTCTTACTTATCTTAGCCAATTTTTTCGGAGTCATATACCACCTATACATCATTTTAAAACAGTTCTCCTTAATGCTTTGACAAGTTGATATCTTCATTGAGTTCTTCCAGAGGTGCTCCCATGTTTCCATTTGTATTTCTCTATTCACATTAATTGCCCATTTGACCATTTGAGACTTTACTACTTCTTCTTCTGTAGACCATTTCAATAATAACTTATATACTTTTGATATCAATTTTTCATTGTCACCTAACAGGACTCTTTCCAGTTCTGTTTGTTCTCGTCTAATCCCCTCTGATTTTATGTCATTTTCCATCAAACTTTTAATTTGTTGCATTTGAAACCAATCATAATTGTTATTTAGCTCTTCTGAGGTTTTTAATTCAATTTTGTCTCCTTGAATCTTAAGCAGTTGGTTATATGACATTTCTCTTTTTTCTTCAGAATCAGCTGTTATTTTTATTACTTCTGCTGGCACTATCCATAATGGTTTTCTCTCGTCCCCGTATTTCTTGTATTTTATCCAAGTATTTAGTAATGTATTTCTGACATAGTGGTGAGAGAAAAAACCATCCATTTTATTCTTCCCATAATACATGTATGCATGCCAGCCGAATCTATTTCCGTGAGCTTCTAACCACAAAGGTTTTTTATCTAACAGCATTATCCAATCTTTTATCCATGTCAAACAAACTGCATCGTGGTATAGTCTTAGATCGGGAAGTTGAAAACCTCCTCTCTCTTTGGCATCCGTTAAGATCTTCATCTTTATCCTTGGTTTCTTTCCGGCCCAAATGAAATCAGAGATTTTCCTTTGCCATTTGTTGAATTGTTTTGCTTCTTTTACAATCGGGATGGTTTGAAACAAATACATTATCCTTGGCAAAATATTCATTTTGATTGCAGCTATCCTGCCCAGTAAGGACAAGTTGAGTTTATTCCATTTCATCAAATCTTTGTCCATCTTACACCACAGTTTTTCATAATTGTTTTTGTATAAATCAATGTTCTTCATTGTTATCTCTATTCCAAGGTACCTAACTTTGGTTGTGACTTCACAACCTGTCACCTTTTGTAGTTCGTTTGTTTTATTTGGTTGCATGTTTTTACAGAGACTTCCTGTTTGGCTGGAAGACAGTCTGCAGCTCCCTAACAGAGGGGGATTTTATTGTCACTGTTCAGGGTATTAAAGACCCCTGATAAGGTCTATGCTCATTAACCCTAGGCAAGGGTTAACCCAAGACGACTTATCTTCCTTTAATGCTGTTGATATCGAACTGGAGCAGTCAGGGAGCTGACTCCTTCATTTCTTGATGTCCGGCAATGGAATGTCAACCATCGTCTGCAGTGACTCTAAAGTGACTTCGGTCACTTAAGGCTGTTGGAATCCAAGCACGCTAGAAGGACTGATTTTAATTGCAAGAAAATAGCAGCCGGGGGAGTTGAGAACATCTAAAAGGTAGACTCATCATTCTTATCTTCACTCTGAGAGACTTTGAATATAGTTTAAACACTGAGTGGATTAATAACAGACGAAGGCAAAGCATAATTGAATGGAAAAAAAAACTTTTACCTTGTTAAGCTGAGCTCTGTGGCTTTGGATGTGAACAACAGCAAAAAAAAAAAAAAAAAACCTTTCAAGATAAGAGTGAAAGTTGGCAATGGGAGGCTGGTGACGCAGAAGAAAGAAAAGAGAGTTGCCGTGTATATATGCCCATAAACTGCAGAACCTAGAATGAACTGAGCTGAGTGGGGGCACAGCAGGAAAAGAATTCAGCTTGGGAAAACTGAACGCCGTAAAAACAATTGCCTTCAAAGATATTTTGGAGAAAGGACATATTGTTGTGAATTTTTGTGGTTGCGGTTTCTTCATGCAGCTCAAAAAACTGCGAGATTAGACACGAGATCAGTCTAAGCTGTGACAGGAAGTGAAACTAAAAGGGGCTGGACAATAAATCAGAGCCTATAAGGACAACAAGAGCTGTGACATCCGACCTTTGAACTAGGAAGGAATTGAGTCCAAGACTCAGATCAAGAAAGACGAAGAGAGACCTCTCTAGGCTGGAACTGTACCATAGAGAAATAACGATTGCCATTTTAAAAGGGAGAAAAACTGTCAAAATTGTTAAAATTCAATATCTTTGCTCAGGAAGAAGGGAGAAAAACGAAACTAGTCTCATCTGAAAGAACTGGCTCTAAGCTATTGGATTGGATGCTAAATTTTATGTGGGGATTTTTTTAAGGTTTGGTGATTTTTTATATGTCAGTAGAAAGAACAACACGTGCAAGAGCCCAATCATTTGACAAGATGCAGGCTCAATTTGACGCTCTGGAGGCAAAAATGTTAAAAGCTATGGACAAATTGCATTTGGCAATAAAAAAAGATATTAAAAAAGAAGTTGGAGACCTTAAGAAGGAGATAGAGAATTTTAAGGAAGAGACTCAAAATAAAGTGAAAGAGGTAGAGATGAAAGTGGATACACAGGCCTCTGCCTTGCTAAAAATTCAAGAAAAGGTCATAATACACGACTGTAAGTTGCTGGAGTCACAAGTGCGTCTAAGAGGGGTACCTGAAAAAGAAGACACAGACTTAAAAGGCTATATGGTGGATATCATCACTGAGTACATAGAAGAAGACCCTGACAGATTTAAGAGTATGTTGGAGGGTGCCTACAGAGTCAACTCAGTTTATGCGAAAAATAAAGGTCTGCCAAGAGACATCGTCATAAGATTAAGATCAAAAGAAGTGGCAGAGAAAATTTTGAGGAAAGGGTACCAAAAAGCCTGGGCAATAGAAGGGAGCAGAGTTAAAATAATGAAAGAGCTACCAAGAGAAGTGATCAGCGATAGGAAAAAGTACAAGAAGCTAACCGATCAGTTGCGTGCAGAGGGCACAAGATATAGATGGATAATACCAGAGGGTCTTGGATTTGAACAAAATGGCAAAAGGATTACAATAAGAAGCGAACAAGAGATGCATAGCTTTTTTGAAGAAAATAAAGAACCAACATCATAATGGAGTACAAATTACTATCTTGGAATATAAATGGACTAAATTCACCACAGAAAAGAAGGAGAACATTTCATTGGATTAAAAAGCAAAAATGTAATATAATTTGTTTACAGGAAGTTCATATACAACGCAAGGACAGTAAATTTTTGTGGAATAGAAATTTGGGGTTGGAATTTTTTTCACTAGCAGAGCAAAAGAAAAGAGGGGTGGTTTTTTACATTAAAGAACAACTTGACCCAAAATTAATCTTTAAAGACAAAGAAGGAAGATACATTGCTGTTGAGGTGACGATAGAGGCGAAAAAAACGTTACTACTAGGACTCTATGCACCCAATGGAGCGAAAGACAAATTCTTTAAAGACATAAATAGACAAATGGACGAAGAGACTTATGACCAGGTATTGATGATGGGCGATTTTAATGGGACAATACAAAATAACCTTGACAGATCAAGTCCAAAGAAGAATGATAAAGAAGGGAAGCTGCCCAATTCTTTCTTTGAGTTGATTAAACAGGAAAATCTAGAAGACATTTGGAGAAAGTTCAACCCTGAGGTAAGAGACTATACATTTTTCTCAGCAAGGCATAATTCTTTTTCCAGAATTGACATGTTGTGGGGTTCCCAAGGCTTGGGCCTCATAACAAAAAAAATTGAGATTCTTCCAAAGGTTTGGGCGGACCATAATCCAATATGCTGGTCAACAAAATTGCAAAGAAAATCAAGAAGATGGAGAATTAATGAGGATTTACTACAAAATAAAGACACTGTATCATTCTTAGAAAAGGAGACTGCAGCATTCTTCCAAATAAATGAAACGGATGATATGGAATATCCAACAGTATGGGACACTTATAAAGCAGTAATGAGGGGTATATTAATTACATTGAATAATAAAGACAAAAGAGCAAGAGAAGAAAGGCTGTCAGCACTGCAAAATGAAATAGATAAAAAAGAAAAGGACTTAAAAAAAAGACCAGGGAAGAAAAAATTAATAAAAGAAATTACGATATTACAATCCCAAGTTAAACATTTGCTGAATAAAGAATTAGAATGGAATTTAAAAAATTTGAAACAGAAATCGTTTGAAAGTGCAAACAAACCTGGTAAATACCTGGCCTGGCAATTAAAAAAAAGGAAAGAAAATAAGACTATAAATAAAATCATGGCAAATGGGAAAACAGTAGTGGATCAAGAAGGAATTAAAAGAGAATTCTTTAAATACTATGCAAATTTATTCAAGGGTGTGAATGTAAGTAAAGAAAAAGTGGAAGAGTATCTACGAAACATTCAGGTGGCACCTTTGACGGAACATATGAAAAAGATATTAAATGACCCAATAGAGAAAATTGAAATAGAAGCAGCAATAAAAGCAATGCAAGAGGGTAAAGCTCCAGGGCCAGATGGATTTACGTCAAAATTTTACAAATCTCTCAAGGATGAATTAACACCCAAACTGTTGAAGTTGTTAAACACGATAAGAGAAGAAGGGAAAATCCCAAAGACCTGGAGGGAAGCTGTAATCTCTCTGATTCCTAAGGAAGATAAAGATAGCACAAACGTAAAAAATTATAGACCAATCTCATTGTTGAATAATGACTATAAGATCTATACAAGAATTTTAGCAGAGCGACTGAAACAATACCTGACCAACTTTATAAACAAAGACCAAGCGGGATTTCTTCCTAAAAGACAAATAAGGGACAATGTAAGAGCTGTTATTAATGTTGTGGAATACTATGAAAAGCACCCGGAAAAAGAAGTGGCCTTATTTTTTGTTGACGCAGAGAAAGCCTTCGACAACTTAAATTGGGACTTTATGTTTGCGGTAATGGAAAAAATTAATTTAGGGGAACAATTTATAAAAATGACAAGAGCAATATATACAGATCAGCATGCAAAATTGTGTATAAATGCAGACCTTACCAAAGAATTGAAAGTGAGTAAAGGAACAAGGCAAGGATGCCCGCTATCACCATTGTTGTTTATAATGACTCTTGAAATTTTGTTACAACAAATTCAAAAAGATGAAAAAATAGAAGGTCTAAAAATTAGAAGATTCTCTTATAAATATAAAGCTTTTGCAGATGATATAGTGTTCATAATGGAGAATCCGGTTCAAGTGTCACCACTGCTGTTAGCTAAGATAAAAGAATACGGAGAACTAGCAGGATTATACATAAATAAGGAGAAATCGAAATTCCTCTGTAAAAATATTGGTTGCTTATTTTTTCAAAGAGTATTTTTTAAGACTACAAGCAGAAAAAGTTATTCATGGTCTTTTCTAGTGTCAAGAATATAGGGATTCTTCTAGGGTTGCCAATCTCCGGATAGGTCTGGAGGCCTCCACAGAAACTATAATGAAACAGCACACTGCATGGATCAGTTCCCCTGGAGGAAATGGCTGCTTTGGAGGGTGGACTCTATGGCATTATACCTCCCCTCAACCCAGCCCTCTTAAGGTGCCACCCCCAAATCTCCAGGAATTTCCCAACCCATTTGACAACCATGCTTACTTCACTCACCAACCTCATAGCTCCCTATGATCACCATTCCCTTGGAGCTATTTGATGGTACTTTGTATACTGCAAGAGCAGGTAAGCCTCCTGCTGAAAGTGTAGCACCAATACAAAATGAAGCAATGTGAAGAGTTATCATCTCTTCTTTCTTTTTGCAAGATGTAAGCAAAATAAAATTTTTAATCTATGTCATACTCTGTCTTTACCCAAAATGGGGACCCAAAGTACATTCCCCTCTCCTCCAGTTTATCCTTACAACAACCCTGTGAGATAGTTCTGACTGAGACAGAATGACTGGACCCCTCCCAAGTTGACCTCCAACTTGCAAGGCAAAGGCCAATGCATGGAACTCCGTCAGAACCAGAATGGGCTCTGTATTGCTGGTTAATTTCTGAACAAAGCTAATTACTCTTTGTATCTGTGTTCTTTCCTTTATTCTCAGAATTTTTAGATGCCCGTTTCTGCAGAGGTAAGAGTAACCTAGAAAGAAAGAAAGAAAGAAAGAAAGAAAGAAAGAAAGAAAGAAAGAAAGAAAGAAAGAAAGAAAGAAAGAAAGAAAGAAAGAAAGAAAGAAAGAAAGAAAAGAGTATGGGGGTGGGGCAACTTCCACATATTTCTCTTGGTTGTATAGGGCTTATCCAGAGGAAACCATAAATAACACCACACCTCTTCTTTTGTCATCCTACCTCAGTGTACAGTTGCCACACAGTGCAGAAAACTTCTGTTTGGCCATGATTATAGTTGTTCCCAGATTCTTTGCTATGATTTTTAAAAAAAGAAAAACTCTAGCCCTAGTAATTGCCAGAGATATGTGCTGGCAGTGTTCTAGCAACTCCCTTAGTAAGAAGTAGCCTTGTTCCTACCCTGGGGCATATTTTACTATTTTATCATTCATAATCTTAGCGTAATTCAATACAGAGAAGCATAGACAGTGATATTCTTCATGTGCTCAAAAGGTAAATCTTCAAATTGGGAGAACACCTAGCCATGTCTGAGGATTCTGCCAGCCTAGAAGAACCTTCTATTTTACAGGAAAAGGTTTTGGTTTTGAAAAACGAGAGGGTATAAAAAACTTCAGAGATATCAACTATTTGGGATTCTTATTACTACACCTCCTTACATATTACCTGAAACAAAAACCTCAGGAGGGCATATCCTTTTTGCCACCTTGTTTCTCCCTTTTTACACTGCTTGGGATTTTAATTTTCTGCACCTCCTTACATGGGAGGGAATTCAGAGAATCTGATAACACTATATTGATATAACAATATGCTGGGACTGGTTTATGTTTTGTTTTTGTTTCTACTTGCCAAATCTCCAGTGGCCCAGAGGAGAGTGAATGGCCACTGCTGGAGGACTGGGGCAGGGAAAACTGTAGTAAAGCCTGTCATGTGGAAGCCCCATTGCTGCTGTCCTTTAACAGCAGCCTCACAGAGCCCCTTGGTGCAGAGTGTTAAAGCTGCAGTACTGCAGTCCAAACTCTACTCACGACCTGAGTTCAATCCCTGGAAGAAGCTGGGTTTTCAGGTAGCCGGCTCAAGGATGACTCAGCCTTCCATCCTTCCGAGGTCAGTAAAATGAGTACCCAGCATGCTGGGAGGAAAGTGTAGATGACTGGGGAAGGCAATGGCAAACCACCCCGTAAAAAGTCTGCCGTGAAAATGTTGTGAGAGCAACATAACCCTGGAGTCGGAAATGACTGATGCTTGCACAAGGGACCTTTCCTTTCCACTAGCAACAGGGAAACCATGTAAGCCTATCCCCATGTGGAAAGTATCTTAGAGTATTGAAGAGGTCAAATAGCAAATAGCAAGTCAAAAATGTATGGCTGCAACACTTTCAATAGCTGCTAATTAACAGTCTCACTTCATATCTCACAACTGTCACTGTTACAAGTTGAAGAAACCTGTATCCTCTCTTTGGGTGCAGTCACACCAGAGATTTGGCATGGCAGTATCCTGGCACTGAAAAAGCCAGCTCTCTTTGATCCAGACCTCAGCATTCACAAAGCCCCTGCCCTGCTGCCGGGAGAGGCATGGGCTGCACATGCACAAAAGGAGCATTCAAACTGCTCATGTGCATGTGGGGCAGGTGAAATGTGCAATCAGGCAGCTGGGAAACATGCCCTATATATGCTATAGAGGTTTGCTACCAGGAAGTTCCCAGTAGCTATTTAATCTGGTCCCAGCCTGTCCTCAGACGAGGTACGTATGGGTGGGACTCAGGAGTCAGATGTGCACATGTGATTGTGCACATTAAATCTGGATGGGAGGTGTGGCTAGGTCGATCCAAATTTCTCATGTGATCGCACCCTTTGTTAAGATTGCTACCAACAAATGAATACACCATAAATAATTAAGGCACCATTTTGGCATTGTAAACCTGAATCATGATAGAATAAATCATGATGGAATAAATTATCTACCTTTGATATGAAAAATCAGTTAGCTGATCAGATTCCAGTGGTGCATAATGCAGATGTTTTTCAGCATAGTGAAATAAAAGGCACAAAGACTTACAGAAATAAACTTCTCTAGAAGATAACTATCTATGAGCCATCTGAACTTAACTCTACTATCCAAGATCGTGTCATTAATTTTAATTAATCTGCAGATATTAATACCTGCCCTTTGTGCCTTCTAATTAAGCTCTTTTATTTCCTTTGCAGAAAATGTGTTCTTTGACCCTGAGACAGCTCACCCAAGACTAGAAGTGTCTAAAGATGGAAAATGTGTGAAGGACACAGGAAATATTTCAAATGTTTCTAAGAGCAAGAAGAGATTTGACTCCCATATATTCATCCTGGCAAAAGATGGGTTTTCCAAAGGCAAACATTATTGGGAAGTGGAGGTTGGACAGAAAAAGAACTGGGTCTTAGGAGTGGCTTCTGAATCCATTTGTAGAACAGGAATAATCATACAGTCCGTTCAGAATGGTTTCTGGGTCATAAAACTTGAAAATGGGAAAGAATATTGGGCTCAGGAAAACCGCTTGAGTGTGAAACTGAATGAAAAACCTTCAAGAATAGGTATATTTCTAAATATATTCAACAAAAGTCTCATTTTTTATGATGCCCACAGGAAACTTAAGTTGTACACTTTCACTGACAGTTTTTCTGAGAAGCTGTATCCATTCTTCTCTACAGGGTTAGAGGCAGATAGCCTACCTCTGAGAATTCCTCCATATTTTGAAGAGGAAGAAGACTGAAAAGACCTCTACAGATAACTGTATTTAGGGCAACACACATACAGAAGGAGCAGGGCTGAACATGGGGCCCATCACCCGCTTATGCTCTTATGCCACTTATTTTAAGGAATGTTGTTGTCTGAACACTCCTAATGCATTTGTACACACTTAGGCACTAGATCCACTTCAGAGTGAAAGATTTTTCATTTTTTTAATGAAATCACACTTGAATAGGTATAAATACTGCTTATTTCAAAAAGCCTGCTATGATTTAATACTGCTTGGAAAATGTTAAGTCTAGAGTTGTGTTGGAAGTAAATATTGTGGGTGTTGGGTGAAGAGAACGTCTTCATCTGTCCTACTTTTTTTGTTCCTTCTTTCCTCTCATGGCCCTACATTTACAATAGTATCAGTTTGGAGGACGACTTCAGATTTATACAAAGAGGCAAGAGTGAGATAACATTTGAAATAGTATACTTTTATTTCAGAAGTTTCTCACACACACAGGACTAGAGGAATATTGCAAATGCAGTTGTTCTTGAAAGGGATCTTCCTAGGTCTTGTGCATGGGTTTAGCTTTTTTTGTTGCTTCTCATTAATGTTTTTCTTGAAGACTTTATGTACATTTGGTTCTGTTTAAAGTTTTTGAATTCTTTTCATTCCTGATTAAGAATTTTGAAACAGGGAAAGAAAGGGAATGTTCATGTTCAGGTTTTACGCATAATGGTGAATTATTATTGTTTCATTGAATGCCTAAGTAGCCCTGTATAAAATAAATGTTTAAAAAAATCTCTCGTAAACATAATTATTATATAGACCAATTGTTGGGTGTATCACTTCAGCAAGTGAACAGCAGGGAGGGGTTTCAGATCGGCACGGGGGACGGGGGGGGAGAGAAGCCTATTTGTAGCCGGAGCCCCTGGAAGGTTTACTGAGTTAGACAAATTAGTGGGGGGGGGGCCTGTTACTTTACTTGAGAAGCAGAGAAAGTGTTTAGGGGCAAACTGGGTGGCCTCCTGCCCCCCCCCCCCCGAACAAAAAATGTTTCTGTGGTACAGATTTTCAGCCATCACCAGGAGGATTGCCAAAACAATGAAAAACTGTAACCAAGTTTCCACCAATGCTGCTCCACCCTGAGGCTTCTGCCCGCACCCCCCCCCCGGCCCCCCGCCCAGCTCAAGTAATCAATTTTCCATGGGCACATTTTGAGCCACAGCCACTTCCAGGTCCCTGCGTCTTTTCTGGATTACGTTGCCGCGTAGAGAATTGGAGGTTGCCATGACTCAGTATGCACCCATGGAGCAACTGGTGGGAAATCTATCACTTGCTCCGAGGAAAACAGAAGCCTGGAAGTGGAGCAACGCTAGTGGGAAACAGGTCAGAGTTACAACAATCTTTATATCAATAAACTTTAGCAAAGGTGATTTCAATCTCTTGTTTCAATTTTTATATTCTACTTAAAGCAACAGATCCATATATTTTTACAATATCACTTATGATCTTTTGTATGTGTATTCCATGGAGGCACAGTCCATAATACTCAACATACAAATGTCCTTCCTATCACCAACCCAATCAGTGTTTGATGTTGATTGCAGCAGTCTTAGGCGAATCCAAACAATGTGGGTGATGAATACAGTAGTAGTAAATTTCCTTCACTCACAGTATGCTGAGAAGGAAGCTGGCAACCCTAGAGGAGCCGGTACAAAGGGTGCATTTGCACTACACTAAGTAATGTGTTTTGCAACTGGATTTTTACTGTATAAGAATAGCAAAAATCCAGTTGCAAAACGCATTACTTAGTGTAGTGTGAATGCACCCTACTTAATGACTGCTGCTCCCTATCAGTTATTATCTTTTATAACTCTTTCCCTGCATAATAAATGTACATAGAGTTCAAGGTCCACGGACATGTTTGATTAGTTAGTTGAAATCAATAAAACTCATTGGGAAGCTGATCTCTGCTACCTGGGTTGCCTAGCAACAGACTCTGGCTAGCAGCTTTTCCAGTGCCCTGATCCTTGTCTGTCCTAGGGCAAGACTGAGGGGAGGGGGGAGAGAAAGAGTGACAGGAAAAAGGTGGCAGCTCCTGGTGGGCCAGGCCTTGCCACCTAGTCACATTACGATGGCAACTGCAGCTTCCTGGCTATTTTGGCTACCTTCAAAGGCTGTGTGTGCTGGGAGGTCATCTGTGTGGACCATTGATGGGGCAGCAGAGGTCTGTTGCTGGTGATGCCTTTTGTGAGGCTGCAGTAGAGTGGCAGCCCTTTTTGAGGCCAGCTGACAGAGAGAAAACAGAGAAGCATTGGAATGTAGCTGTCTCTGAGGTAAGACTGTTTTGGTTGTTTGTTCTACATTCCTGGGCCTGCAGTAGGCAGGGGAGTCAGCCAATGTCACCCAAGAGCGGTTGACCAATGGTTTGATGAGTCAAAGGCTGATGCACGGTCCCAACCAATCACGGTGTTCCATTTTGCCAAGGCAAAAGGGCTTTTGTATCTATAAGATAAGCTTTTGTGTGCCTTCATACTTCTTCAGTTATGGGAAGGGGAGGGGAGGGAGAGAGAGAGATAATATGGAGTCCTGTGTTTAAGACCAACAACATTAGGTTTAAAAGGCAATGAAGGTTGATTTTGTCAGTAAAAGGTGGGGGGAGGAGGCCCTTTCCAGGACTATTTTGAGCTTTGAAGGGGAACTCATTGGGGCTAGTCCTGACTAGGATTGCCAGCTTGAGGTTGGGAAATTCCTAGAGATTTTGAGGTGGAGTCTAATGATGCCAGAATTTGGATAGGGGAGAGGCCTCAGCTGAATATAATGTCACAGAATCCACCCTCCAAAGCAAGTTATATTCTCCAGGGGGAGAGAGATCTGTTGTCTGGAGTTCAGTTGTGATCCCAGATCTTCAGGCTCAACCTGGAGTTTGGCTACCCTAGACCTGATAGCACCCTCTGGGTGACTGCACCACTTAAAATCATCTGTTAATTATCTTATTTATTATATGTTATACCCATGCATATGCATGAACACATAAGCCACACTTCAGCGGGGAGGGCAGGATATAAATGGAACTAAATAAATAAATAAAAGCACAATGTATTACTATAAACTGTCAGAACACCTGCCTTGAAAACTCTATGATTAACCAAAAGTATGATACTTCTTGATTCTTGTTTAATCCGTAAGGAACATATGCTTTTAACCTGTGGATCCAAAAACCTCTTGATTTAATAGAATTTTATATATATCTTCCCTTTTGTAAGGATGGAATACATAAATAAAAATAACACAAAAGTGTAAATCCTCCATTTGATGGCCCTTTTCTACAAAGTGACTCGCCAATGGGGTGTAAAGGTTTTTATTGCTGATGCATGATTTATGTTCAATAATTCTAGTTCTCACTGACTGCATACTCATCCCCACATAAAAGATTGACAAGGGCACTTTAAGATGTAAATAACCCTCCTCAAGTTACAATTGGCAGAGATCATGTTACTGTCCCCTTTTCTCAGCATTCCTTCAATGGCTCCATATTGTGTTCATCCAGGGGAAACCATCCATGCTGCCGTAACAGTAGACTTGTGAATTGGGGGGTGGGGAGCTTCATCCAGGCAAGTGCCACTGCCACTGTCCTATCCTTCCTCTATCTAGCCCCTCATACTACAAAGCAGCAACAGTGCATGAAGGGGTAACAGTCACCTCTGTGGGTACTCATGCTGCAGCCCAGGTCCCCAGCCATGAGGATCCCTATCCAGCGGTGAGAAGGGGACAAAAGCCAGTAGAAACTAGGAGGGGTCCACAAGGGACTACAGCTTGCTGGAGGCTGCAGGAACCAGTGGGCATCATCACCATTTGCTTCCTGTCAGTCAAGACTGGCAGAAGGTATGAAAAATCTATAGAGGATGCTATGGCATCCCATCCAGACTTAATGAAGCCCCCAACATAAGAACATAAGAGAAGCCATGTTAGATCAGGCCAATGGCCCACGAGTTCTTGTATTGTGAGAAAGGGAGAAAAGTACTTCTTTCTCTACTTTCTCCATCCCATGCATTATCTTGTAAACCTCTATCATGTCTCCCCACAGTCGAAATTTCTCCAAGCTAAAGAGCCCCAAGTGTTTCAACCTTTCTTCATAGGGAAAGTGTTCCAGCCCTTTAATCATTCTAGTTGCCCTTTTCTGGACTTTCTCCAATGCTATAATATCCTTTTTGAGGTGCGGCGACCAGAACTGCACACTACTCCAAATAAGACCGCAGCATCAATTTATTCAGGGGCATTATGATACCGGCTGATTTGTTTTCAATTCCCTTCCTAATTGTAACGGTCCGTCCCTTGTGACCGAGATTAGGCGGGCTGTTAGGATGGTGGATAAAACAATAACACAAATATCCAGGCCCAAAACAGGGTCCTGGGGTAGAGCTGCCACCAGACTGGATACTTTCACACTCTGAGGTCCCAGTCAAACCTCAGAATTTTTTCCTCCAAAACCAGGGAAAGCCAAACCACAGCTATGTGGCCAGGAGTTCCCCAGAACAAAATATTTTCTTTCTGGTAGTTTAGGCAAACTTCGAGGTGGTTAAATAAGCTTTTGGCGTTCAGTTGTTACAACCCTCCAAACAAAGCAACACAAAATCTCTTTTTTAAAACAAAAAGAGTTTATTTGAAATAAGCATAAGAATTGTCATTAGGAGCTGTGAACCAAAATAAGAATGTTGTAAAATATACTTATCTAAACATACAAGTTGGTTCCAAAGTAGTCAAAGCAACAAAGTCCTTCAATAGTCCATAAGCGAAGAGCCCAGCGTGGAGCGGGTCTCAGAGCCTAGTCAAGTTGTCCCAAGATGAGGGCTCAGAGGATAGAAAAAGGGAATCCTTTATTCCTAGGTAACCCTCGTGGGTAAATTCAAATATCCCAATCAAAACCCAACTCAACAGAATAACACTAATGAGACACAGATAAGGGAGGCAGCAACAGGTGACTCCCTTTTGTTTCCTAGGCAACAATCTGCAGGTGCATTAAGCTCAAGGCCCACACTAATAGGCCTGACCTTTAAGTTCTAGGGCTTTGCAAGAAAAAAAATGTTTAAAAATTTTACAAGCAGGCCTCAAGCCTGCCCAAATTAAAACTAAGAGGAACCATTTTAATTTGGTCTACAGCATTACACTAATAATTCCCAGCATGGCGTTGGCTTTTTTTATTGCAAACACACACTGTCTTGACATTTTCAGTGAGTTATCTACCATGACCCCAAGATCTCTCTCTTGGTCAGTCTCTGCCAGTTCACACCCCATCAACTTGTATTTGTAGCTGGGATTCTTGGCCCCAATGTGCATTACTTTGCACTTGGCCACATTGAACCTCATCTGCCACATTGACGCCCACTCACCCAGCCTCAACAGATCCCTTTGGAGTTCCTCACAATCCTCTCTGGTTCTCACCACCCTGAACAATTTAGTGTCATCCGCAAACTTGGCCACTTCACTGATCACTCCCAACTTTAAATCATTTATGAACAAGTTAAAGAGCATGGGACCCAGTACCAAGCCCTGCGGCACCCCACTGCTTACGGTCCTCCACTGCTAAGACTGCCCATTGATACTCACTCTCTGCTTCCTATTACTCAGCCAATTTTTGATCCACAAGAGGACCTGTCCTTTTACTCCATGACTCTCAAGCTTTCTAAGGAGCCTTTGATGAGGAATTTTATCAAAAGTTTTCTGGAAGTCAAGGTAAACAACATCTATCGGGTCTCCTTTGTACACATGTTTGTTCACCCCCTCAAAGAAATTTAACAGGTTAGTGAGGCAAGATCTTCCCTTACAGAACCCATGCTGAGTCTTCCTCAATAACCCGTGTTCATCAATGTGCCTACTCATTCTGTCCTTGATAATGGTTTCTACCAACTTTCCCGGTATTGAAGTCAGACTGACCGGCCTGTAATTTCCTGGATCTCCTCTGGAACCCTTTTTAAAGATGGGGGTGACATTTGCTACCTTCCAGTCCTCAGGAATGGAGGCAGATTTCAATGAAAGATTACAGATTTTTGTTAGAAGATCCACAAGTTCAACTTTGAGTTCTTTCAGAACTCTCAGATGTATGCCATCCAGACCCGGTGACTTATTAGTTTTTAATTTTATCTCTCAGTTGTAGGACCTCCTCTTTTGTCACCTCAATCTGACTCAGGTCTTTCAACACCCCTTCCAAAATTAGTGGCGGGCAAAAAGTTCTCATCTTCCACAGTGAAGACAGGGGCAAAAAATGCATTCAGCTTCTCAACCATTTCCCTACCCTCCTTCAGTAATCCTTTTACCCCATGTTCATCCAAGGGCCCCACTGCCTCCCTGACTGGTTTCCTACTTCTAATATATTTGAAGAAATTTTTATTGTTGGTCTTTATGTTTTTTGCAATATGCTCCTCATAGTCCCTTTTTGCCTGCCTGATCACAGTCTTGCATTTGATTTGCCGCAGCCTGTGTTCCCTTTTATTAATCTCACTTGGACTGGTTTTCCACCACTTAAAGGAGTCCTTCTTACTTTTTACAGCTTCCATTACTTTGTTTGTTAACCATGCAGGCCTTTTCTTATGCCTGTTTGTGCCTTTCCTAACTTGTGGTATGTATTTTATCTGAGCTTCTAGGATTATAGTTTTAAATAGTCTCCAAGCTTCCCCAAGGGTTTTGACCGTATTTACCTTTCCTTTCAGTTTCCTCCTCACATGCCCCCTCATCTCAGAGAATTTACCCCGTTTAAAGTTAAACGTGGTTGTGGCGGTCTTTTTGGGCAACTCCCTATTTATACAAACGGTGAAATCAATAACATTATGGTCACTGCTCCCAAGTGGCGCAATCACTTTTACATCTCTCACCAAGTCTTGGGCATTACTTAGGACCAAATCCAGGATTGCCCCACCCCTGGTAGGTTCTGAGACCATCTGCTCCATAGCACAGTCATTGAGAGCATCAAGAAACTCAATCTCTTTCTCTTGACCAGAACACATATTGACCCAATTAATCTGCGGGTAGTTAAAATCACCTATTATGATACAGTTTTTACATTTAGCCGCTATCTTTAAGCCTTCCATCATATTATAATCGTCCTCTCTCTTTTGATTTGGTGGGCAATAACAAACTCCCATAGTTAAACTTCCTTTTGGGCCCTCTATTTCAACCCAAAGCATTTCTAAAAGGGAATCTAATTCTCTGACCTCAGTCTTACTGGACCGTATATCCTCTCTGACATACAGAGCCACCCCACCTCCAACCCTTCCCTTCCTAGCCTTCCGATATAACTTATATCCAGGAATCACCGTGTCCCACTGATTCTCCTCATTCCACTAAGTTTCTGAAATTCCCACAATGTCTATGTTTTCTCCCAACAGTAAACATTCCAATTCACCAATTTTACTTCGAACACTTCTAGCATTTGCATACAAACATCTATAATTTCCCAGGCAAGCTAGGCCCACCACCTTCCTCCTGCTGCCTCAAGACTCTGGCAGACAGTCCATACTGTTTGTCGCCATCACAGTGGACAACTCTGATCCATTACCCGGTAGAAAAATAGCAGCCAACCCTTCATCTCTTTGAGACGAGTCCTCCCGAACCAGAGACATTTCATCTCCTGTCGGCTTTCCCCCAAGATTTAGTTTAAAAACTGCTCTGCCACCTTTTTGATTTTAAGCGCCAGCAGCCTGGCTCTATCTGGGGACAAGTGGAGACAGTCTCTTTTGTACAGCTCCCACTTGTTCCAGAAAGCATCCCAGTGCCTAACAAACTTAAACCCTTCCTCCTTACACCATCATCTCATCCACACATTGAGACTTCTAATTTGTGCCTGTCTATCCTGCCTCTAATTTGTGCCTGTCTCTCCTGCACTTCTGAGAAGGCTACCTTGGAGGTCCTGGCCTTACGTCTCCCGCCTAGAAGCCTAAATTTTTCCTCCAGAACCTCACGACTGCATTTCCCCACATCGTTGGTGCCAACATGCAGCACGACCACAGGCTCCTCCCCAGCACTGTCTTTCAGCCTATCTACTACACGCGTAATGTCCGCTACCTTTGCACCAGGCAGGCAAGTCACCATATGGTCAGTACGCGGTTTCACCACCCAGCTGTCTACTTGCCCAAGGATCAAATTACCAAGTATCAAAAACCCCGCTCTCCCCCTGCCCAGGGATGGTTCCTTGGCGCGAAAGGATTCCCACTCACCAACCAAAGAAGAGGTCCCTTCTGAGGGCGCATTCCTCTTATCCTCAGCACGGTGCCCTGTTCCCTCTTGACCCTCATGCTCTCTGGCAGCAATGGGGCTGCTACATTCAGAGCGGGGTTCATCTAATACGCCCCCGAGAGTCTTCCCCAAGTGCCTAACTGGCCGTCTCTGCTTCTCCAAGGCAGTCACCTCGGCCTCAAAGGTACGAACTCGTTCCCTGAGGACCAGGAGCTCCTTGCATCGAGCACACACCCAAGACTTCTGTCCTTTGGGCAGATAGTCATACATGTGACACTCAGTGCAAAACACTGGAAAGCCCCCACCCCCCTGCTGGCATTCTATCTTCATGATATATATATATATATTTTAAAAAATATACAGTCCTCTTTAAATGCTATTTGTTTAAGTGGCTCCCCTTCTGAAGGGTCAACTTACCTTATTGGGAGAACAAGGAAATTAGGGATCTGGGTTCCTGGTCCTTAGAGAGCCCCTAGGTGAAGAGTCACAGGCCAAGAGCCCTTTAGCTCACGCCTTTGGCAAGGTGCAGCTTAAAATGCAAAGAGGGTGGAGCAGAGGCACTCCTAAGCAATCAGCAGCAATCACTCTCAATCACTCTCAGTCACTTTCACCTTTAGCCCACTCAACCAAACAAACAGCAGTTCCCCAGCTATCACAACTCAGATTTTTAGGCAGTCCCACAAACCTCAGAATGAAGTCTTTCAAAACTCAGAAATTCTCAGCAACTTATCCAGCTGTCTCAGCTATCAGAGCTGCTCTGCTCTGTTCTGCTCTCTCTCAGACCTCTGTGAGATGAGCTTCATCCAGTTTGCAATTGCAAGTCCTACCAATCTGAGTTGAGTATGCCTGATGTGAGCACCAGTCTTAGGGGAGGGGCATCAACAGGCCCAGCCTGTCATGTTGGCCATGAGCCGCCTGGTAGAGGAATTCTACACAAGGACCATTGGTTGGCTGACCTCACCCACCCATCTGGCCAGGGCCGCTGTTCCCACAGACAGCAGTACACCAACCTTCCCCGTCCCATTCCCCCACACAGGCACCTCAACTGTGGCCATGTTAGTGATCCTGCACTGGCTGAAGGCTCAGACAGACCAAATGGTGACCTTGCAGCACCACATGGAGAGAAAGTTGACCATCGTGCAGTTGTTCATGCACAACATGGAGTTGCACATTTGGGGCAGTACTTTGGGTACTGCCAGGGGCTGTGGGGAGTGTTAGATGATGCCCCAGACTACCATGGGTCACCTGTAAGACTTGACCTGTCATTTGCCTTGGGTGGATACCCATGGTTGCTGATTTGCACATGTTGGTATTTTCTTGTGTTGTGTTTACAATAATGTTACTACTTTAAGACATTGTACTGTGTGGTTTTTCTCCCTGCAGGCCATAGGTGCTTCCAGGAAACAGCATGGATGGTAGGTCTGGGGCTATATTGCCAGGCAGACTGGTTTAGCAGCTATTAGGGAGTAGTTTTTCTTGGTCTCAATGGTCACCTCTGTACTATGCCACAGTTTTTGCAGTTGTAACTCAGCACTGTAGCTAGGTGGTATTCCACAGCTGGGGTGGATGAGGAAACTGACTGAATTCTGCTATGTTCCCAGTCCTGCTCCTTCCCCTGCTGGCAAAGGGAGGGGCTCGGGTGGGTGGTTGCAACAGCAAGGGTGAGCTTCTGGCTGAGCTAGCATATCTCTGAGATATACTGGTGCAACAGCTGGTCAGCCTCTGGTGTGCTTCCTACACCTCCCCCCAAAGGACTGAGATGTAAAAATTAGTTCACATAGTACAATCTGTCAAATTGCTCACTCCTGATCAAAAGAATTATGGCTTCAGAGCTAGGTGCAGAACAATCAAACGGCGTAGTCCAAAGGCAAAGTAGTACATGCATGTAATAAAAAGGGTGGTGCCAAGCAGTAATGGTTCAGAGTCCACACAAATGCTTCGTTTGTCTAAGCATTAACTTTTTTTATATATGGACTCTTCAAGGGGACACACTGATGTGCATTAAATCCCTATATATTGCATTTTTTAAACTGAATGAATTCAATGTGACTGGACGGATTTGCATAAATTTACTAGATTGAATGAATTCACAGAAATATTTTGAATAGAGATCTATTAATGTGGAGCGTAATACTTTCTGTATCCTATGGTACCACCTGGGGACTGGCAACCCTACTTGAGTCTGCAGTTTCTCCCTCTGAGAGTTTTGGCACTTCTATTGGAAAAGATTAATTATTATCTACTGACTTTCCCCAACGGGTTAATATGTAACCTGCTCTCATTACTTTCAGTTTCTCTGGTCAGGGTTCAGTGGATGGATAGTTTATTTTATCCAACATAACTTCAGTTTAATTCTTGAGAGGATAACACAAGTAATAAATGCCATTCTCTTCTCAGTATTTGAACATTTAAATAACATCATGAATACTTCTACATTTCAGAAACAGGTAAACATTTCCTTTTTCTAACAAAACTAGGTGAAATAGTATTGTACAAACTAGATGTGAGCTTTGCATAATTTTGAGCAGTGTTGCCAGTTCTGCTCACCAAAGAATCTCCTGAGCTATTTATCTATTACTCTCCACTATTTGAAATCACATTACTCATAAACCTGTATTACCTTTGGTCACTTTTAGCTTACAAGAACTATGAGCTGGACCTTACATTTTGAACTGATGCTTTGCATTATGCTTAAATGTTATGCGTAAAGGAATCATTTTGGGTAAGAACATAAGAGAAGCCATGTTAGATCAGGCCAATGGCCCATCCAGTCCAACACTGTGTCACACAGCGGCCAAATATATATATATATATATATATATATATATATATATATATATATATATATATATATATATATATATATATATATATATATATATATATATATATATATTTGGCCGCTGTGTATACACACACACACACTGTGGCTAATAGCCACTGATGGACCTCTGCTCCATATTTTTATCTAACCTCCTCTTGAAGGTGGCTATGCTTGTGGCCGCCACCACCTCCTGTGGCAGTGAATTCCACATGTTAATTACCCTTTGGGTGAAGAAGTACTTCCTTTTATCCGTTTTAACCTTTCTGCTCAGCAATTTCATCGAATTCTGCAGGATCATGAGTTCGTAGCAGTAGGATGCTGCATTTGAAACTGCATCCCAATTTATGAGTATAAAGACTGATTGATCCTTCTATGGTTGTTATAGCACTTTGTTTTCTGAATGCATTTTATAATCTGGTAATTCGTATTTTGTATTAAATTTCTCTGTTTACCAATTCGTACCTATATAAGTTTGTATAAAATACAAAGTTAATTTTCACAGTTGTGTTTGTGTTTTGGAACCTGGGGGCTGGCAACTCTATTTGTGTTGGCGATGAGACATTCTGCTAAGAGTCTTAAGTGGGCAGCCATGTTGAGGCAATAGAACAAAGCAGTAGTCAAGTTTTGCCTTTAAAACCAACTAAGTTTTATTCAGAATGTAAGGTTTTGGGTGCTCTAAGCAGACTTCATCTGAGTCTAGTTAATGTTAATAATGCTAAGAGTCTAGTTAATGTTAATACTGCTGAAAGAATGGTTTAGTCCTCTTGTACCCTAGGGAGAGCTGTGGTGTATTCTCTAGTGTTCAAAGTTTATTGAATGTTTTCTCTTGCAGTTCGGCCTACCTGTTGTTATTTCTCTCTCTGCTGTGTGTTAGTATGTATTAATGCTGGTATTGTAATTAGTGTGGCCTGCATTCTGTTATTTTTTTATTTTTTTATTTATTTTTGCAAAATCCTGTTGTAGTAAATTCATTGAAAGCAAACTCCAAAGCATGGACTGGATTATTTCCTGAACTCTGCCAGCTGTAGGCAAAATTAAATGCATAACAAAGGTCATCCCCCATCGTTTTCCCAAAAGGGGACCCAAAATACCTTGCATCATTTGCTCCTCCATTTCAAACTCACAACCTTGTGAGTTAGGTCTGGCTGAGGGCATGTGGCAGAGATCTGTCTCAGCTGAGTTAGTATGGCCTAGCTCACCATTTTTTAGACTCTGGCTCACACATTTTTGACCTAGTTTAGGAAGGATGGCCCCAGAGCAAACTAATTTATATAGTAGCCAAATTGCTCACTCACAACATTAATGCCAGTAGCTCACAAAGTAGAATTATTGCTCACAAGACTCCACAGCTTAGAGGGAGCATTGATGTGTGGCTGGACAAAAATCATTCAGCAACCTTCCATGGCAGAGTTCCAACTCCTTGATCCTAGTCCAACATTCTCATCATTAAACTTCTTAATTGATTTGTGATTGTGATGGTTTTATTGTTTTACTGTTGATTATGATGTTGTTAGCCGCCCTGAGCCTGCTTCAGCGGAGAGGGCAGGATATAAATGTGAAAAATAAATAAAATAAATAAATAAACCACACAGGTTCTTATAGGTCAGAGAAGAACAATGTAAACAGCTTTGGGTCTCCATTGGAGAGAAAGTCAGAACAGATAAGGAAATCAGAACATATCCCCTCCTTCACAGAATAAAGGGGAGCTTAAGAACCTCTCTGAGCTATGACAACCAGTGTGCAGGAGTAGCTGGAGTATCTGACCCAGGTTCACATCCCACTGCAACCACAGAAGGTTGCTGGCTGACCTTTGGCCAGGGTTGTAAACATCTAGGTGGGGCCTAGAAATTTCTAGAAATTATAATAGAACTCCAGACTGCAGGGATTAGTTCCCCTGGAGAAAATGGCTGCTTTGGAGGCTAGACTTTATTATTCTCTGCTGAGGTCCCTCCCCTACCCAAACCCCATCTCCCCAAATCTCCATAAATTTCCCAGTCTACTGTTGGTAGCCATAGGCTGTGTTCCTGAACACTCTGCTCACCAACTCTGTACCCTAGGCCCACGTGATATAGGATGGTACTTTGAATACTGAAAAGGCAGTTAAGCCTTCTGCTCAAAGACTGCACCAGTGCCAGATAAAATGAAAGCAAGGGCAATCATTGCTTGTGAGTTATAGGCATTTTTAAAATATCCCACCTATCTCCCCAATGGGGAACTGATAGAATACATCATTCTCTTCCATTTCATCCTCCCAAGAACAACCTTGTTAGAGATGTCGAAGTGAAGGACAAGATCACTCAGCAAACTTTTGTAAAAGATGGGATTTGAAACTGGGTCTCCTAGATCCACTCAGACACTCTAAATCTTGCACCACATTAGTTTGGATAGCTCTGTCAGATTCCTTGTTTTGTAAATGATGGGTTATGTTCCACTCTTCCTGCCTAGGCTGATGTCTTCCCAATTGGGACCCAAAGAAGTCTCCAGCATTTTCCTGTCCTCCATTTTATTTATTCTCACAACAATCCTATGAAGTATATTTGGCTAACAGAATGTGTCTGGCCCACTTTCAAACTTACCTCTGACTTGTGAGGCAAAGCTGGTGCAAAGAAGACTATGGGTGTTTTCGCACTCACGTTTTACTGGCGCCACGACCCTCCTGACGCCGGCGAATCTGCATGGATTTCGCAACAGAAGCGCCGGCGCTCCCAGAAGCGCCGGCGCTTTCCGTCGCTAAGCCAGCGCAAACGTTTTCCTGCATCTTTGCGATTTCCGTTTGCGCTGGCTTAGCGACGGAAGTAGCCGGCGCTTCTGGGAGCGCCGGAGCTTCTGTTGCGAAATCCATGCAGATTCGCCGGCGTCAGGATGGTCGTGGCGCCAGTAAAACGTGAGTGCGAAAACGGCCTATGAGAGCGAGAATGGGCTTCCATGTTCTTGGGCTAGCTTTGTTGGTTGCTTATTATTCAAACAAATATAATTCCTTTTTAAACATAGACTAAAGGAAGAAAAAGTTAGGTGAATCATAGAGCTGGAAGGGACCTCCAAGTTTATCTTGTCCAACCCCCTGCACAACGCAGGAAATTCACAAGTACCTCCCCCCTACACACACACCCAGGGACCCCTGCACCACACTCAGAAGATAGAGGCGGGGGGAACCTTCCAGGATCCCTGGCAAAACTGGCCTGGAGAAAAACTGCTGCCTGACCACAAAGTGGTGATTAGCGCTTCCCTGGGTGTGTAAGAAAGGGCCATGAGAACCAAGCACTGATGCACCCAATACTCCCTCTATGCCATGGAGTCTTGTGAGCTACTGGCATTAAAGTTGTGAGCTACTGCATAAATTAGTTTGCTCTGCGGCCTTGCTCAGGAGTCAGTTTAGAGGGAACCCTTCTTGCCCTCCATCTCATGAGCTCCCTAAATTATAGAATCAGAGTTGCTGTCAGATGGCAAGCCTCTGTTTAAAAATCTCCAAAAGAAGAAAAGCCCACCACCTCCCGAGGAAGCCTGTTCCACTGAGGAACTGCTCTAAATATCAAGAAATTCATAATGTTTGGCCAAAAAATATTTTGATTTAATTTCAACCCATTGCTTCTGGTCTGACCTTTTGGGGCAACAGAAAATAACTCAGCACTATCTGTCAGCAAAAGGTTCATTGAAGTTTCAAAATGATCAGATTCGTCTTTGTTGAAAACTAAGTTGCATTTATTGATAACTACAATGTTACTCTTAGCATGAAGGCATTGGAACTGATAACACATAGCCTGAAACATTGGCATTTATGAACACACTTCAAAGGGTTGGGGATTTAAACTAATTCTCATAATAAAACTACAGACTGTCCCTGCAAGTAACACTTTCACATGCCCGCTTATCTTTCACAGTTGATGGTTACATCCCCCTCCTGGTGATGTCCTTGCTCTGCCTGGGAGCTAGCTGGGCGCTTTGCACTTCAAAGACCTGTCTGGTCCTTAGAGCTGTGGTAACATCCCTTCACACTCTCCCTTCCTTACTATGCAGGACTTCTCGGATTAGTAACATAGATATCCATTAAACATTCAGGTTAGTAAGCAGTAAATGATAAGTTCAAAAAGCAAAGGTAACTTCAATGAAACATAGCCTGACATACTGCCCCCCCTAAGTTCTTGCTCGGGGCTTGTCTGGGTGCAGTAGGTAAAATTGCTTGAGTAGTTGAGGCGCTTTTAGGTCAGATGACTTCACCCACTCATCACAGCTTGGGGGAAAGTAGCGCCAACGGACCAGGTAGTGCAGGACCCCCGTTTGGATTTTAGCATCGAGGATCTCCTTCACTTCGTGGTGTTTCTGCCCTTTCACCAGGATGGGTTCCGGATCCGGGTTCCGAGGGTGCCACCTTGAACCACCCGGATCCTGACAGATAAGACTGCAATGAAAAACAGGGTGCACTTTACTAAACAGTTTGGGCAGTTCCAGTTCCACAGTTACTTTGTTAATCACTCGCTTGATTTTAAACGGTCCCAGAAATTTCTAGGCTAGCTTCCGGGAGGTTTGCGGCAGCGGAAGGTTTTTTGTGGACAGGAACACAGTCTCTCCCTCTTTGAAATCCCACCCTGGGCTGTGCTTTTTATCGAACTGGGCTTTGTAATCCTTTTTCACCTCCTCCAGATTCTCCTGTATAATTTTCCAAGTTTTCTCCAGCTTCCCCCACCATTGCTGGCAGTCGGTGGGGGAAGACTTGTCCCCACCTCCCAAGAAGGAGGGGAACGGCTTCCCTTTGTAGCCATGCACTGCTTGGAAGGGGGACATTTTGGTGGAGCTGTGAAGGCTATTGTTGTACCCGTATTTGGCAAAGGGTAGCAGCTCCACCCAATTTGATTGTTGGAAGTTTATATAGCACCGCAAATATTGCTCTAAAAGTCCGTTCACCCTCTCACTTTGACCGTCTGTTTGCGGGTGATAGGCGGAGCTTAATCCCTGCTCCATCCCCGTAAGTTTGCAGAACTCCCGCCAGAAGTTGGCAACGAATTGTGGCCCGCAGTCACTAATGACCTTATCGGGGAACAAGTGGACCCGGACCACGTGTAGGAAAAACAAGTAAGCAAGCTCTTTGGCGGTGGGGAGCTTGCGGCATGGGATAAAGTGGGCTTGTTTTGAGAAAGTGTCCACCACCACCAGTATTACCGTCCTTCCCCTAGATGGCGGTAGCTCCACTATAAAGTCCATCGAGACTACCGACCATGGCCGCTCCGCCGTGGGGAGGGGCTGCAAGAGTCCCGGCACTTCCCCCCCCCTCCGCTTGGCCATGAGACAAGTGGGGCATGTTTGCACAAATTCGGAAATGTCTTTTTTCATTTGCGGCCACCAAAACTGCCAGTGCACTTAATGGAGGGTTTTCACGTAGCCGAAGTGCCCGGCCAGCTTGTTAGTGTGGCCGTGCTGCAGGACTTCTACTCTCAGAGTTTTGGGGATGTAGAGTTTTCCTTCATGGTACCAAAACCCTCCCTCTCCTTTCACCAGACCCACTGGGCGCTCTGCTCCCTCTTTCTCCCCCTCTGTTATCAGTCTGTTTCCGCCCCAGGGGTCATTCTTTTGCAGAGCTGTTTTAGAGCGGGTCTGTGCCACCCCGGCCACTGCCTCGGGTGAGATCAGGGAGTCTATTACCTCCTTCCGTTCGCTCTCGTGTTGCGGCAGCCTAGAGAGGGCGTCCGCCAAAAAGTTTTTAGAGCCGGGGATGTGACGCAAGGTAAAATCAAATTTAGCAAAGAATCCCGCCCACCTGATCTGTTTCCCGGTCAATTTACTGCGCCCGGTGAGCACTTCTAGGTTTTTGTGGTCGGTCCAGATTTCGAACGGCACTCGGGCCCCCTCCAGCCAAAAGCTCCATGTTTTTAAAGCAAAAGTCACTGCATACGCCTCTTTGTCCCACACTGACCAATTCCTTTGTTCATTAGAGAATTTTCGGGAGATGTAGGCACATGGTCTTAGCTGGCCCCCCTCGTCCTTTTGCATCAATATTGCCCCCACTGCTGTGTCGGAGGCATCGCACTGGACCACGAAAGGCTTAAGTTCGTCAGGGTGCACCAGCACCGGTTCGCTAGTGAACAAGCACTTGAGAGTGTCGAATGCCTCTTGGCACTCCCTAGACCATTTCAGTTTGGCCCCCGGTTTTTTCGCTTCAGGTCCCTTCCCTTTGGTCTGGAGGAGGTCTGTCAGGGGAAGGGCTACCTTGGCGAACCCCCGTATGAACGACCTATAGAAATTTGCGAACCTGAGAAATGATTGGAGCTGTCTACGTGTTATCGGGGGTTCCCAGTCTAGCACCACTTGGATTTTGGCTGGGTCCATGGCCAACCCTTTCCCAGACACCCTAAACCCCAGGTAGTCCAGTTCCTCTTTATGAAATTCACATTTGGACAGCTTGGCATAGAGTTTGTTCTGGTATAGGGTGGTCAGGACCTCCCTCACTAATTTCACGTGGGAGGGGAGGTCCTTGGAATAAATAATGATGTCATCCAGGTACACCACCACCCCTCGGTACAGGTACTTTCTGAGTACGTCATTGATAAAGTTCATGAAAACTCCCGGGGCTCCCTGGAGCCCGAACGGCATTACTAGGTACTCAAACTGCCCCATCGGCATGTTAAACGCCGTTTTCCACTCATCCCCCTCTTTGATTCTAACTCGAAAGTAGGCATCGTGCAGGTCTAGCTTGGTAAATATGGACCCCTCTGACACCGCGCTTAGTAAGTCCTTAATCAGGGGGATGGGGTAGGTGTTTGACATGGAGATCCCATTGATCCCATGAAAATCGGTGCAAAGTCTAAGACTCCCATCCTTCTTCTTGCGGAATAGCACCGGAGCTGCATGGGGGGCCGTGGCTGGGCGGATGAAGCCCCAGCGGAGGTTCTTATCTAAGAATTTTTGCAGCTCGGCCTTCTCTGCCCACCCCATCGAATAGAGCTTGGCTTTGGGTAGGGACTGGCCCGGTATGAGCTCGATGGCACAGTCTGTGCTGCAGTGTCGGGGTAATTCATCCGTCTCGGTTTCGCTAAACGCCCCCTTCAGGACTCAGTACTCCAGGGGAATGGTTCTGATTTCCTCTACGGTGACACACAGCTTCTCGTTCCTAGGCAGTGGCCAGGGCCCCCATAGTTCCCTCCAAAGGTGGGAGGTGCACCGTCTATCGAGAAAGTCAATTGTGTGCTCCCCCCATTGTATGTCTGGCTGGTGCCGGGCTAGCCATACCACACCCAGGACTATATCGAAGGAGGAGGAGGGGGCGATTACGAACACCTCTAAGTCCCAGTGGTCCTCCATGCCCATGGGAATCTCTTTGGTCTGGTCTACATACGGTTCCCCCTTCATCCATGACCCATCCATCTGTTCAAACTGGATTGGTCTGGGTAGCAGTTCCTTACTTAGTTCTAACATCTCTACTAACCGGGGGGTGATAATCTCCTGGGTGCACCCCGAGTCTATGAGGGCCCTGGCATGCACGAATCTTTTTAACTTCACATTTAATAGGGTCAACGGGACAAACATCAGTTCTCCTGATATCCTCACCCTCAGTGGTGCCACTTTCTCCACGACCTGCCACCGGGCACCCATTAGTGCAGGTCGCTCCCCGTTTCCCGCCAGCTCGATTTCCCACGGGTCCTCTCCCAGCTCGTCCAACATTATAGAATCCTTGTCAAGCACCATCGATAGAGCGGTGCTGCTACGGCCCGACTTCTTTGGTTTGGCCGGCTTCTTGGGGCCCTGGGGCACGGCTTTTGGACTCGGGGTGGTGGCCTGGGTTCTCTCTGGGCAGTTGGCGGCCAGATGATTTGGATCGCCACACTGGTAACACTTGCGAGTAGGGGGGAAGGCTCTGGTGGCTCCCCCTCCCCCTGGTGCCTTCCTCGCCTCGGCCTTAGGGGCGGCCTTCGCCTCATGGCTCAACTTGCCCCCCTGGTGTTGTTGGCGCTGAAGGGCCACCGTCTTCATGTTGGTCTCGACCTCCCCCGCCAGCTGGATCCATCTGACCAGGGTGTCTGGCCGCGCCTGCCCTGGGGCCCGATCCAGCAGTCCTGTGTTGAGACCCTGCCGGTAGGCCAGGATCTTCATGGCTTCACTCCACCCCCGTATCTTCCCGCAGTGTGTGCGAAATTTGGTCGTGTACTCCCGGATCGATTTGCTCCCCTGTCAAAGGTTCTGTAGGGCTGCGATGGCTCGGGTCTCCTGCAGTGGGTCTTCAAATTGGGAGAGCAGGGCTTGCAGGAACCCCCCCACGGTGGCCACTTCGGGTCCCCGGGATCACGTACCACCGCTGAGCTTCCCCTCACATCCTCGCCCCCAAATAGTCCACACGACTCCAGTCATCGGGAAAGGTATCCACCCAGTAGTGCATGTAGCTGTTCGCCTGGATGATGAAGTACTCCACTCCCTCTGGGCTCCCGTCAAAGGTGGCCTCCAGCTCGCGCGTCTTCTGCCACCTTGCCGGGGCCGTTGGGGCCGCGGGCCCCGCTGGGGCGGCTGGAGCTGCCGGCGCTGCGGGCTGAGCCGGTACCTGCGGTTGCAGCCAGGGCAGCCCTCCGGGGGCCCGAGTCAGTGCACGGTCTATTTGCTTCTGGACCTCCTGCACCATCAGCATGAGGTTCGCTCTCATCTCGCTCCTCAGGTCCCGATTCATGGCCATCATCTCTCGCCTCAGGTCTTCCACCTGGTCGCGTTTCGGGGAGGGGGACCTTGCCTTGCCCTCCTCCTCGGATTCGGACCCCGATTGCTCATCGGCCTCGGAGCCCCCTTGCCATCGTCTTCCCCCGAGGGGGATTCTCCTCGGCTCCCCGGGTTCCCTTTCTCCTCCCCTGGCTGGGTGAGGATGGCTTCGTGCCGACGTGCCACCTCGTCCATCAGAGTGGTAGAGGTGCGGGGGTGCCACGCTTTGGGGGTGATGAACAGCTTCTGCCTCACCTGCTGCAGTTTCTGGGGCTCTAGTATATGCCACGCCGGAGTCCCGGGTATCTCGATTGGTTCTGAGGGCTCTCGGTCGTTGGGTGCTTTGGCGGCGATCGGCTACAAAGTTACTCGTGACGATAAGTCCTCGCAGGGGATCAGTTCCAAAATGTCAGCAAAAGGTTCATTGAAGTTTCAAAATGATCAGACTCGTCTTTGTTGAAAACTAAGTTGCATTTATTGATAACTACAATGTTACTCTTAGCATGAAGGCATTGGAACTGATAACACATAGCCTGAAACATTGGCATTTATGAACACACTTCAAAGGGTTGGGGATTTAAACTAATTCTCATAATAAAACTACAGACTGTCCCTGCAAGTAACACTTTCACATGCCCGCTTATCTTTCACAGTTGATGGTTACATCCCCCTCCTGGTGATGTCCTTGCTCTGCCTGGGAAGGCGCCTGGGAGCTAGCTGGGTGCTTTGCGCTTCAAAGACCTGTCTGGTCTTTAGAGCTGTGGTAACATCCCTTCACACCCTCCCTTCCTTACTATGCAGGACTTCTCAGATTAGTAACATAGATATCTATTAAACATTCAGGTTAGTAAGTAGTAAATGATAAGTTCAGAAAGCAAAGGTAACTTCAATGAAACATAGCCTGACACTATCCTCTTAAAGATGGTTATCATATCACTTCTCAGTTGTTTCCTCTTCAGGCTAAAAATACCCAGCTCCTTCAGCCTTTCCTCATAAGGATTTGGTCTCCAGACCCCTCACCATTTTCAGTGCCCTCCTCTGAACATGTTCCAGCTTTCTATATCCTTCTTCATTTGTGCTGCCCAAAACTGAATACAATAGTCTGGGTGAGGTCTAACCAAAGCAGAGCAAAGCGATGCCCATCATGTCACATGATCTGGGCGCTATACTTCTGTTGATACAGCCCAAAATCATATTTGCCTTTTTAGCTACTGCATCAAAATGCTGATTCATGTTCAGTGCATGGTCGACCTAGGGTGGCCAGATCGTCCCAACCACCCGGGAAAGTCCTGCTAAGACCCCCAAATTCCCGCCTCCCAGGCTAGCTATCCCAGGACCATTAAGAATCCCAGTTTAGCCAGCGAGAGGAGCCGGTGGGCCGCGCGTGCGGGTGGGGAAGGCGGCGAGTGAGCTTCGTCCCTGCGCGTGGCTCTGCGCATGCGGGAGCTCGCCGCGGACTCCTGCGGGCTCTACGCATAGGAGAGTGGGCACCTGGTGGCGTATGGTAGGGCCCCGGCGGCGGTGGCGGAGGGGGAGGCGGTGGAGAGGCCAGCGCGGGAGGCCCGCGGGGGGAGGGGGCGGCGGCGTGGCGGGAGGCCTCTTCCCAACACAGAGCCAGTGCGAGTCCTCGCGGGGAGTGGAAACAAGGAGGGAGTGGGGGGGAAGAGAAAGCAGCGTGCAAAGCCGAAGGTGACGCATCTGCCTTCCTGAAACTTTTTCGCCGCCACAGGTAGCCTGCAGTTGTGCTGGAGGCCACTTGAAATGGGTGGAAAGGGGCCAGTCTGTCTCTTAAGACCCTACCCCTCTCCCCCCGTTTCAAGTGGCCTCCAGCACAACTGCAGGCTACCTGCAGCAAAAAACTACCTGCTGAGTTGACTGGGCACCCTGCTCTGAATTTCTGTACTGGGCTGGCCGCGCTTGCCTCTGTGGCGTAGCGGGAAGTTTCAGGAAGGCAGACGCATCGCCTTCAGCTTTGCACGCTGCTTTCTCTTCCCCCCCCCCCACTCCCTCCTTTTTCCCGCTCCCCGCGAGGACTCGCACCGGCTCTGTGTTGGGGAGTGCCAGCTCCCGCAGGCTGTATGTTTTTGGTAATTCTATTTAAATTTCCAGTAGGACGTCACTTCCTTCTCAATAAATGTGAAGGATTAGGGTGAAGAAGTACTTTGACTGACTCCTACACTAAGTGCTTTGTGCATGTTCTTTGTTCAGAAAGGGTTTGGTTGAGCAGTTGAATTTTCCTGGGTAAGTCATATTTGAATTCTCAAAGTGCAAACATGTCAAATTCCTGTAGTGACTGCCCATATAGTAAACCTAAAATGGGGTTTACTCCATCAAAGGTGAGTACTTTGTTCAGACTTGCTTTTTTATCCTAGCTATGTGTTCAAGCTCCGGCTCAAAGCCCTCTAATAAAGACTTGGGGCCCTATCTTGTGTTCTGTGGAGCCTAACTTGTTTATGTATTGAGAGTTCTCTGGCTTGTTGTTTGTTTCCATAGTCTTACAGATCATGTTTTTCCCCATGAGACAGCCGTCTACATTGTTGGTAATAATGAAGAATCAGTTGGATGAATTAGGGAGATTACAAAAATTTGCAGTACTGGAGCCCAGTTTAGTACATGTTTCCACAGAAATTCATTATTGGTCCACAAGCCCAAAATTCACTGTAATAGAGCTGCAGGTGGTGTTTGATTGTGGTAGCTGAAGTCAGTCTCCAAGAGATAGAATGTATTTCACCTTTTCCTCTCCACCTTGAGGTGCCTAAAAGAGTTTGACAAACCTGTCATAGCAATCTTTCCTCCATTTTTATTCAGCCACATAGACTGAGGGCAGAAAGCAAAGTAAGGGTATGTGTTTACTTGCGGTTCCCTCAGATTTGTCTAGGGTTGCCTGACTGAAAGGCAGTATAATAGTGTAAATAAATAATAGAGAATGGGTTTGTTCAAGTGTTACCCTCTTGGCATTTGTAATTGTGTCCCTTCTGTGCATTGGATGTGGGCAGACAGAAAGAATTTTTGGCTTGCACTACTTTTAAAAATATACAACTGCTAAAATCTGCTAGTCACACTGGATGTGCATTGGTCTAACTCAGGGGTGGCCAAACTGTGGCTCATTCACACAGATTATGTGGCTCTTGAAGCCCCCATCACCCTATTGGCTGGCTTGGAGAAGGCATTTCTCTCTTTAAATCACTTCTCCAAGCCAAGCCAGCCAATGGCGTGGAGAATGCATTTAAAGTTGCTTTCTTTCTACCTCTCTCTCCCTCCCTCCTTCCTCCCCTCCATCTATTTGCCTGCCTGCCTGTCTGTTGGCTCTATCTGCGCCACCTTCATCACTTTCGGGGTGTGGATCCCCCAGTGGGGTGGGCTCCCGACTCCCTCCGCCGGCTGTTTCTGATAGCCCTGCACCCCCTCTTTCATTTGATATGTGTCCCGTGCGGGTGCCTCCCTCCCGCCGGGAGATGACACAAAATGAGCCCCCTTGAGGCTTATGGTGGCAGGGCTCGGGGGAAGCGAGCTAGATTGCTGTTCTTTTGAGGGGTTATAGAGTGTTTCGAGCTCGTCCCTGTGGCATCGGCACGGCGCGGCGGCACACCGAAGCAGCTTGTCACTAATAACACAGGTCGAGATGCAGGACAGGAACCCGGAAGTGACCGACAGGCTGCTTCAGCGGGCCACCACGCCGGCCCCCTGGGTCCCACAATGATGGGACCGATGCCACAGGGACAGGCTCGAAACACCCTATAACCCCTCAAAAGAACAGCAGTCTAGCTCGCTTCCCCCGAGCCCTGCCGCCATAAGCCTCAAGGGGGCTCATTTTGCGGCATCTCCCGGTGGGAGGGTGGCACCCGCACGGGACACATATCAAATGAAAGAGGGGGCGCAGGGCTATGAGAAACAGCAATAGGATCCAAACCACATTTTACCAGCTTGTTAACAAGAATATTGTGTGGAACCTGATCAAAAGTCTTACTTAAATCAAGATAAATTATGTCTTTTGCATTCTTCTGATCCAGCAAGGCAGTAACTTTCTCCAATAAAGAGGCTCCGTAAGTCAGTCATGACTTGTTCTTGAGAAATCCATGCTGGCCTCTTAGTAATCACAGCCATCCTTTCTAAATCCTCAAGGACTGACTGATTATTTGTTCTAAAACTTTTCCAGGTATAGACATCAAACTGAAGGTTGGTAGTTACCCAGATCCTCCTTTTTCCACTTCTTGAAGATGGGGTCAACATTTGGCTGCTCAGGCTTTTTGCAGCATCATTTATATAACAACCATGGATTCTCCTAGGGTTGCCAACCCTAGCCATTTTGGTGTAGTGGTTACTCTTATCTGGGAGAACTGGGTTTGATTCCCCACTCCTCCACTTGCAGCTGCTGGAATGGCCTTGGGTCAGCGATAGTTCTCGTAGGAGTTGTCCTTGAAAGGGCAGTTTCTGTGAGAGCTCTCTCAGCCCCACCTGCTTCACATGGTATCTGTTTTGGGGGGGAAGGTAAAGGAGATTGTGAACGCTCTGAGACTCTGAGATCAGAGTATAGGATGGGATATAAATCCAGTATCTTCAATATCTTTCCAGGTAGGGCCTCAAGGCCTCCAGGAATTTCAACAAAATTCTACACTGCAGAGATCAGTTTCACTGGAGGAAATAGCTGTTTTGAAGGGTGGACTTTATGGTATTCTACACTGCTGAGTTACCATCCCCTCCAAATCCAAATCTCTTAAGGCACCACCACAAAATCTCCAGGAATTTCCCAAACCTAATTTTGCAACCATAGGTTCTGCCAAGGCTTACATTACTCAATAACCTCAGAGCCCCCTATGTTCACCATATTTTATGAATACTTCAGGAGTAGTAAAGCCTCACAATTTATTTATTTATTTCCTTCAATTTATATCCCACCCTTCCCACAAGCAGGCTCAGGGCAGGTTACAACAAAGATTAAAACAATTGAAACAAGATTAAAATTACAGTTAAAACAAGATTAATATTACAATTTTTGTTGTTCAGTCGTACAGTCAAGTCCAACTCTTTGTGACCCCATGAACCAAATCATGCCAGGCCCTCCTTTCTTCCACCATCCTTCTAAGTCTGCTCAAATTCTTGTTAATTACATCAGTAATGCTGTCCAGCCATCTCATCTTTTACCATCCGTTTCTTCTTTTGCTTTCTGTCTTTCCCAGCATCAGGGTCTTCTCCTGTGAGTGCTCTCTTCTCATTTGGTGGCCAAAGTATTTGAGCTTCAGCTTCAGCATCTGACCTTCCAGGGAATAGTCAGGGTTGATTTCCCTTAGGACTGATTTGATCTTCTTGCAGTCCAAGGGACTCTCAAAATTCTTCTCCAGCACCATAGCTCAAAAGCATCTCTTTTTTTATATATCAGAATGTTTTTTTTATTATTATTCTATTTAGTCTGTTACAACAAATATTTGTAGCTATATACATTTCGATCTCTCCCTCCCTCCCTCCCTCCCTCCCTTTACTCTTAGTCTTTCACCCCAGCCATGGGCACAAAGTCTTAATCTTCCACTGAATGTCTTTTCTTCCTTCTTTCAATATCCAATCTAGGTAGGTCTTCCATCTGGTCTTAATTTCATTAGATTTCCCTTCCCATGTTGTCCCTTTGTTGATTGACGCCACAATGTCTGACTGTATAAATTCAAACAAATAGTTGTGCCAGATTTCTACTGTCCATTTATTTTTGTCTTTCCAACCCAAAACTATAACTGCCTTTCCCGCCAGTATCATAGCCTTAACTAAATTTTGAATACTCCTATCCATTATCGGGCCTCCTATTGTACTTAACCACATTAGATTAAAATCTATAGTTAGTGTTATATTACATACTTTTCTAATAATTTCGATAATTTCCTTTCAAAAAGTCTTTACTTCCGAACATTCCCACCACATGTGTGCATACCAACCTTTAGAGAGTTTACAATACAAGCATAACGGGCTTAACCCTGGAATCATGTTAGCTAGCTGTGCTGGTGTCTTATACCATTTTGTAAGGAATTTATATTCAAGTTCTTTAAATTTGGTTACTTTGATTTCTTCTGTGTCAAGCAATGTTTAATCTTTCTCTGACTGTCTAATTTTATCTGAATGTAACTGCAATGTCTCAAAGATATTACTAGCCCGGAACTAAGTTTGAGCACATCAAAGTAGAAAAGTTGCTGGCGTCTCTTTCGTGCCTCTTTCGCTTTTACTAACAAATGCAGGAATTTGCTCTTTGAAGATAAAGCCTCCAGGGACAGTTTCCCAGGCCAGGTCTGAGCCCGGGAAGAATAACCACAGGGGAGATAAGGAAGTTACCGTGTGAACTTTCACGCGTGAATATAGAATTGTTTAGAATTTGTAGCCATGTTTAGAGAACCTTTGATGTGCCATCTTTAAGTATGCATTCTACTGTTACTTTGTATCAGTTCCAATACCTCGCTCAATAGCAGCACATGGATTATCAATAAACCATACTTTGTTTCAACTCAAGGACTGGTTGATTTGAAATCTGCATGCTTGACATTTTGGAACTGATCCCTTATTAAGAGTTTATCTGAACTGGCCACTTTTAAGCCGGATGGCTGAGAAAGTTCCAGATAACAGAGAACCTACTGAACCATTTGAAGGAGCAGGAGTAAAGACATCATTTGGGGCCCGGAGAGTCGGGGGACGCGGGTCCCCACTACACATACAGCAGCTGTTCATCACCTATTTGCCAATATTTTTGCAAAGATCTTGTAATCTTGGTTTAAGAGGCTTATAGGTCTATATGAACCTACTTCTTCCAGATCCTTCTGAGGTTTTAGGATTAATATTATTTCTGTTTCCCTCCACGTATCTGGGGCATTCTTCCCTTTCAAAACTTCTTTAAAGACTACCTGCATTTCGGATGCAACCATCTCCATCATTTCTTTATAAAATTTGCCTGTGAAACCATCTAGCCCTGGCGATTTGCCTTTTTGAAATTCTTTTATTACTTCCCTTATTTCCTGAACTGTAATATTGCACTCTAGTACTTTTCCCTTCTTTCTCCAAAACTAGACTGATGGTCTCCTGAAACTATTGTGGTCTTTTTCTTATATAGATTTTTATAAAAGTTCTCAAAAGCCTGTCAAGCATTGTATCTTTATTCTCTATTAAAGTATTTAGACTATAGAATTTTACTAACCCTGAATGAAACTTAGGCACATCAAAGTAGCAACCCCCACCTTTCTTCTTTCACTTTTACTAACAAATGCAGGAATGTCCTCTTTGAAGATAAGACCTCTTGGGACTTGTTCTCAGGCTCAGCCAGGCCTGAACCCAGGATGTGCTAGCCGCAATATAGATAAGGGACCCAGCATGTGAATTTCACACGTGAATGTAGAATTGTTTATAGAACCTTTGATGTGCCACCTTAAAGCATGTATTCTAATGATACAGAGTATCAGTTCCAATCTCCAGCTCGAATGAGCCACATGGATTATCAATAAACCACAATTTGTTTCAAGATTCAAATATTGGTTATTTTGAAATCTCATGCTTGACATTTTGGAACTGATCCTTTATTAAGAGTTTATCTGACCTGGCAACTTTTAAGCCGGATAGCTGAAAGAGCACCAGATAACAGAGAACCTACTGATCCATTCAAAGGAGTAGAG
Source organism: Heteronotia binoei (assembly GCF_032191835.1). NCBI lineage: Eukaryota > Metazoa > Chordata > Lepidosauria > Squamata > Gekkonidae > Heteronotia > Heteronotia binoei. Next base: position 34,853,949 of record NC_083237.1, on the reverse strand, counting down.
GTGCAGACCACCACCACCCCCAGCACATTGCTGGGACTCGGAGAGTCAGGGGGGCGTGGGTCCCCTCTGCATGTACAGCAATTTTTCATCACCCCTCAAAAGTGGGAACCGTGCACCTCCACCGCACTGATGGACGAGGCACCAGCATGCCACGAGATCATCCTGACAAGACCGGTGCAAGGGGGAAAAGGTGGCAGGAACCCTGGGGAAAAGCGATAAGATTGCCCCATTAGAGATGAGGATGAGCGGGGTGGACCCCGACCAGAGGATGACCACCCAGCCAGGTCCGAGTCAGAAGAGGAAGATGTGGCAACCTGAAAGAGCCAGACATCCTGGAAACCATAAGAGGGGAGATGACTGCCATGGTGAGAGAATTACGGGACAAAATCCAAGCCAACGACACCTTCATGGTGCAAGAGATGCAGAGGCAGATTGATCGGTTGATAAGGCGCGACCTAGGGAGGACTCCGTTGGTCCCACCAATCGTACTGGCACCAGCACCACAGGTACCGCCAGTTGTGCCGGCACCTCAAGTGCCTCCAGTGATACCGGGGCAACCAGGAGGCCCCGCACCACCACCAGGACCCCTGGTCCTTTGAGACTACGGAAGGGGCCGAGAACTGGACGCCACCTTTGACGGCGACCCAGAGGAGGTAGAGTACTTCACCATCAAAGCCAATAGTTACATGCACTATTGGGGAAACACGTTCCCTGACGAATTCAGCCGAGTGGACTACCTCGGTTCGAAGCTGAAAGGGGCTGCAAGAAGGTGGTTCGTAAGCCTGTACGAGACGAGGGGCCCCGAGCTCAATACCATAGTCGGGTTCCTGAAGGCACTGCTGACTCAGTACGAAGATCCCCTCCAAGAAACCTGGGCCATCACAACCTTGCGTGAGATGCAACAAAAGGCGAAATCGGTACATGAGTATGCGGCCGATTTCAGGGCCCACTCGGCCAAGGTACGGGGTTGGAGCGAGACGATGAAGATTGAAGAGTTCCAGAGAGGGCTAAACGTGAGTCTGCTGGATTGAGCCCTGCAGAAAGCCCATCCTACCACCCTAGTGGGATGCGTACAGCTGGCAGGTGAGGTGGAGACCAATATGAAATAGGTTACCCTACAACGCCAAAGTTATTCTCTGGAAATCTGCATTCAGTTGGGTGAATCTTTCCTTTTCAGCTTTGCGTTTCCTTTTCCTTCTTTCCTCAGCTATTTGTAAAGCCTCATCAGACAGCCACTTTTCTTTCTTGCATTTCTTTTTCTTTGGGATGGTGCTGATTGTTGCCTTCTGTACAATGTCACAAACCTCCATCCATAGTTCTTCAGGCACTCTGTCGATCAACTCTAGTTCCTTAAACCTATTCTTCACCTCCACTGTATATTCATAAGGATGCGATCAGAATCAATCCTGAATGGCCTAATGGCTTCCTCAGTTTTCTTCAGTTTAAGCCTGAATTTTGCAATGAGTAGCTCATGATCTCAGCCACAGTCAACTCCAGGTCTTGTTTTTGCTGACTATAAGGAGCTTCTCCATCTTTGACTGTAGAGTATATAATCAATCTGATTTCTGTGTTGCCCATCAGGTGATGTCCATGTGTACAGAGTCGCCATTTAGGTTGTTGGAAGAGGGTGTTTGCTATGACCAGTGTTATGTATATGAAGCCATGTGTTACCTAATAGGGTTCCTGCCTGGCTCATTGGAGCCTGAAGGACTGAGCTTGGGAGCTTAGGAACACCGGGCAGTAGGATCCAAATCACATGTTCCCTGCTGGTTTGAATGACCCAATAGTGTGCTAGTGCAGGAACCCAGTATTGTATATAGTTGGCCCAGCGGGTCCCATTCACCAGTTAAGTTCTTGCAGCCACCAACCATGCTGTATTCATTAAAGAGCTTGATATCACTACCACCTTGTCTCATCGAAGGTGGGATCCAGATGAGCGAAGCCCAGGGCCAACCGGCATCATCCAGTGCACTGAGCTCCAGTGCTGCTGCGCAACAAGCACTGCCACCCAGCCTGACCATGGCCACCACTCCTGAATCGCAAAGCTGCCTTCCAGAATTCAACACAGCTCAGCCCGAGGTTTGGGAATCATGGGTCAAATGGCTCAAGTACCACCTCATGGCCTAGAGAATCATGGCCTAGGGAGGATGAGCCAGAGATGAAGAAGGTCATTTTGCTGAGTTCCTGCAGCACAACCACCTTGAGGCTAGCAGAGAGCCTGGTTGCACCAGCAATGCTCAAAACTTCCTCCTTCGACCAGATCATCAAGGCACTGAATGGTCATTTCACTCCTCAGCCAAACCGCCTCACCCGACAGCTGCAGCTCCTTGACAGGAATCAACAGCCAAAGGAGATCGTGGTGGACTAGCTTGCTTTCCTGCATGAAATGGGCATGAAAGCAGAATATGGAGCCCAATTCAAAGACGCTCTGCTAGTGAAGTTCACCCAGGGTCTCTGGGATACAAAAGCCTGCTGGAAGATCGCAGTAAAGGCCAACCCCACCTTGGAAAAGGCCCTCCAGATAGCCACAGCAGCCAAAGATGTGAGCAAGGAAAAAGGCTGCCACCTGGATGCCAGCGCTCACCAGTTCCTGCCTTCCACAGGATGACAATGCCCTCAAAATGCACCAGACCAACCAGAAGCGCCAGCTTCCATGTGCAACCGAGATGGCATCGACCCGAAGCTGCGCCAGCTGCGGAAACGCCCATGAATTATGCTCCTGCAAATACCGGGAGGCTGTTGCCACATGTTCGGCAAGACCAGCCATTTGGAGCAAGTTTGCCATGTGAAGCCGCCGCACCAAGCACAGGGAAGCTCCGTGTGGCAGAAAAAAGGCTGCCAGCATGAGAGCGCTTCCAGGGAGGACATTCAGGCTCTTACCACAGCAGGGGACCACATATGCCAACTTCCCATGCCTTCCCCTGATAAGTTCAAGGTGACTGTACATATAGAAGGCAAGCCCTGCAATATGGAGGTAGACTCCAGGGTGAGCCAGACAGTCATCTCAGCCCTATTGTAAAAAGGTAAAGGTAGTCCCCTGTGCAAGCACCAGTCACTTTTGACTCTGGGGTGACGTTGCTTTCACGTTTTCATGGCAGACTTTTTATGGGGTGGTTTGCCATTGCCTTCCCCAGTCATCTACACTTTCCCCCCAGCAAGGTGGGTACTCATTTTACCAACCTCGGAAGGATGGAAGGCTGAGTCAACCTGGAGCCAGCTACCGAACTCATGTTGTGAGCTGAGGGCTCTGACTGCAGTACTGCAGTTTTACCACTCTGCACCATGTAACCCCAGTTAAACCCAACAACAATGTCCACATTTGTGCAGACTACAAATGCACGATTAACAAGGCGCTGTGAGGCCATGTATATCCAGTCCCCATAGTCAGTCGCGTGCTGGCTTCTCTTGAGAGAGTAAAAATTTTTGGGAAGTTAGATCTGGCACAGGCCTATCAGTAGCTTCCTATGGATGCTGCCATGGCAGAGGCCCAAACCATCATAACACACGGAGGAGGGGGGGGTGGGCTTCTGGGTCAAGCAGTTGCAGTTTGGGGTCAGAGTGGCCCCGGGGATTTATTTTATTTATTTATTTATTTATTTTATATTTAGCCTGAACAGGCTCAGGGCGGGTTACATCATAAAAACAGTCAACAGTAAAAAAACAATAAAAGACCAATTTTAAATATATAAAATCTAAAATTACAAAGACTACAGTGGCAGATTATGTTTCAGAGATGTAACCTATTGTCCAGGTCAAGCAGATCTTGTAGCGCTGGGATGGAATGGGGGGTGGGGAGGCCAGTAACAAGTGACACCCACAGCTGAAAGCCTGGCGAAAGAGCTCTGTTTTACAGGCCCTGTGGAATTGAAGCAAATCTCGCAAGGTCCGGATCCTTCCACCAGATTCATTCCACCAGGCAGGGGCCAGGACTGAAAAGGCCCTGGCCCTCGTTGAGGCCAGATGGACGTCTCTGGGGCCAGGTATTACCAAAAGTTTTTGATTTGCTGATGTTAGGAACTTAGGGGCTCATACCAGGAGAGGTGGTCCTAAAGGTATACTGGCCCCTAGCTGTATAGGGCTTTAAAAATAAGTACCAACACCTTGAACAAGATCTGGTACTCAATGGGTAGCCAGTGCAGTTCATGCAACACAGGATGGATCCATGCCCATACAGGCGATGAAGTCAATATCCATGCAGCAGCATTCTGCACCAACTGGAGTTTCTGTGTTTTAACAATTTATTGATAACATATGGTTACAAATCTTAATTATAAATTTTCAATACTAACCCATATGGCGTTTCAATCCCCCCTCCCTCCAATGTTGACTTCCCCGAAGCTATAGATTCAAGTTCAATACTAAAGGTACTACTAACTGATCAAAGTTCAAAATATATATATATATTTTTCCCATTAATGCTAAAAAAAGTCCAATGTCTTTTTACATTCCACTCTCTCTCCATATATCCTTTAAATTTTTTCCACTCCTTTTTGAATATCTCTAAATCATAGTCTCTTAGCGTTCTAGTTAGTTTGTCCATTTCACTCCACGATAAAACTTTCATAGTCCAGTCCCATTTCTCTGTTATTTTTTCTTGCTTCCAAAGCTGCGCATACAATGTCCTAGCAGCTGATAGCAAGTACCAAATTAGAGTCCTGTCTTCCTTTGGAAATTTTTCTAATTGTAATCCAAGCAAGAACGTCTCTGCAGTTTTCTTGAAATCGTAACCCAAAATTTTGGAGATTTCTTGTTGTATCATCTTCCAGTATGCACCAACTGGAGTTTCTGGAAGAGGGTCAAGAGCAGCCCCACATAGAGGGAGTTACAATAATCTAGCCTGGAAGTGACCATTGCATGGGTTACTGTACCCAGGTCGTGGAGGTCAAGATACAGGACCTACTGTCTGACCCACCTCAGATGGGAAAAGGCTGATCTGGCAGTGGTGGTAATCTGGGCCTCCATAGTTAGAGAGGCATCCAGAATTACCCCCAAGCTCTTCACCCTTGATGTGGGCATCAATGGAGCCCCATCAAAGGATGGGAGCCTGATCTCTGATCCCAGTCCCCTATAGCCTTCCAGAACTTACAGGACCCTCTCCTTAAAGGTATCCTCAGGGTCCAGCCATTCGTCGATGATGTGCTGATCGCCACAGCCACCGAAGAGGAGTTTGCCCTTCGGCTCCGGGGTGTGCTACAGTGTTTTGATTAGTCGGGTCTCAAGGTAAAAGGGAGAAGTGTGTGCTGGGGGTTTCCACTGTAGATTTCTTGGGTTACATGGTGGACGCAGACAGAATCCACCCAGCAAAGGACAAAATTAGGGCCATTTGTTAGGCACTTGCCCTCACAAACAAGGCAGAATTACAGGCATTCTTAGGCCTCCTAAATTTCTACCATGTTTTCCTCCACCACAAGGTGGAATTGCAGAGCCCTTACACAGGGGGTTTGACACAGGGGACTTGGTGTTCACAAAAAACTTTGGGGGGGGGGGGGCAGCCTGGATACCAGCCCAGGTTTCCAGGCTGCTAGAGGTGGTAATGTACAAGGTCATCTCAGAGGACGGGTTTACATGGAGGTGGCACATTGTCAGGCTATGGAGACTCAAGGCCGTATTCATTGAAAACAATGTATACTTTATTGGAAACTCATGGCAAGATACAAAAGTTGAGACTAATACCTGAGGCTAGAGGTCTCTGGGTCTTATGGAATTCTACATCAAAGCATGTCTAAAGAAAGTCTTTATTCTCATAACAAAGGGAACGAAGGTGCAAACTTTCACATGAGAGCTCCCCCTTAACTCTCTGCCTTGGGGAGGATGCTGGCCGGACGTAGTATCTATTAACGGTCACATTCCTTCTCTCCTTTCACACTCTATACAAGGTTAACACTTCAAACAGTCCCCCTTTGATATGCATGTTAGTTACAGTAGAACAAAAGGTTTGGGGTCAGTATGGAAAGTCCATTTGGTTAGTTTTATAATTTTCAGCATATAAGAGTCACAGAGCCTGACATACTGCCCCCTCCCCGCCCCCTAAGCTTTTGCTCGGGGTTTGTCTGGGTGCAGTAGGTAAAATCTTTTTAAAAGAAGTGGTGCTTTTAAATCTGTTGATTTGACTCACTCATCACAAGAAGGGGGAAGTATTTCCAGTGAACCAGGAAGTGCAGTACCCCCCGTTTAAGCTTGGCATCTAGTATCTCTTGCACTTCATGATGACTCTGACCCCTCACTGGAATAGGGGTGGGCATCGCTGGGCATGGATGCCAAGACGTAGCTCCAGGGTCTTTTTTCAAAAGACTGCAATGGAAAACAGGGTGGTGTCAGCGAGGAGGGCATTGAAGTTTCAAAAAGGAACAGACTTGTCTTTGTTCAAAGCTAAGTTTCCATTTATTGATTACAAAATGCTACTCTCTACACAGGTTCATTAAAACTGATAACGAATAAGGCAAAAGCATTGGCATTTATGGACATACATCAAAGGAGGGGGGATTTAACTCATTTCTCATAATAAAACTACAAACTGTCCGTTGAAAGTAACCAGTTCACACGCTCCTTATCTCCACCATCCACAGACTGTCTCTCCCCACTGTGGTGTCCTTGCTCGGCTCCAGCAAGCGCCTGAGAAGCGGCTGGATGTTTTGCACTTCAAAGACCTTGCTGGCTTTTGACACATCAATCACCCTTTCCTTCCCCCCCCCCCTACATTCTACCATGGCACTAGGGTTAGTAAGGCACAGATTTATAGTGTTAGTTGGCAGTAAATAAACGTTTCAAATCACAGAGTTTACTTCAAGATACAAGAGCTGACATACTGCCCCCCCCCCTAAGCTCTTGTTCGGGGTTTCTCTGAGTGCAGTAGGTAAAATTGCTTTAGTAATTGAGGGGCGTTTAGAGCTGAGGACTTTACCCCCTCGTCACAGCTAGGCAGGAAATAGTGCCAGCGGACCAAATAGTACAAAACCCCCCTTTGCAGCTTAGAATCGAGGATCTCCTTCACTTTGTGATGTTTCTGGCCCTTCACCAGAATAGGTTCCGGTTCGGGGTTCCGAGGATGCCACTTCGACCCACCCGGGTCTCGATGGATAAGACTGCAGTGGAAAACAGGGTGTATCTTACTGAATAGTTTGGGCAAGTCCAGTTCCACAGTCACTTTATTAATCACCCTCTTTATTTTAAACGGCCCCAGGAACCGATAGGCTAACTTCCGGGAGGTTTGAGGCAGTGGTAGATATTTTGTGGACAGGAACACTGTCTCCCCTGCTTTGAAATCCCACCCCGGGCTGTGCTTTTTGTTGAACTGCGCTTTGCAGTCTCTTTTCACCTCTTCCAGATTTTCCTGGATTGCTTTCCAGGATTTCTCCAGTTTACCCCACCATTGTTGGCATTTGGGGGATAGAGGCAGATCTTTTCCTCCCGGGAGGGAGAGGAAGGGCTTTCCCTCATAGCCATGCACTGCTTGGAACGGAGACATCTTTGTCGAGCTGTGGAGGCTGTTATTATATCCATACTCGGCAAAGGGTAGGAGTTCCACCCAATTGGTCTGTTGAAAGTTTATGTAGCAGTGCAGGTACTGCTCCAAGAGCCTGTTCACCCTCTCGCTCTGACCGTCCGTTTGCGGGTGATAGGCGGAGCTTAGTCCCTGTTCCATCCCGGTTAACTTGCAAAACTCCCGCCAGAAGTTGGCAATGAACTGTGGCCCGCGGTCACTGATAACCTTGTCGAGGAACGAGTGGGCCCGGACCACGTGTAAAAAGAACAAATAAGCCAGTTCTTTCGCAGTGGGGAGTTTCCGGCAAGGGATAAAATGAGCTTGCTTAGAAAAGGTGTCCGCCACCACCAGTATCACTGTCTGGCCCCGAGAGGGCGGTAGTTCTACTATAAAGTCCATCGACACTACCGACCATGGCTGTTCGGCAGTGGGAAGGGGTTGTAAAAGACCCGGTACTTTCCCTCCCCTCCTTTTAACCATGATGCAAGTGGGGCATGTTTGAATGAACTCCGAAATGTCCTTTTTCATTTGTGGCCACCAGAACTGCCGGTGGACCAAATGGAGGGTTCTTACATAACCAAAGTGCCCTGCCAGCTTGTTGGTGTGGCAGTGCTGCAGTACCTCCACCCGCAATGATTTGGGGACGTATAGTTTCCCATCGTGGTACCAGAAGCCTCCCTCCCCATTTGTCAGACCCTCCGGTCGGTCCTTTCCTTCTGCCTCTGCTTCCGTTATCAGTTTGTTTCCCCCCCGAAGGGTCCCTTTTCTGGGCGGCAGTCTTGGACCTGGTCTGCACCGCCCCTGCCACAGCCTCGGGGGGTATTAGGGAGTCTATGACCTCCTCCCGCTCGCTCTCGTGTTCGGGCAGTCTCGAGAGCGCATCTGCTAAAAAGTTTTTCGAGCCGGGGATGTGGCGCAGTGTGAAGTCAAATTTGGCGAAGAACCCCGCCCACCGAATTTGCTTCCCAGTCAACTTTTGACACCCCGTGAGGGCTTCCAAATTTTTATGGTCAGTCCAAATTTTGAACGGGACCCACACCCCTTCCAGCCATGATCTCCAGGTTTTCAGAGCAAACGTTACGGCGTAGGCTTCCTTGTCCCACACCGACCAGTTTCGCTGCTCGTTCGAGAACTTGCGTGAAATATAGGCGCAAGGTCTCAGGCGGTCCTCCTCATCTTTTTGCATCAGTTTTGCTCCTACAGCTGTGTCGGAGGCGTCACACTGGACTATGAAGGGTTTGAGCTCATTGGGGTGCACTAACACAGGCTCGCTGGTGAACAGGCGCTTTAGGGTGTCGAACGCCTCCTGACACTGCTTAGTCCAATTTAATTTTGCCCCGGGTTTTTTCGCTTCAGGCCCCCTCCCCCTGGTCTGTAGGAGGTTGGTTAACAGCAGGGCCACCTTTGCAAACCCCTGTATGAATGACCTATAGAAATTTGCAAACCCGAGGAACGATTGGAGCTGTCTACATGTTCTCGGAGGTTCCCAATCCAATACTGCCTGTATTTTTGCAGGGTCCATGGCCAACCCCTTGCCCGACACATGGAAGCCCAGGTAGTCCAGTTCCTCCTTGTGGAACTCGCACTTGGACAATTTTGCGTAAAGCTTATTTTGATACAGCGTGTTCAGGACCTCCCGGACCAGCTTCACGTGGGAGGGTAGATCTTTGGAATAGATAATGATGTCATCAAGGTACACCACACACCCCCGTACAAGTATTTTCTCAGCACGTCATTGATGAGATTCATAAACATTCCTGGGGCCCCTTGGAGCCCAAAAGGCATCACCAAGTACTCGAACTGTCCCATGGGGGTATTGAATGCCGTCTTCCATTCATCCCCCTCCTTAATGCGGACGTGGAAGTAAGCATCCCGAAGGTCGAGCTTGGTGAAAATCGACCCTTCTGAAACTGCACTCAGCAAGTCTTTGATTAGGAGGATGGGGTAGGCGTTGGACATGGAGATCCCGTTAATCCCACGAAAATCTGTCCAAAGTCTCAGACTCCCATCCTTCTTTTTACGGAAAAGGACCAGGGCGGCGTGGGGAGCCATGGCCGGGCGGATGAAGCCCCGGTGGAGGTTTTTGTCTAGGAACTTCTGCAGTTCCGCCTTCTCCGCCCACCCCATCGAGTACAGTTTAGCATTGGGTAGGGACTGGCCTGGGATGAGCTCTAAGGCGCAATCTGTACTCCGGTGGGGCGGTAACTCATCGGCCTCCACCTCGCTGAATGCCCCTTTCAAGTCCCGATATTCCTTAGGGATGGTTTTAATTTCCTCTATGGTCACACATAGTTTTTCGTTCTTTGGAGGGGGCCAGGGGCCCAAGAGCTCCCTCCATAGGTGGGAGGTGCACCGCCTGACGAGGAAATCAATTGTGTGCTCCCCCCATTGTATGTCCGGTTGGTGCTGCACTAGCCAGCCCACCCCCAGCACTATGTCAAAGGAGCAGGAAGGGGCAATTACAAACACTTCCAAGTCCCAGTGGTCCTCTACCCCCATGGGGACTTCTTGGGTCTGCTCCACACAAGACTCTCCCTTCATCCGAGTCCTGTCCATCTGCTCGAATTCGAGCGGCTGGGGGAGAAGCTCCTTGGTTAACTCTGACATCTCTACCAGTCTCGGGGTTATAATTTCCCGGGTGCACCCTGAGTCCTGGCGTGCACGAATCTTTTTAATTTGACGTTTAATAAAGTCAATGGGATGAACATTAGTTCCCCCGATATTCTCACCTGTAGTGGTGCCGCCTTCTCCAGGACCTGCCGGGCGAGCGTCGCAGCTTGGTTTGCCCTGGTGCCCTTGACAATGGAGGGCCACTTCTTTCATATTGCTCTCAATCTCCCCTGCCAGCTGGATCCACCCGACGAGGGTGGCCGGCCTTGCTTATGCCAGGGCCCGATCTAGCAGCCCCGCGGTCAGTCCTTTTTTAAAAGCCCTTATCTTCATAGCCTCGCTCCAACCCCGTATTTTGCGGACGTGGTTGCGGAACTCCAGGGTGTACTCCCGGATTGATCAGCTCCCTTGGCGGATCTTGTCTATCGTGGCGATGGCTCGGGTCTCCTGTAGGGGGTCCTCGAACTGCGACAGGAGGGCTTGTAGGAACCCGGCCACCGTGGTCATTTCGGGCACCCGAGTTTCGTAGAGACTCATGTACCACAGCTGGTACCATCATTTTCGACCCGAGGTAGTCCACCCGGCTGTGCTCATCTGGAAAGGAGTTCCCCCAGTAGTGCATGTAGCTGTTGGCCTGGATGATGAAGTACTCCACCTTGTCGGGACTCCCGTTGAAGGTGACATCCAACTCACGGGTCTTCACCCTCGCTCCTGGGTCTGCTGGGGTGGCTTCGCCAGCGGGCGCGGCTGGGGCTGCGGGCACCGCCGGTGGCACTGGCTGGCCTGGGACTGGCAGCTGCAGTCCAACCGGCCCTCCCAGAGCTCGGGCCAGGGCTCGGTCGATCTGCTTCTGCACTTCCCGTATCATTAGCAACATGTTCGCTTTCATTTCTTGCCTCAAGTCGCACCCCAAGATCTCCATCTCTCTCCGGAGGTCCTCGGTTGGGTCGCGTCTTGGGGAGGAGGCTCTCGAGTCACACCCGTCATCCTCCTCTGAGTCAGACCACCAGTCGGGGCCGGGCGTTCCTGGGTGGCCCCCTCTCCAGCCACACTGCTACGCCGTTCTACTGGGTCGACCGGGCTTCCCCGGTCCTCCGGTTCCCCTGGAGTGTGGAGTATGTTCGCGTGCCTCTGCGCCACCTCATCCATCAGCGTGGTCAAGGTGCGGGGGTTCCAAGACTTCGGGGTGATGAACAGCACCTGGCTGCTCACCTTCTTCGGCTTCTGTGGTTCGATAACATGCCACGCTGGAGTCCCCGGTGTTTCTTCAGGAGTGGAGGGCTCTCGGTCATCGGGTGCTTTTTCAGCCATTCGCTAAAAAGTAAGTCTTGCCGATAAGCCCCTTAGGGATCAGTTTCAAAATGTCAGCGAGGAGGGCATTGAAGTTTCAAAAAGGAACAGACTTGTCTTTGTTCAAAGCTAAGTTTCCATTTATTGATTACAAAATGCTATTCTCTACACAGGTTCATTGAAACCGATAACGAATAAGGCAAAAGCATTGGCATTTATGGACATACATCAAAGGAGGGGGGGATTTAACTCATTTCTCATAATAAAACTACAAACTGTCCGTTGAAAGTAACCAGTTCACACGCTCCTTATCTCCACCATCCACAGACTGTCTCTCCTCACTGTGGTGTCCTTGCTCGGCTCCAGCAAGCGCCTGAGAAGCGGCTGGATGTTTTGCACTTCAAAGACCTTGCTGGCTTTTGACACATCAATCACCCTTTCCTTCCCCCCCTCCCCCACATTCTACCATGGCACTAGGATTAGTAAGGCACAGATTTATAGTGTTAGTTGGCAGTAAATAAACGTTTCAAATCACAGAGTTTACTTCAAGATACACGAGCTGACAGGTGGATTTTACTAAACATTTTAGGCAGTTCTAATTCAACAGTCACAGCATTTATTACTTTTTTGATTTCTAAAGGTCCCAAGTACGTATAGGCTAATTTCCTGGATGATTGGGGTAAAGGTAAGTTCTTTGTTGACAAAAATACTGCGTCCCCCACCTTGAAGTCCCATTCTGGGAAATGTGTTTTGTTGAATTGTGCTTTGTAATCCCTTTTTGCTGTTTCCAGGTTTTCTTGAATCAGTTCCCACCCCTTAGTCAAAGTTTCCCACCATTGCCGACACGATGTAGGGGAACTGGTGGTGTCAGTGGTTGGCAAGTTAGGGAAGGGCTTTCCCTCATATCCATTTACGATTTGAAAGGGGGTGGATTTTGTCGAGCTGTGCAAGCTATTGTTGTATCCATACTCTGCAAAAGGCAATTGTCTTGTTGGTAATTGATAAAACACCTCAGGTATTGTTCAAGAAGAGAGTTCATGCGTTCCGTCTGTCCGTCCATTTGGGGGTTGTAGGCGGAACTCAACCCCTGCTCAATTCCTGTTAGTCTACAAAACTCCCGCCAGAAGTTGGCAACGAACTGTGAGCCGCGGTCGCTAATGACCTTGTCCGGGAATGAGTGTAATTTCACAATGTGCTGGAAAAACAGCCTTGCTAGTTTTTTCCCTGTGGGCAGTTGTTTGCAGGGGATGAAGTGGACTTGTTTAGAAAACGTGTCCACCACTACCAGAATTACTGTCCGCCCCTGGGAGGCAGGCAGTTCGACTATAAAGTCCATTGATACTACTGACCGAGGGCATCCCGCCGTTGAGGTGGGGCGCAATAGACCCGGGGTTCCCCCCCTCCTTTTGGCCATTATGCACATAGGGCAAGAAGCCACGAATTCCAAAATGTCCTTTTTCATTTGTGGCCACCAGAATTGTCGATTCACCAAGTGCAGCGTTTTTACATAACCAAAATGCCCGGCTAATTTGCTACGGTGGCAATGCATGAGTACTTCCTGGCAGAGGGTTTTGGGGACGTATATTTTCCCTTCGTGGTACCAGAACCCCCCTTCTCCTTTTATTAAGCCCTCTGGGCGTTCCTCCCCTTCGCGCTCCGTTTCCGTGATCAGTTTATCCCCCCCCCCCAGGGTTCTACTTTTCCTGTCTTCTTTCCTGAACAAGTAGTCACGCCCCTGGCTACTGCTGACGGTGGAATCAGGGAGTCTATTGTCTCCTCCCGCTGGCTGTCATGTTGTGGCAGCTGGGAGAGGGCGTCAGCTAAGAAATATTTTGAGCCTGGGATGTGACGTAGGGTGAAATCAAATTTGGCGAAAAATCCCGCCCACCTAATCTGCTTGCCGGTTAATTTTCGGTGCCCGGTGAGCGCTTCTAGGTTCTTGTGATCTGTCCATATTTCAAATGGTACTCTAGCCCCTTCCAACCAAGACCGCCATATTTTCTGGGCAAACGTTACTGCAAAAGCCTCCTTGTCCCAGACTGACCAATTATGTTGCTCATTGGAAAACTTCTTAGATATGTATGTGCATGGTCTCAGTCTTCCTTCGGGGTCTTTCTGCATCAATATTTCCCCGATGGCTACATCGGAGGCGTCACATTTCACCACGAAGGGTTTCAGTTCATCGGGGTGCATTAAGATGGGTTCACTAGTGAACAGCTGTTCGAGTTTTTCAAACACTTTTTGGCACTCGGGGGACCAAGCTAGTTTTGAGCCTGGCTTTTTCGACCCAGGACCTCTCCCTTTTGTTTTCAATAGTTCAGTTAGTGGTAACATGACTTTGGCAAATCCCTCAATGAACCCCCTGTAAAAATTTGCAAATCTGAGGAAAGATTGGAGCTGTCTACGTGTCCTCGGGGGTTCCCAATCTAGTACCGCTTGGATTTTTACTGGATCCATAGCTAAACCTTTCCCCGACACCCGGAAGACCAGGTAATCCAGCTCTTTTTGATGAAATTCACATTTTGACAATTTAGCATAGAGTTTGTGCTCCAATAACGTACTGAAAACTTTCCTCACCAACTTTATGTGGGAGGGTAGATCTTTAGAATAGATAATGATGTCATCCAGGTACACTACCACCCATTTGTACAGGTACTCTCTCAACACTTCGTTAATAAAGTTCATAAACACTCCGGGGGCCCCTTGTAGCCCAAACGGTATTACTAAGTACTCAAATTGACCCATCGGGGTGTTGAACGCAGTTTTCCACTCGTCTCCTTCTTTAATCCTGACTTGGAAGTAGGCGTCTCTCAGGTCTAATTTTGTGAAGATGCGCCCCTCTGATACTGTGCTTAGTAGGTCTTTAATCAGTGGGATGGGGTAGGCATTTGACATGGATATAGCGTTTATCCCATGAAAATCTGTGCAAAGTCTAAGCCCCCCGTCCTTCTTTTTTCTGAACAGGACCGGAGCCGCGTGCAGCGCTGTGGCGGGTCGGATGAACCCCCAGTTTAAGTTTTTGTCAAGGAATTTCCTTAATTACGCTTTCTCTGCCCATCCCATTGAGTACAGCTTGACTTTGGGTAATTCTTGCCCTGGTATGAGCTCAATAGCACAGTCCATGCTTCTATGTGGGGGGAGCTCGTCTGCTTCTTTCTCACTGAACACTCTGCATAAGTCCCAGTATTCCTGGGGAATGGATTTCACCTCCTCTATAGTTAGGCATAGTCTCTCGTTCCGTGGAGGAGGAGAGGGGCCCCAATTCCCTGACCAGTGGTGATGGGTGCATTTTTTACTGTCAAAGTCTATAGTTTGTTCTGCCCACTGGATGTTTGGCTGGTACCTTGCTAACCACCCCACTCCCACTACTATGTCGAAGGACGAGGAGGGGGCAATTACAAATACTTCCATGTCCCAGTGTTCTTTAATTCCTACAGGGAAGAATTGGGTTTCTTCCACACATGGTTCCCCCTTCATCACTGTCCCATCCATCTGCTCAAACTGTAACGGGTGGGGTAGGGGGTTCTTAGCTAGCCCTAGTGCTTCCACTAGCCTCAGGGTGATGATTTCCCTAATACACCCCGAGTCAATTAAAGCTCTGACGTGCAAAAACCGCTTAGAGTTATGATTCAATAAAGTCACAGGGACCAAGAATAGTTCTACCGATATTCTCACCCGTAGTGGTGCTGGTGTGGCGTCAACCTGCCTTTTGGCACCGCTTAGGGCAGGTCATGCTCATTTCCCGCTGGCTCCACCTCGTCTCCCAACTCGTCGCCCCTGCAGGTAAAATCCTTGTCAAGCACTGCCAAAAGTGCGGTGTTGCCCCGAGTGGGCTCTTTGGGTCATCCCAGTGTTTTCTTCATCTTGGGACCTGTAGACTTCGGTGCAAAGGGGGGGGGGGCTTGAGGCTTTTCGGGACATTCCCCTACTAGGTGCCCTGGGTCTCCACACCGGTAGCATCGGCGGGTGGACGGCCCCTTCGTGGCTCTATTTGGGGGTGTAGGTTTTTTGGACTCAGTCTTTGTCCCTGACCAAGCCTCACATCCCCCTCTGTTCCCCTCTCGCTGCCGCTTTAGTGCCACACGATCCATGTTGGTCTCCACTTCACCTGCTAGCTGGACCCATCCCACCAAGGTAGTCGTTCTGGCTTGGTGGAGAGCCCGATCCAGCAGTGCGGATATTTCATTCCAGCCCCTCACCCGTGCACAGTGGGTTTGGAATTTTGCAGTGTATTCCCTCACCGAGCGGATCCCTTGCTTCAGGTCTTTCAGCACGTTGAGGTCCCGAGCCTCGTGGAGTGAGTCTTCATATTGATGAAGCATGGCTTGTAGGAAGGCGTGCACGCTCCCCAGCTCCAGTGCTCTCGACTCGTACAGGCTCACGTACCATCTCTGGGCAGCTCCCGTGAGCTTCAAGCCCAGGTAGTCCACTATGCTGGGCTCGTCGGGGAAGGAGTTCCCCCAATAGTGCGTGTAGCTAGTCAACTGGATTGTGAAATACTCTACTTCCTCTGGATCCCCGTTGAACTTGAGGTCAAGCTCACGGGGCTTTCCCGGTTCTCAAGGTGCTGGACCTCCTGGAAGGGGCACCAGTGGTGCCGAGGCTCCTTCGCCGCCACTTCCCCCTGGATTCGCTGGTGGTGCGGGTTGCCCCACGCCTCGGAGTGGTCGGTGTTCCATTTCCCACAGGGTCTGCAGGCGGTCTATTTGCCTCCCGATCTCCCTGCCAACTGCCTGGGTGTTCCTTTGGATCTCGCTTCAGAGGTCCCTCGCCAGCCCTTGAATCTGAGTTTTCACTTTATAAAGGTTTAGGGTTAGTATGTAGAGTCCATTTGGTTAGTATTTTATAATTTTCAGCATATAAGAGTCACAGAGCCTGACACACATAGACTAATTAAGGTCATGTGAAGGGCTAGGGGACGGAAGTGATCCATCGGCTACATCAGCCCCGAACAACCTGGAACTGACCAAAGCTGAGGGCTTGGTTCCTGAGGCCCCTTGGAACCTATGAGGCCCCGGAACTGCCAGTTGAAGTGTCCGCATCACCAGACCTGCAACCAGCCATGCTGGAAGCTGCGACTGACCCACCACCCATTCCAGCACTCCGGAGATCAATGCAAGAATGCCACAAGCCTGCCTATCTACAGGACTATGATTGCTAAGGCTTGCAAACTGGGGGCAGGGGGGGAGGGATGTTATGAGCCGCCTAGGCGGGGAGGGCGGGATATAAATGTAAATATAAATAAATAAATAAATAAATGTATGTGAAGCCAGTTACCTAATAGGGTTCCTGCCTGGCTCATTGAAACCTGAAGGACTGAGCTTGGGAACTTAGGAACAATGGGCAGAAGGATCCAAATCCTAACTGCCCTGCTCCAATCACAGGTCCCTTGATGGTTTTAATGACCCAATAGCATGCTAGCACGGGAACCCAGTATTGTATATAGTTGGCCCAGCAGGCCTCATTCATTAGTTAAGTTCATGCAGCCACCTACCATGCTGTACTCATTAAAGAGCTTGTTATCACTACCACCTCGTCTCGTCAATGCCTAGAACCCACCATATTATAACCAGCTTGTTCTCTTGACAAAACTCTATTAGCCTTTGCCCAGCTTCATTTTGTTCTCCAAGGCCAAACTTGTTCATTGTTCTGGTTACCTTTTGACTTCCTACTTTGGCATTCCAGTTCCCTATGATGATGACTACATTTTTATGTGTGTGTTAGTTCTAGGTGTTGTAGATCTTCATAGAACTGATACACTTCAGCCTCTTCTGCGTCAGTGTTTGGGGCATAGACTTGGATTACTGTGATATTGAATGGTTTGCCTTGGATACAGACTGGGATCATTCTGTCATTTTTGAGATTGTATCTCATTACTGCCGTCCTCACTCTCTTGTTAACTATAAAGACTATGAAGACACACCTCGGAACTACAAAAAAGAAAGGGAAAAGGGAGGGGTTACAGAAGCAGTATTTCTGTATATATTATATTCCTATTGGAGGGGATAGCATACAAGGGTTCTGAGTCTATTTTTTTTCTAGGATCGGGGACCATTTGGTCGCAAATTTTAAATAGGATTCATACAGGTCCATTTGGTCCAGATGTGATTTTGTCCATGATCAGGTGGTCCCAGATCTTGGAGAGCCAACTGTCAGCGGTAAGGGTTGTGGAACTCCTCCAGTTCTGAGATACGACTGATTTGACCGCAGTTAGGAGGGTTGTTAGGAGGGGGGGGTTTACCCACCACGGGCTCACCAGCCTGCGCGAGATACAACGAATAAGCCCCAACCACGAGATCTTTATTTGCACCCGGAGCCTGCAATTTTTCAGAACTATCTGGCGCGTTTACATGACTGGGCACAACCACTGACACTTGGCCCTGGACCCTGCACTGTGCACTTTACTTTACCCTGTACTGACTGGCCGACTATTGACTGTAATTTGAGCGGCAACACTTTATCATACCTATTGGTGGCTGCTAACCCACAAGGAGCGTCCAAACTGCACTCACGTCGCACTTTAAGAACTGCCAACCCACTCCGGAATTCAGTAGTTAAAAATTTAAATTATTACTAATTAACTCATTGATTGATTATTGTATATTTGAATTGGATCATAAAAATATTGTTAGCAAATTGATGGGAATTAGGGAGGGGTAAATTAATTGCTATTGGGATTATTTTTATCAAATATATATAAGGATTGGAGGGGGTTTTGGGTTAATTGGTATTAGGGTTAGTTAGACGGAGTGAGGAGGGTGTGTAATTAGATACCAGCCTGATAGTGGTTTCATTGCAGCTGCTGCCAGCGAGGAATGGCTGGCTCAGGGATTCCGGTGCTCCTGGGGAGGGGGAGGTATGGCGGTGGGAGCAGACATTATAAGGGAGGCAGACAGAGACAAGTCGGTGCTCGGCCCCCCTCCAGCCTGCGGCCCATCCCAAGGGTGACAGGTAGTAGGACCAGGAGTAACCCGCTTCCGTCATTGGTGTTGTGCAACGCCAGGTCCATCAATAATAAGACCTCAATTCTCCGAGAGTTTATGCTCGAGCAGAATATGGACCTGGCTTGCGTGGCCGAGACCTGGATCCGGGAGGGTGATACAGTGGCCCTCTCGCAAACAGCTCCCCCAGGTTACTCGGTCTTCCACCAATCACGGACTAGCGGGCGGGGGGGAGGAGTGGCATTATTTGCACGGGAGGCTTACTCCTTTAGGGCGCTCCCGGCCCCAAAGATTGAGGGCATTGAATGTGCCGGGCTGGCGTGGGGGGATGAAGAGGGGTTGGCGATTTGGCTGGTGTACCGTACGCCTAACGCACCGGCCAACGCCTTACCGTCCCTGCTCGAGGCGGCGACAGGCTGGGCGCTGGAGCACCCAAGGCTGATAATCCTGGGTGACTTCAACGTCCATGCCGATGACCCGTCCTCCAGCCAGGCGACGGACCTAGTGTCTTTCATGGCGACACTGGGACTCTCTCAATTTGTTGCAACCCCCACCCACCAGGCCGGACACATGTTAGACCTGATCTTTGCGGCCGGGATTGTAGTGAGCGATATAACCATAGAGGTAGTGCCATGGTCGGATCACTTCGCCCTCAAGGCCCGCGTAAATATGCCCCCCCGAACCTGTTTAGGCGAGGAGCCGATTATGGCTCGCCCGCGGAGCCAAATGGACCCGGAACGGTTCCAGATGGCTCTGCGGGACTCCTGGCCCTCTGGCGATTCCCTTGATGGCCTGATTGAGACCTGGAATAGCCGGCTCTCTAGGGCCATCGAGGAGATCGCACCTCGGCGCCCTCTGCGGCCTCGGATTAAGCTGGCTCCGTGGTACACCCCGGAATTACGCCAGCTGAAACAAGGCCTTAGACGGCTAGAGAGGCAATGGCGACGCACTCGTGACGAGGCGACTAGAACATCTTATAGGAAGTTTATGAAGTCCTATGAGATGGCAATCAAGGCCGCAAAGAAAACATACTTTGCGGCTAGGATTGCATCCGCAAATTCGCGCCCAGCCCAATTATTTAGAATAATTCGGAATTTGACTATATTGCCTCAAGGCAATTCTAAAGCTAAGGAATTGGAGATTGGCTGCGAGGCTTTTGCGAAATTCTTTGCGGATAAGGTCCAATCGCTCCGCCAGGACTGCCCCGCCAATTTGGAGGCAGTAAGTGGACTTGAAGCCCAATGCGTGTCTTCGGATTCAACTCTGGATTGCTTCGACCCGCTCAGCTTGGAGGAAGTCGACAGAGTTCTTGCCACTGCACGCTCCACGACTTGCGATCTGGATCCTTGCCCCTCCTGGCTAATTAAGGCCTGCCAGGAGGAACTAAGATATCCTATACGGGATATTATAAATCGATCCCTTTCAGAAGGTGTTTTCCCAACACCTCTGAAAGAGGCATTGGTCCGCCCTCTCCTGAAAAAACCGTCATCAGACCCGGCCGAATTGGCACACTACCGGCCGGTCTCAAATTTGCCCTTTTTAGGCAAAATTATCGAGAGGGCCGTGGCAGTGCAGTTACAGGAATTTCTGGAGGACGCTTCCGTCCTAGACCCATGCCAGTCCGGCTTCCGCCCGGGCCATGGGACAGAAACAGTCCTGGTCGCCCTCATGGATGACCTCCGACGGCAACTGGATCGAGGCGGCTCGGCAGTATTGCTGTTGTTAGACCTATCGGCGGCGTTCGATATGGTCGACCACCGGCTGCTGACCCGCCGCCTCGCCGACGCAGGAATTCGGGGGCTAGCCTTACAGTGGCTCTCCTCCTTTCTTGAGGGTCGGGGACAAAGGGTGGCAATTGGGGGGAACTGTCCCAGAGGTACCCACTCGATTGCGGAGTGCCTCAGGGAGCAGTCCTCTCCCCGATGCTGTTTAACATCTTTATGCGCCCCCTTGCCCAGATTGCACGGAGGTATGGGCTGGGTTGCCATCAATATGCAGATGACACTCAGCTCTATCTATTGATGGGCGACCAGGCTGGTGATGTCCCAGCAAATTTGGACCGGGCACTACAAGCCGTGGCTGACTGGCTCAGGCTGAGCGGGCTGAAGTTGAATCCGGCGAAGACTGAGGTCCTTTGCGTGGGCCGCGGCGGACCGGGAGGGGAGATTACTTTACCGGCCTTTGACGGAGCGCCACTGGTACCGGTGCGCAAAGTCAAGAGCCTGGGAGTGCTACTGGAGTCCTCCCTATCAATGGAGGCCCAAGTAGCTGCCACTGCTAGATCCGCCTTCTTCCATCTTAAGAGGGTGAGGCAGCTGGCTCCCTTCCTGGAGCGCGTCGACCTAGCAACTGTGATCCACGCAACGGTCACTTCGAGGTTAGACTACTGCAATGCCCTCTACATGGGGCTGCCCTTGTACCGAACACGGAGACTCCAGGTAGTCCAGAACGCGGCGGCCAGGCTGTTGGAGGGACTACCACGGTGGGAGCCTGCACGGCCTGGGCTGCGCAACCTGCACTGGCTGCCGGTTGTCTACCGTGTTCGCTATAAGGTGCTGGTTATTACCTTTAAAGCCCTATATGGCCGAGGACCTGCCTACCTAAAGGACCGCCTCTCCCCATATGTACCCCGGAGAGCACTGAGGTCTGGTTCCCAGAATTTATTAACAATCCCTGGGCCAAAAGAAGTTAGGCTGAAGGCCACTAGGGAGCAGGCCTTCTCGGTGATAGCCCCTCGCTGGTGGAATGACCTTCCAGAGATGGTGCGAGCCCTGCGGGACCTGAACCAATTCCGCAGGGCTTGCAAAACATTTCTTTTTCAGTTGGCATTTGAGACATCTTGTGGTATTTGAGACAGAACCTGATAACGAACGAACAGATATTTAGCCATCTCATATACATCAGGACTATATTATTTTAGCACCTATTTTATATGTTTTATGTATTTTAAATAACTTATTTGTAATTAATGTTTAAATTGCTATGCTTTATGTGAATCATGGGACTCCCATGCCTGTTATATTGTTTATTGTTTAATGTGAATCATGGGACCCCATGTCTGTTAGCCGCCCTGAGCCCGCCTGGCGGGGAGGGCGGGATATAAAAATAAATTATTATTATTATTATTATTATTATTATTATTATTATTATTATTATTATTATTATTATTATTATTATTATTATTATTATTATTATTATTATTATTGTTAAGAGGGGTCGTTTGTGTTCAGATATTTTGGCAGCCTGCTGTCAGACAATGGGATCTCAAATCAACCAGACCTTGAGTTGATACAAAGTTAGGCTTTATTTGATAATCCATAGGCATCAGAACGAAGAAATTGGGACTGATACTATGTAGCAGTGCAGAGCATACTTTAAGGGGAATACATCAAAGGGTGTCACACAAAGCCACAATTCTAAACATTGCTGAGCTGAGGTGCGAAGATTCACACGGTCCCTCTCCCTTTTCTTATTGTTACAGTTTGTCTTCCTGGAATGGCCAAGCGGCTGTCCCTGGAGGCGCTTTATCTTCAAAGGAGAATTCTTGCCTTTGTAAGTATCAAGGGAAAGAAATGTTCACATCAAGAACTAGCAACAATCTACAACTCTCTACTTTGATATGCATGGTCTTTCTCATGGTTAGTAACAGTGGTTCAAGATGGCAGCAGTTCAGCTAAGCATTTTATTTCAGGAAAAGTTACATTGTCTGACACCTGCCAGTGGATAAGGAGGATCAACTGCAAGTCTATCAGGAGCAAGATCCCTGTCAGGTTAAGTATGTGGTGTATGATTGTTGCCCAGAAGTTTTGAATTGTTGGGCAGTCCCACCACAGTGGATGTAATTCACTACTGTATCACATCACCTCCGGCAGAGAGGTGAGTAGTTAGAAATCATGTGCACAAAGTTTGGCAGGGGTATGGTACCATCTGGATAATGTTTTTTGCCATCTCTTTTTTGACCACCTCCAGCTTACCTTGATTTATAGATTTTACATTCAATGTTCCAATGCAGTATTGTTCTTTGCAGCATCGGACTTTCCTTTCACCATCAGACACATCCACAGCTCAGCGTCCTTTTGGCTTTGGCCCAGCCACTTCACACTTTCTGTGGTTACTTGTACTTACCCTCTGCTCTTACCCAGTAGCATATTGGGCACCTTCCGACTTGAGGGGCTCATCTTTTGTTATTGTCCATGGGGTTTTCTTGTCAAGGATACTGGAGTGGGTTGCCATTTCTTTCTCCAGTGGATTGCAATTTGTCTGGGTTCTCCAGTGCAGCATGTTCATCTTGGGTGGCCCTGCATGGCATAGCCCACAGCCTCACTGAACCGTCCAAGCCCTCTTGTCATGTCAAGGCAGCAATCCATGAAAGAGAATATTACAATATAAGCTGATAAAATACCAGTTTAAAACTCTGCTTCAAAAGGTACGACCAATCTGGTCCAGAGTTCCATCAAATCCCAATCACCAGGAAGGGGGGCCAGATAAAAGGGGACTCCACCACCTCAACTGAAGGCCTGGCATAATTGCTCTGTATAACAGGCCCTGCAGAACTGCAACAGATCCCACAAGCCCTTCATCTCCAAAGGGAGCTCATTCCACTAGGCAGGGGCCAGGGCCAAAAAAGTCCTGGCCCTAGTCAAAGCAAGCTGGACATCTCTGGGGCCAGGGACCACCAGGAGGTGCTGAGATGCTGATCTTAAAGACCAACAGGGCTCATATGGGTTGCGGCAGTCCCAAATGTCTGAAGGAGGTCAGGGTGAGAGGGTCTCACTGGCCCAAGATCACCCAGTAAACTTCTGTTAACGTAGATGGGATTTGAATCTAGGTCTCCTAGATCCAGTCACTGTAAATGCTGGACCACAGTGCTGGTGAGCTGTAGGCAAGACTAGATCCATAATATTTGGATGAAGGAATAGAGGGAATGCTTATTAAATTTGCCGATGATACTAAATTGGGAGGGATTGCAAATACAGTAGAAGACAGTAACAGGATACAAGATGACCTTGACAGGCTGGAAAACTGGGATAAATCCCATAAAATGAATTTGAACAGGGATAAAAGTAAAGTTCTGCATTTAGTTAGGAAAAATCCTATGCATGGTTATAGCATGGGGGAGACTTGTCTTAGCAGTAGTATGTGCGAAAAGGATATAGGGGTCTTAGTGAATCATATGCTGAACATGAGTCAACAGTGTGATACGGTGGTTAAAAAGGCAAATGCAATTTCGGGCTTTATCAACAGAAGTATAGTGTCTAGATCGCATGAAGTGACAGTATCTCTTTACTCTGCTCTGGTAAGACCTCACCTGGAGTATTGTGTTCAGTTTTGGGTACCGGATTTTAAGAAGGATATAGACAAGCTGGAACGGGTCCAGAGGAGGGCGACAAAGATGGTGAGCGGTCTGGAGACCAAATTCTATGAGGAAAGGTTGAAAGAGCTGGGGATGTTTAGGCTGAATAGGAGACTGCTGAGAGGTGATATGATCACCATCTTCAAGTACTTGAAGGGCTGTCTTATAGAGGATGGTAGAACATAAGAGAAGCCATGTTGGATCAGGCCAATGGCCCATCCATTCCAACACTCTGAGTCACACAATGGCCAATATATACATATACAAGATATACATACACACACACACACACTGTGGCTAATAGCCACTGATGGACCTCTACTCCATGTTTTTATCTAACCCCCTCTTGAAGCTGGCTATGCTTGTAGTCGCCACCACCTCCTGTGGCAGTGAATTCCACATGTTAATCACACTTTGGGTGAAGAAGTACTTCCTTCTATCCATTTTAACCTGACTGCTCAGCAATTTCATTGAATACCCATGAGTTCTTTTATTGTGAGAAAGGGAGAAAAGTACTTATTTCTCTACTTTCTCCATCCCATGCATAATCTTGTAAACCTCTATCATGTCACCCCGCAGTCAACGGTTCTCCAAGCTAAAGAGCCCCAAGTGTTTTAACCTTTCTTCATAGGGAAAGTGTTCCAACTCTTTAATCATTCTAGATGCCCTTTTCTGGACTTTTTCCAATGCTATAATATTCTTTTTGAGGTGCGGTGACCAGAATTGTAGACAGTATTCCAAATGAGACCGCGCCATCGATTTATACAGGGGCATTATGATACTGGCTGATTTGTTTTCAATTCCCTTCCTAATAATTCCCAGCATTGCGTTGGCCTTTTTTATTGCAATCGCACACTGTCTTGACATTTTCAGTGAGTTATCTACCATGACCCCAAGATTTCTCTTTCGGTCAGTCTCTGCCAGTTCACACCCCACCAACTTGTATTTGTAGCTGGGATTCTTGGCCCCAATGTGCATTACTTTGCACTTGGCCACATTGAGCCTCATCTGCCACGTTGACGCCCACTCACCCAGCCTCAACAGATCCCTTTGGAGTGCTTCACAATCCTCTCTGGTTCTCACCACCCTGAACAATTTAGTGTCATCTGCAAACTTGGCCACTTCACTGCTTACTCCCAACTCCAAATCATTTATGAACAAGTTAAACAGCATGGGACGCAGTATTGAGCCCTGCGGCACCCCACTGCTTACCGTCCTCCACTGCGAAGACTGCCCATTTATACTCACTCTCTGCTTCCTAATAATTATCCAGTTTTTGATCCACAAGAGGACATGTGCTTTTACTCCATGACTCACGAGCTTACTAAGGAGCCTTTGATGAGGAACTTTATCAAAAGCTTTCTGGAAGTCAAGGTAAACAATATCTAGCGGGTCTCCTTTGTCCACATTGTCAAGTCTGCTTTAACTTTGGTCAAGCCTGCATTCAATCTTTGGTTCAGGAGAAGTGTATCCTGGGTAAAGCCACACTGTATGCCAATGCTGCTAGCATGAACTCTCCCTACCCTCCTCCTCTCCTTTGTTATGTAGTATTGCTTTGAAATGGGAATATGGGAAAGAGATTATAAAGCCTTCTCAGGCAGTGTTGGGGGAGTTGGCACCGGGAGGACACTCAAGGCCAAGCCAGGCCTGAGAACGAAATAGTAACATCAATGTGTGAATGTGCCCTGCATAGAGTGCCCCTCCCTCGAGAATCCCTTTGATCTGTACCTTATATGATATGCTTTTACTGTATGTTCCTCAGTCTTTCAATCTTCCCTGTAGTCGTAAGCCATGATAACAATAAACTAGAAACTTTGTATCAACAAAGTCTCGTTATTGAATCAGCCGACTTGACACACATGTTTGTTCACCCCCTCAAAGAATTGTAACAGGTTAGTGAGCAAGATCTTCCCTTACGGAACCCATGCTGAGTCTTCCTCAATAATTTGTGTTCATCAATGTGCCTACTCATTCTGTCTTTGGTAATGGTTTCTACCAACTTTCCCAGTATTGAAGTCAGACAAACTGGCCTGTAATTTCCTGGATTTCCTCTGGAATCCTTTTTAAAGATGGGTGTGACATTTGCTACCTTCCAGTACTCAGGAACGGAGGCAGATTTCAATGAAAGATTACATATTTTTGTCAGAAGATCCACTAGTTCAACTTTGATTTCTTTCAGAACTCTTGGATGTATGCCATCCGGACCTGGTGACTTATTAGTTTTTAATTCATCTATCAGTTATAGGACCTCCTCTTGTCACCTCAATCTGACTCAGGTCTTTCAACACCCCTTCCAAAATAGGTGGTTCTGGAGCGGGCAAACACTTCTCAACTTCCACAGTGAAGATGGTGGCAAAAACTGCATTCAGCTTCTCAGCCATTTCCCTATCCTCCTTCAGTAATCCTTTTACCCCTTGGTCATCCAAGGGCCCCTTTGCCTCCCTGGCTGGTTTCCTGCTTCTAATATATTTGAAGAAATTTTTATTGTTAGTCTTTATGTTTTTTGCAATATGCTCCTCATAGTCCCTTTTTGCCTACCTAATCACAGTCTTGCATTTGATTTGCCACATCTGTCAAGTCTGCTATGAGTTACTCAATACCTGTATTAAGTTTGGTTCTGAAGTGAAGGAGTCTGGGTACTTTACAGTGTACACCGATTGCTGCTAGCTCACTTTCCTGCCCCCCTCACTAGAGAGGCCTTTGTTGTGTAGTCTGCTTTGAAATGCTAACATGTGAATAAGATAATGGCGCCTTCCCAGCCTTGTTCTCTGTGGGAGGATGGGGCGTCAAGGCTTCGGCCTGGGAATGAAGGGAGTAGCATCCTAGTGCGAAAATGTGTTGCATAGATTACCCCCACCGTAGGAATTCCTTTGATCCATACCGTAAATGCTGGTTTAGTGCCTATGTATTTCAGTCCTTCAATCTCTGCCATGGTCTCTAGTTCTGTTTACAATAAACTTGTTACTCTGTTTCATCAAGAGACTCGTTATTGAATTCAGCCGACTTGACATTTTGAAGGACTCCTCTACCTTGGAGTTCAACCTTTCCGGCAACTGAAAAGGCGATGTCCGAACAGTCTCTGGAGAACGGAGAACTCCCAACCAGAGTGGAGGGGGCCGAGACACCCTGGCACATCCATACTGCCAGAAGGACCGCTGCCTCCCCTCCCCAGTTTCAGCTGGTGGTGACCCCACGGCAATACCAGCCAAGGACCTCCACCACGCTGATGGATCAAGCCCCGGTCCGACGGGAGGCGATCATGACCCGCCACACCAAGCGGGTCCAACTGGCCGAGGCCGCCGCCGCCAACCCGGGCGAGACGAGCGAAGGCGCCGGAGCTGCGGGGACTCAAGACCCCGGGAGTGGAGGCGAAGGGGCCGAGTGCGGAGCGGATGACGGAGGGGCGAGACCCAAGGACCAGGCCGATGAGGATTACGAAACGTTTCGGGCGATGGTCCGCAGGGAGATTGATGGGGCGGTGAGAGACCTCAAGGACCAGATGCAGACCCTGACCGCGCAGCTGGGCAGAGCGCTGGGGGTGACCGGGGCTCGCCAGCAGCAACCAGCCCCGGCGGGTCCGTGGGGACCCCCGGTTCAACCGGGCCCTGCCGCCCCTCCACCCGGAGCGGCCCCGCAAGCCCCAGCGGCGCCCCCTCCTGCCCCGGTCAGACAAAGAGACCTGGGGGGAGTCCGGGAGCTGGACGCCACGTTTGACGGAGACCCGGAGGAAGTGAACTACTTTGCGATCCAGGCGAACAGCTACATGTACTACTGGGGGGACCTATTCCCCGATGAGATGAGCCGCGTGGACTACCTCGGGTCGAAGCTGCGGGGCGCAGCAAAGAAGTGGTATGTGAGCCTATGCGAAACTAACAGCCCGGTCCTCCACTTCGTAAACACCTTCGTGCAAGCTCTGCTGACCCAGTACGAGGACCCCCTGCAAGAAACCCGAGCGCTGGCGGCGCTGCGGAACATGAAGCAAGGGGCCCGATCCATCCGAGAGTACGCGGCCGACTTCCAGGCCAACGCCGCCCGGGCTCGGAATTGGAACGAGGTGATGGGCTGAACCCGAGCATCCTGGATAGGGCGCTCACGCAAGCCAGCCCCGATACCCTGGTGGGGTGGATTCAGCTGGCGGGGGAGGTGGAGACCAACCTGAAACGAGTGGCAATGCTGCGCCAAGCACTAGCCGCTGGCAGGGGAACGCCGAAAGCAGCCCCCGGGAAAGCTGAGCCACCTAAAGTCAAGAAGCCGGCGGCGGCTGCTCCGGGGGGGCCCCGACGTTGTTTCCGGTGTGGGGACCCCAACCATCTGGCCTCCGGCTGCCCCCAACCAGCCACCGGGGCTGCCCCACCGCAGGGAGCCACCCGCCCGGGCACCCCCGGCCCCAAGAAGACCACCGGCCGCTCTAAGGATGCGGTGAAGGGCAGCGCGCTCCTGGTGCAAGAGGACCTGCAAGAGGAGGAGGTGCGTCTGTCCGAGGAGCTGGCCGAGCTGGCGTGGGAAGAGGAGCCGGCGGAAAACGACGCCGACCTGCTTTGAACGGTGCCAACCAGCAGGTCGACCAGGAGGAGGCACCGCTAACGGTGAGACCCACGGGAAGGTTCTACTTTATAGTGGTCAAATTGTTGAACCCAAAGCTAAAAAGGTTCTTACAGATCCGGGCCCTCATAGACTCGGGCTGTAATAGAGAGCTGATTTCCCCCAAGGTGGTGGAGGCTCTGGGGATGGAACGCATACAACTGCCCCACCCCATGCACTTTGAACAGATGGATGAGTCAGTAATGGGGGGGAACCCTGCACGCAAGAGACTGAGCCGTGCCCCCTGGGGATTGAGGACCACTGGGACTCAGAGACGTTTGTGATCGCGCCCGCCTGCGGCTACCCCGTGGTCCTGGGAGTGGGGTGGTTGGAGAAGCACGAGCCCCTCATCCGCTGGAGAGCCCAGACCATCAGATTTCCCGACCCAAGTTGCAGCCAGCACCTTTGGCAAGCGGCATGGGGGCCACGAGCGCCAGCCGCTCGGGAGAGGGCGTGCGTCCTGGTGGAAGAGGTGCACCATGTCCCGGACACCTACCGCGACCTGATGGAAGTATTTAGTGAGCGGAAGGCCAACCAGCTACCCCCCCACAGGAGCACAGACTGTGCGATAGAACTGATCCCCGGGGAAAGCCTTCCCAGAGCCAAACTCTACCAAATGGGGTGGGCTGAGAAGAAGGAGTTGCGTAAATTTCTAGACTTGAACTTGAAAAGGGGGTTCATCAGACCCGCGACGGCCCCCCACGCGGCCCCCGTGTTGTTTAGAAAGAAAAAGGACAACCGTCTTAGGCTTTGCACTGACTTTCGTGGGATTAACGCGATTTCCATGTCAAACGCCTACCCCATCCCCCTCATCAAAGACTTGCTAAGCACGGTGGCGGGGGGGGGGGGGAATTTTCACAAAGCTTGACCTGCGGGACGCATACTTCCAAGTGCGCATCAAAGAGGGGGATGAGTGGAAGACGGCGTTCAACACACCGATGGGACAATTTGAATACTTGGTCATGCCGTTTGGATTGCAAGGGGCACCTGGGGTGTTCATGAATTTCATAAATGATGTATTGCGGAAATTTCTGTACAAGGGGGTGGTGGTGTACCTTGATGACATCATTATTTATTCTCAAGATGAACAGTCCCATGTGAAACTAGTGAGGGAAGTGTTGGCCACCCTGCTGAAGCACCAGCTCTACGCCAAGTTGTCCAAATGCAAGTTCCACCGCACGGAACTAGACTATTTGGGCTTCCGGGTGTCTGGGGACAGGCTGGCCATGGATCCAGCCAAAGTTCAGGCAGTTTTAGAGTGGGCCCCCCCGAGGACACGTAGACAGCTCCAAAGTTTCCTCGAATTCTCCAATTTCTATAGGGGATTCATTGAGGGGTTCGCCCAAATCGCTCTGCCCCTAACAGACCTCCTGAAGACGAAGGGGAGGGGGGAAGAGGCAAAGCGACCAGGGGCCAGGCTGAATTGGACACCGACTTGTCAGGCGGCTTTCGACCGGCTTAAACAACTGTTCACAAGCGAGCCGGTCTTAAGCCACCCAGATGAGCGGAAGGGGTTCGTGGTCCAATGCGACGCCTCCGATGTCGCCGTAGGAGCCATTCTCATGCAGAGGGATGAGGAGGGGAAGCTGAGACCCTGCGCTTACATTTCGCGAAAGTTCTCGGAGGAGCAGAGGAACTGGTCGGTGTGGGACAAAGAGGCTTTCACTGTCATGTTTGCACTGAAAACTTGGAGGTCCTGGTTGGAGGGAGCCAGGGTGCCCTTTGAGATATGGACGGACCACAAAAATTTAGAGGCCCTAACAGGGAAAAGAAAATTGAGTGAAAAACAAATCAGGTGGGCGGGCTTCTTCTCCAAATTCGACTTCACCCTGAAGCACATCCCGGGGACCCGCAATTTTCTAGCGGACGCCCTGTCCAGGCTCCCACAGCATGAGAGCCAGAGGGAGGAGGTGGTAGACTCCCTGATCCCCCCCACGCAAGTGGCGGCTATGGTCACTACCCGCTCGCAGAGAAAAAAGGAATTGAGTGGGCTAAGCAAAGAACGAATCGCCCTAGAGGCCGAACGGGAGGGAGGTGGGCGGCCAGAGGGGTTGCAGAAAAGAAAAGACGGTCTTTGGTACAAGGGAGAGAAACTGTACATCCCGGAAACCTTAAGGAAAGAAATTCTCCAACTGTATCACTGCTCCAAGCTAGCTGGGCACTTCGGCTATGTCAAAACCTTGCACTTAGTGCACCGGCAGTTCTGGTGGCCGTCTCTAAAGAAGGATGTGTCGGACTTTGTGGCTGGTTGCCTGGTGTGTGTGATGGCAAAAAAGAGGGGGGGGGAACCCCGGGGCTCCTACAGCCGTTAGAAACAGCGAAACGGCCATGGGCCGTAGTGTCCATGGACTTCATAGTCGAGCTGCCATCCTCCCGGGGGAAAACAGTCATACTGGTGGTAGTGGACACGTTTTCAAAACAAGCCCACTTCATCCCCTGCAGCCAGTTACCCACAGCCAAGAAACTAGCAGCTTTATTTTTCGACCACGTGGCCAAACATCACTCCATCCCTGACAAGGTCATAAGTGACAGGGGGCCTCAGTTCGTTGCCACCTTCTGGCGGGAGTTTTGTAAATTATTAGGGATGGAACAGGGGCTAAGCTCTGCCTATCACCCCCAGACGGACGGACAGACGGAGAGAGTGAACGGGGTGCTAGAGCAGTACCTACGGTGCTTTGTAAGCCTACGCCAATCAGACTGGGTGGACCTCCTCCCCTTCGCAGAATACGCTTACAACAACAGCGCTCACAGTTCCACCAAAGCATCTCCCTTTGCAACAGTGTTTGGGTATGAGGGGAAGCCGATCCCCATGTTGCCAGGGGGGGGAGGGATTGACGGGCTCAAGTTTCGAGCAATGGTGGCAAGGTCCCAGCCAATGTTGGCCAGCCATACAAGAAAACCTGAAGCTGGCCAAAGAGGCGTATAAAAGACAGTACGATAAAAGCCATGTGCCAGTCTGGGACTTGAAGGTGGGGGATTCTGTATTTCTGTCAACAAAAAACCTGCCTCTGGCACAACCGTCTAGGAAGTTGGCTTTTAAGTTCCTAGGGCCATTTAAGATCAAGCGGGTAATCAACCCGGTGACAGTAGAGCTAGACCTCCCCCCTGCTCTTGGTAAAGTCCACCCTGTTTTTCATTGCAGCCTACTGCGCCGATCTCCGGAGCCGTCCAAGTGGCACTCACAAGATTCACCAACCCTCCCCTCGAAGGGGGAGTGCCGGAGCCTCTCAGGGCTCGAGTTGCTGAGCCATAAATGTGAACCGCCCTCCTCGGAAGCCCGCCCGGCAGGGGGGGGCCTAGGGGGGGCAGTATGTCAAGTCTGCTATGAGTTACTCAATACCTGTATTAAGTTTGGTTCTGAAGTGAAGGAGTCTGGGTACTTTACAGTGTACACCGATTGCTGCTAGCTCACTTTCCTGCCCCCTCACTAGAGAGGCCTTTGTTGTGTAGTCTGCTTTGAAATGCTAACATGTGAATAAGATAAGGGCGCCTTCCCAGGCTTGTTCTCTGTGGGAGGATGGGGCGTCGAGGCTTCGGCCTGGGAATGAAGGGAGTAGCATCCTAGTGCGAAAATGTGTTGCATAGATTACCCCCACCGTAGGAATTCCTTTGATCCATACCTTAAATGCTGGTTTAGTGCCTATGTATTTCAGTCCTTCAATCTCTGCCATGGTCTCTAGTTCTGTTTACAATAAACTTGTTACTCTGTTTCATCATGAGACTCGTTATTGAATTCAGCCGACTTGACAACAGCCTGTGTTCCCTTTTATTAATCTCACATGGACTAGCTTTCCACCACTTAAAGGAGTCCTTCTTACCTTTTAAAGATTCCATTACTTTGTTTGTTAGCCATGCAGGCCTTTTCTTATACCTTTTTGTGCCTTTCCTAACTTATGCTATATATTTTATGTGAGCTTCTAGGATTCTAGTTTTAAATAGCCTCCAAGCTTCCCTAAGGGTTTTGACTGTATTTACCTTTCCTTTCAGTTTCCTCTTCACATGCCTCTGCATCTCAGAGAATTTACCCCTTTTAAAGTTAAATGTGGTTGTTCTGGTCTTTTGGGGCAACTCTCTATTTATACAAATGGTGAAATCAATAATGTTATGGTCACGGCTCCCAAGCGGTGCGGTCACTTTTACATCTCTAACCAAGTCTTGGGATTTACTTAGGACCAAATCCAGGATCGCCCCACCCCTGGTAAATTCTGTGACCATCTGCTCTGTAGCACAGTCATTCAGAGCATCTAGAAACTCAATCTCTTTCTCTCAACCTGAACACATATTGACCCAATCAATCTGTGGGTAGTTAAAATCACCTATTATGACACAGTTTTTACGTTTAGCCACTATCTTTAATTCTTCCATCACAATCCTGGCTTTTCATCTGTCCCAATGCGTCCTTAACCATGAGGTGGAGAAGGTGGGCCACGCAAGGAAGGCATTTTAGGCCCTTACGCAGGACAGCCGCCTTGATGTTGGAGCCACCATCAGTCACCACGAAGCCCTTGGCAACGTCCCCGCTGCCTACCCAGCCCTCTAACTGCCGTGAGAGGATGGCTCTGAGAGTGTCCACTGTGTGCGGCGTGTCGACTACTTTGGCATGCAGCAAGGCCCAGCGATAGCCGGCCCGGCGGCCCTGACCCTGCCTGTTGCTACTGCCACCCCCACCCTGCAGCTCTTTGGGTTGCCACCAATGCACAGTCAGGGAGAGATACTCCTGAAACGCATGTTGGGAGCTCCAGATATCTGAGGTGAAATGAACATTCCCCCTGGCACCACAGGACAAATGCTCCTTCACCACAGATCTGGTCACCCTGAAAACAGTTGGCACAATGGTCCTGCTAAGGGTGGTTCTAGCAGGAACTTTGTACCAGGGCGCCAGGTACTCGAGCAACACAGCACCAGCCTGCTTCTCCTTCTTAAGAAGCACCCCCGGGTGGTGCTTTCACAGGTGATTCCGCATCCCCCCCGGAGTCAGGTGGGCAGGGTCCCGCCCACGACTGATCCGGGCCCTGCACAGCTTGCACTGCGCATAGCGTGGATCCTCCATAAGTTGGAAATGCTTCCATACTTCGGAGGTGAACGGATGCCCAAACTGACTGGCAGGTTGGGTGTCCGGAGCCACCTCCTTTGAGGTGCTCTGGGCAGACACATCGTGTCTCAGAGTGGCAGGAGGGGCTGGCCGCCGGGGGGAAGTGGGCGGAGATGGAAACACCTCGTGTGTCTCCATCTCTTCCCCCTCCACCCCATGCAGCCTCCCCTCCTGGCCATTTCCTGAAGGATTGCTGGTGCCCGAAGGAACCAAAGAAGGGGGCTGGTCCTCCTCAACAAGCTTCTCCTCCAGCTTCTGCACGACACTCTGCACCCTGCTTGGGGTGATCGTTTTGGACAGAAAATTGTCCCCAAAGCTCATCTCCAAGGAGGGCTGCTCTTGCTGCCCCTCCTCCGGCTGCTGAGGCCGAGTGACATCAGCTGGAGGAGAGACTGCCCGAGCAGCAGACCCCTACGCAGTGCCATCACCTAATGGCACCTCTGCTGGGGGCGCCCCAGCAACAGCCTCGATGAAGGGCCCAAGGCGGGCCTTCTTCTTCATCACACTCTGGCCACAGGTCGGAGTGCTGGTAGGTGGCTGTGGAGTGGCCCTACGCACAGGTGGGGGGGAGACCTGGGTCCTCCCCCTCCCCTCCACCCCTCTAGTCTTCTCCTTGACCTTGCCCCCAGGGCCCCTCTTCTGCTGCCTGCCACTCATGTCACCATTGGCCAGTCTCACAGAACCTGAACTGAGAGTGGGGTTTTTTACAAACCTAACTCACTGCACTGTACCCTGAACCAACAGGTGCCCTGACTTCTTTTTAAAAACCCTCCCACCAAAGCTTGTTTATTTGTTTTTTTGGTCCCTAACCTGTCCTTCTTTGGGTTGGGGTAGTAGTCTGGTAAAGTTTAGGAGACTAGGTGATCCTACCTCTACCTGGCTACAGTTTTTAAAAGGCTACCTTGAGATGAATGCAATCCTTGTTATATCCTCCTAGATAAACTTCTCCTAACTAGATCCTGGGACAAACCTGATTTCCTTGCAAACTAGAAATCAGGTGTCCCCTATAAGAAGGTGAGAGAAGCTGTGATTTACCCTATGGAAATCTAAGGATGCACCGGCTTTCAGTGGCTGAAAGCCAGATGCACCGCTGCTGCAACCCTAGTCTCTTTAAAAGGGAGCCTGATGTGGCCTAGTAGTCACGCTGCTTTTTATGAGAAACCTAAAATCTTTTTAAAGCACCCCTATCTGGCCTACTTGAATTGTGAAAGGAGATAAAGCCCTAAACTGGATTAATTTTGTTTTAAATTTCAAAAAAACACAATCCCTAAAAACACCCTTATTAGCGGGGCAGCCTATTTAGTGGCCCTAGCCAAACCGAGAGCACACTCAGATTCCAAAAATCACTCTATAACAACAAGAAAGTGACCCAGCCCACACACACCCTCGCCAACCCCCACACCAACCAGAGGTAATTTAAAAAAACCAAAACAAAACCAGCAGAATCACAAAAGGACAAGCAACTCAAGTGTTTAAAAAGTGGCCTTTCACCAATAAGAAAACTCAGGCCAAATCAGTCAACAACACCCCCACCCCCAGTCCCCCACCCCCAAACAAGGAAAAGTGACAACAGGAAAAAAACGCCAAGCAAGTGTTTAAAAAGTGGCCTTTCACCAATAAGAAAACTCAGGCCAAATCAGCCAACAACACCCCCACCCCCAGTCCCCCACCCCCAAACCAGGAAAAGTGACAACAGGAAAAAAGGCCAAGCAAGTGTTTTAAAAGTGGCCTTTCACCAATAAGAAAACTCAGGCCAAATCAGTCAACAACACCCCCACCCCTAAAACCAGAACCAGGAAAAAGGGGACAAAAGTGGCCTTTTAAACAATGAAAATTATGCGAAACAGACCCCCCCCCCATAACTTGAAGAGAAAAGTGACAGCAGCAGCACCACACAGCAGCAACAAATCAAACACTGAATACTTTTAAAACAGTAAAAAACTCAACCTTTAACAATACAGCAACTTTGACAACCCCCCCCCCCCCAAAAAAACCCTTCACCCTCGCCCCAAGAAATCCAAGCCACCCAAATCAGGAGAAGTAAAAGGACACTGCACTTTTAAAAGTCCTCTCACTAAATTAAGATATGGGCAAATTAGCAAAAAAACCTCACCCCAGGCCCCCACCCCCAGCAGAACCTACTTAACCCCAACCCCAAATA
This sequence comes from Heteronotia binoei, assembly GCF_032191835.1. Taxonomy (NCBI): domain Eukaryota; kingdom Metazoa; phylum Chordata; class Lepidosauria; order Squamata; family Gekkonidae; genus Heteronotia; species Heteronotia binoei. The sequence goes on along the minus strand of NC_083237.1, from coordinate 34,818,438 downwards.
GGCTACCCACCCAGTACTCACCCACCCAAATCTGGACAAGTAAAGGGACTCTAGTCCTTTTACTAACAAAAACTAAAACAAGAACCCCAAAACTGTCTTACCTTGTCTTCTCTACTCCAGGGAAGTCTGGTAAGGCTGAGTGAGAGAGCAGCAGGCAGCAGCTGAAGCCAAGGACCAGCCAGCAGCAGCAGCACAATCTCTCACACCAACCAACATACACCAAGACAGCAGCAATGGAGGAGTCCAGCCAGGCAGACTCCTTAAAAAGGTTCTCTGGCCCTACAGAGAGCAATTTCAAAAAATAGCACTGCTCTCTGATTGGCCAGACAACAGTGCTTACTTGGATACCCAAGTAAGCAAAAGATCAAAATAACAACAATGTAGCTGATGGCTGGGCCATCAGCTACACAACAGCCCTGCAAAGCATGCATTTGCAATGCATTTTGCAAATGCATGCTTTGGATTGGCTGCTGGTGCTCCTCTTCCCCCTCCCCCCCTCCCTGATCCCAGGGAGGCTATGGGAGAGGCGGGAGGAGGCCACTAAAGGCGGGAAAGTAGGCAAGCAGCTCCTTTGAGGCTGCAGAAGCGATTTTCCCGCCTTTTGTTTTGACAGCTTTGCTTTCACAGCCGTATACTTCTGAATAGCTATTCAGAAGTATACAGCGAGCCGTATTCGGCTGCCGCATAATAGGCGGCAATGGGAATCGGCTACAGCCGATTCCGTATACAGCTGAATCAGTGTTGATTCGGCTGTATATTCGGTTCGGCCGAACCGAATGCACACCCCTACTCCAAACCTCTCCGCAGGGTAAAAATGAATACTTATAACCATTACACAGACAGAGCAAAGCAGGCACATCCACACTCCCCCATATTCCCAAAACAAAGAAGCAAGTCAGTCTACAGTAACTTAAAAATGGCAAGGGCGCTTGACAGGTTATGTCCCATCCTTCCTTCCTGTGCTGCCTTTCTCTCAGATGGGGAAACAAAGCAGTTTCCAGCCTTCTCCTCTCCTCCATTTTATTTATCCTCACAACAACCGTGCCAAGTAGGTATCGCTGACAGAGTGTGTCTGGCCCACTTTCAAACATGCCTTTGACTTGTGAGGCCAGGCTGGTGCAAAGAGCTCTCTACAAGAGCCAGAATGGGCTTTCATGTTCTTGGGCTAGCATAGTTGCTTGCTTATTTTTCAAACAAATGAGTTTGTGTTTCTTTTTCCAGAAAAACTCAGCGAAGAAAATGGTAAGTGGGTTTCTTTCTTGCTTTTTCCAGTGTCATTTATTTAAAGGAAGGGAACTTCTCAGACTATCAACTACCAGGTGGGCCTGCAGGAGAAGTTAAACATCCTGCTAAAAGACTTGCACCAGTACTGGATGAAACCAAACCAAGTCTGATGATCTTTTGTTGCTGAGCTGTAGGTCAAACTAGATTCATAACAAATGTCATTCCCCACCCTTCTCCCCAGCGGGAAACCAAAGCAGCTTACATCATTCTTCTCTCTCCTCCATTTCACCCTCGCAATAAGCCTCTGATACAGATGTGACTGAGAAGGTCTGAGTTGCCCACTCCCAAAATGCCATTCAGCCAACAAGGCAAGGGCACTGCACAGGGCTCTGGTGGAGCAACATTTTTTTTTAATTATTTATAGATTCAATTTACTGAATTGCCCCATTCTAACCTAAGCTGGGTTTTAGAGTATGGGTTTTAGAGTTCTCAAGTCTGCATATTGACTGCTTATTAGCGATGTGCACAAACTGGGGATATGGTTCATTTCATTTTGTGATTTGTTTGATTTCTGACCAATTTGTGGTTTGTTGGCTCATTCAGATCAGGAAGTGTAAAACTCACTGGGAGCCTTTAGCAGGCTCTCCTCCACCCACCCTCCAGTTTTGACAAAGTTTGGATTTGGAATGTCCGAGTTATAGCCCCCTAAAGCAGGGCCCCCTGGGAAAGCTCAGAAGCCTACCCCCAGCATTGCCTAGGAATGGATTGAATCAGCACTAGGCCTTCTGGGAAACCAAATTACAAAAATGAACCAAATGAAGCACCAAGGTCCAGACTAGTTTGGATCGAACCACAAATCAAATTCATACACAAATCAAATTCATGGTTCAGTTTATATCCATGCCTAAATGAAATGTATTTTTCCCCAGATATCTTAAAGAGAAAAAAGGTGAGTTTTGTATTACCTTTCTAGGGTTCTCAATTACAAAAGGAGGTCAAGTTGGGGTTGCCAAACCTCCAGTTGTAGGCTGGAGGTTTCCTGCTTTTGCAATTGATCTCCAGACTTCAGAGATCAATTCCTTTGGAGATAATGGCTGCTTTGGAGGGTGAACTCTAAGTTATTGTACCATGCTAAGGTTCCCCCCCCTCCTGAAACCTCACCTGCTCCAGGTTTCTTCATCCCCAGTTGCCAGGTATTTTTCTACCCAGAACTGGGAACCAGGAAAAATAATAATAATAATAATAATAATAATAATAATAATAATAATAATAATAATAATAATAATAATAATAATAATAATAATAATAATAATAATTTTTAATTTATATCCCACCCTCCCCGCCAAAGCAGGCTCATGGCGGCTTACATGGCATAAAATACAGACCTTACAACAATACATTAATAAAATAAACTAATTACATAACAATTATATTTCTCAGTTAAATATACTATTACATTAAAACCATCAATTAAACCTATCAAATTTAAAAACAACAAATTAATTCAGTGCTACAATCTTGATGTTATTCATTATGACACAGTTTTACATGACAACGGTAAAATAATTCCACATTAAGAAAAAGCCAGCTGGAAGAGGGTGGTCTTGCAGGCCCCGTGGAACTGGTTAAGGCTCCGCAAGGCCCGTACCTCTTCTGGTAATTGGTTCCACCAGTGGGGAGCTGTAATCAAGAAGGCCCTTTCTCTTGTAACTTTCAGTTTTGCCTCCTTCGGCCCAGGGATTGTCAGTATATTTTGTGAGCCAGATCTCAGTACCCTCGGAGAACATATGGGGAGAGACGGTCCCTAAGGTAGGCAGGTCCTCAGCCATATAGGGCTTTAAAGGTATTAAACAGCACCTTGTAACGAATCCGGTACACAATTGGCAGCCAGTGCAGTTCCCGTAGCCTGGGCTGTATGTGCTCCCACTTAGGGAGTCCCAATAACAGTCTGGCTGCCACGTTTTGCACTAGCTGAAGTTTCCAGGTTCGGCACAGGGGCAGCCCCATGTAGAGAGCATTGCAGTAGTCTAACCTTGACTTGACCGTTGCATGGATCACTGTTACCAGGTCATCACACTCCAGGAAGGGAGCCAAAAGCCTCGCCCACCTAAGATGAAAAAAGGCAGATTTAGTAGTGGCTGCTATCTGGGCCTCCATTGACAAGGAAGGCTCCAGTAGCACCCCCAGGCTCTTGACCTTGCGCGCCGTTTCCAATGGCACACCATCAAAAACTGGTAGGGGGATTTCCCTTCCCAGGCCGCCACAGCTCAGGCAAAGGACCTCTGTCTTCGCTGGATTCAACTTCAACCTACTCAGCCTGAGCCAACCTGCCATGGCTTGCAGCACCAGGTCCAGATTTTCTGGGACATCACCAGGCCAGCCGTCCATCAGTAGATAGAGCTGGGTGTCATCAGCATACTGGTGGCAACCCAGCCCATACCTCCGGGCAATCTGGGCAAGGGGGCGCATGTAGATGTTCAACAACATCGGGGAGAGGACCATCCCTTGTGGCACCCCACAATTAAGTGAGTGCCTCTGGGACAGATCTCCCCCAATCACCACCCTTTGTCCCTGACCATCAAGGAAAGAGGAAAGCCATTGCAAGGCGAGCCCCTGAATCCCTGCATCGGCGAGGTAGCAGGTCAGTAACTGATGGTCGACCGTATCGAACGCAGCCGATCGGTCTAACAACAACAGCACTGCCAAACCACCTCGATCCAGATGCCACTGGAGGAAATAGTTCCATTGGAGGAAGAGTCTGCTATGGAGAATGAACTCTATGGTAGACTCTCTACCTGGAGGGTCTGAAAGAGGCTGTGGTAGTACTGCTCTTGAAAAAGCCAAATCTGGAACCCTTAGATTTTTCCAATTACCACCCAGTTTTGAATTTGTCATTTCTGGGTAAGGTAACTGAGAGAGTGGTAGCCTAGCAGCTCTGGAGTATCCTAGATGACACATCAGCACTTGACCCATTCCAGTCCAGTTTCTGCCCTGGGCATGCTACAGAGATTGTGTAGGTTGCCCTCATGGATGCTCTCCACAGGCAATTGGATCACGGCAGATCAGTGCTGCTGCTGTTATTGGATCTTACGGCAGCATTCAGCATGGTCAACCATGATCTTTTGACACACCACCTCACTGACATGGGGTATTCTTGCAGTGATTTACCTCATTTCTCCAAGGTCAAGGACAGAGGGTAGCGCTAGGGGGGAGGGTGTCAATTAGATACCCCTTAACATGTGGGGTCCCTCAGGGGATAATCCTCTCTCCAATGTTAATATCTATATGTACCTCCCTTTCCCATTTGGTGCAAATCTTCAGGCTGGGTTGTGCCTGTTGATGAGTGCTCCCCCACAAGATCTGGCCACAGGACTGGGGGCCATGGTGGAATGGCTGAGGAAGAGTTGGCTGAAACTGAATCCAACCAAGATGGAGGTACTGTGACTGGGGGAGGCGGGATTTAGGATTGGGTGCAGTACTGCAGTTGGAGCCCTCTGCTCATGACTAGGGATGTGCAAAAAAAAAAATTCGGAATTACACGGATCCGGAAGTATACGGGGGGGGGGGGATTTGGAATCCCGTATATTTCTGAATTCCGAAGTCGGTAGGGTTGCCAAGTCCAATTTAAGAAATATCTGGGGACTTTGGGGGTGGAGCCAGGAGACTTTGGGGGTGAAGCGAGGAGACACTGGGGCGGAGCCAAGATCAAGGCTGTGACAAGCATCATGAACTCCAAAGGGAGTTCTGGCCCTCACATTTAAAGGGACCACACACCTTTTCAATGCCTTCCTCCCATAGGAAATAATGAAGGATGGGTCACCTTCTTTGGGGGCTCATAGAATTGGATCCCCTAGTCCAATCTTTTTGAAACTTGGGGGTTATTTTGGGGAGAGGCACTAGATGCTATACTGAACATTTGGTGCCTCTACCTCAAAAAACAGCCCCCCCCCAGAGCCCCAGATACCCGCGGATGAATTCTCCATTATTTCCTATGGGAATACATCTCCATAGGGAATAATAAAGTTCCCAGCAGACATTCCCCTCCCCTCCCCCCCGCTTTCTGATGACCCTGAAGTGGGGGGAGGGCCTCCAAACCAGGGGATCCCCTGCCCCCACCTGGGGATTGGCAACCCTACAGTGGGAGGAGGAGGAGGATGGCCCAGACCCCCCTCGGGCGACCCCTACCCCCCCGGGCAGGGCGAGGAGGGGATACCATGCTCGCTGTGGATGTCATAGTCTTCCTCCAAGATGAGCTGGTCCCCGATCCAGATGGCGGCGGCAGGACCAGCCATGGCAGCAGCCCGCCCACCAGCGACTCCCCCCTCACCCCAAGTGGACCCAGGGGGCAGGCAAGGAGCCACCCCCACCCACCCTCCCTGGGAGCCACGCTCCCACCCCCCAGGAGGCCAAGCCAGCAGCTGCCGGGTGGCGGGCGAGCGAGCCTCTGCTTGGCGTTGCCCCGGAGACCGAGCAGGAAGGGGAGGCACTTCCACGCGCAGCCTGGAGCGGCCCTCTTGCTTTTCCTCCCCCCCCTCCCAGGAGGCCGCGCCAGAAGGTGGCGGGCAGGCAGCTAAGGCATCTGACTTGGGTTGCCCAAGTAGGAAGAGGAGGAGGCACTTCCCAGCGCAGCCTAGAGAGGCACACTCTCTCTGCCACCACCACCCCCCCGCCACGCTCCTGGCCCGCCCCCCCACTCCACCTCAGAGGTGGAGTGGGTGATGCCGCTGCGCCGCCGCCCCCTCCCCACCCCATCCCAGAAGCGGAGAAGGGGCAGCTCGCCGCGCTCCTTCGTGCAGTTTCTTCCCCCACTTCTGTTTTTGGGGGGAGCGGGGGAAGAGGCTGGAAAACCTGGGGTCCCCTGCTAGAGCGGGAGGATTGGGACCCCTAGTAGTCGGAATAGCCGCATATACGGTAGATGCGCGGCTATTTCCGAATATACGGCCCCATTATTCCCTAAGGGCCATTGAAATCAATGGCAAATAGGGTGTATTTGAAACCACCTGGAGGGGAGGGGGTCTGAGGGAGAGCCCCCAAATTTGCAGGAGACCTGCAGGGGACTCTCCCCTACAAACCCCCAAAGTCCCAAAAAGATTGGGCCAGGGGATCCCATTCCAGGGGCACCCAAAGAGGGTGCCCCTATTCCACCGTTAAACCCTATGGGCCATTGAAATCAATGGCAACATAGGGCATAATTAGAGGCTACTGGGGGGCAGGGGGTTTGAGGGAGAGCCCCAAAAACTGCAGGGAACCTGTAGGGGACTCTCCCTTACAAAACCCCCAAGTCCCAAAAAAATTGGACCAGGGGGTCCAATTCCTGGGGCACCCAAAGCCAAACCTAACTTCACACACCAGATAATCTCTATAGGACCCAAATGCACTACATCCCTCTATCTACTCTATGAACCCTGCAGTGCAGGCCTGGAACCAATATAAACCCAGTTGCCAACATCACCACCACACAAAACACAATCTGCTCAAGGTCTGCTCTGCAGACCTGGCTGCAGCAAACCCAGATGCTAGCTCTCCAGCCCTGCCCCAAACAACACGAGGAGAGCTGGCCAAACACACAAGCCAGCTGGTTCTGGGTCCCTCACCCAGGTGCCAGCTTCCCTGCCACAGAACACACAATCTACAGATGCCAGCTCTCCAGCCCTACCCCAAACAACATGGCCAAGCACAACAAGTAGCAACAAATCAAACACAGAATTTTTAAAAAACAGTAAAAAACTTAACTTTTAACAATACAGGAACTTTGCCAACTCCCTCCCCCCAAAAAAACCCTTCACCCTAACCCCAAGAAATCCAAGCCACCCAAATCAGGAGAAGTAAAAGGACACTGCACTTTTAAAAGTCCTCTCACTAAATTAAGATATGGGCAAATTGGCAAAAAAAACCCCACCCCAACAGAACCCCCTAACCCCAAATAAGCTAGTACGCACCACCCAAATCTGGACAAGTAAAGGGACTCTGAGTCTTTAAAAGTCCTTTTACAACTAAAATAAAAACAAGAAATCCAAGACTGTCTTACCTTTTAGACGTGTTCTCTTACTCCAAGCAAGTCTGGTAAGCCTGAGTGAGCACTGAGCAGCAGCAGCAGCTGCCTGAGGCCAAAAAGCCAGAACAGAACAATCTCTCTCACACACAGACAAAAGAACAACATTGTTGCTGATGGCTGGAGGTAGGGTGGCCATAATATCTACATGCCAGCCAGGGACACCTTGAGGGGGGAATGAATGTGTGTGTGCGCACGCGAAGCGCGCGTCGCCGCAAACAGGAAGTGACGTCACTTCCGGTGATGTCATGCCACCGCCGGAAACAGGAAGTGACGTCACTTCTGGTGACATCATTTCCCCCAAATGCCACTGCTGGAAACAGGAAGTGATTCCCCGGGAATCAAACCCAGTTCTCCCAGTTAAGAGTCCGCACACTTAACCACTACACCAAACTGGATCCAAACTGTAGCTACTTAGGGTTTGCACTCTTGGATGCCAAAGTGAAGGCAGGGCCAGCCATAATCTTCTACAATCTTCTTTACCTTCCTCCCCCACAACAGACACCGTGTGAGGTGAGTGGGGCCAAGAGAGCTCTTGCAGGGGTTGTCCTTGAAAGGGCTGACCCAAGGCCATTCCAGCAGTTGCAAGTGGGGGAGTGGGGAATCAAACCCGGTTCTCCCAGAAATGATGGTGTTTGTGTGTGTGTGTGGGGGGGGGGGTTCTTCGGCGTCATTCTGGGGTAAAGGCCGTGTTGCAGAGCAGCCCTTCCATGACCCCCAGGAAAAAGGAAAGTGCGGCACCAGAAAAAGGGCTCTTCTGCCCTTGCCATAGCCAAGCCCCCGAAGGGAAGGCTGTGGCCACCAACTTGGGTCCTCACATCTCTTACACATTTTCACTGTGTTGTGTGCTAATCTGCTGCTCACCCTCTTCCTATAGATATGGACTGCTAGCCTCCATTTCAATGAATCTGAAGAAGTGTGCTCAGCTCGAACGTGACCCTCTATAACTGGCATTTCCTGCCACCAAACTACACAAAATTGTGCTTGATGCCTAAAAGGAGCCCCTAAAACCACTGCTTCTTGTTGTTGGAAGTGCCTGTATTCAAAAAGAAAGCTTCACTACTTTCCACCAATCCCCCTCTCAGGACTTGGCAGAACTCCCACCAACAGGTGCCGGTTCTCAGTACCCACAAATACTGCCACAAAAAAAGGGGGGCAGGAGCCCTAAAGCTGCTTGCAAGTACAAACAATGAGGTAAGGAGGATGACCCCCCCCACACACATGAAAATAGTCATTGTAATACCACCCAAGCCCCTGAAAGCAGAGAATCCTAGAATTGGAAGGGACCTCCAGGGTCATCTAGTCCAGCCCCCTGCACAATGCAGGGAACTCACAAGCCCCTCCCCCTCCATCCACAGGACCCTCATTGCTGTCAGGGGGACAGGCAGCCTCTGTTGGAAAACCTCCCAGGAAGGAGAGCCCAGTTAAAGCACAGAATCCTAGAGCTGGAAGGGACCTCCAGGGTCATCTAGTCCAGCCCCCTGCACAATGCAGGGAACTCACAAGCCCCTCCCCTCCATCCACAGGACCCTCATTGCTGTCAGGGGCCCCCGCAGTCTCTCTTGAAACCCCTCCCAGGAAGGAGAGGCGGGTCCTTCCCTGCAGGCTTCCAGAGCCCTCTCTGCTTGCCAAGGCCTCCCGCCTGCCCGGGGGCTTCGCCTCCTTTCGCTGGGCTCTGTGCATTGAGCGAGCGGGGCTGCCTTCGGGGAGCCAGAGCCGGCGTACAACAGCAGCTACTCTGCCCCGGCCCCAGCAGCAGGAGGGGGCTGCAAGACTCACCAGTCCGCGGGCTCCGTTCCCCCAGGGCCTCCAGGTACAGCAGCCACAGCACGCTGGCCTCACCGGAAAACCCTCCCCGGCCCCTGGGTCCCACGCCCCAACAGTTCCAGCCTCCCCGCCCCCTGCCTGGCCCAGCGGCACCGGCCTCCCTCCCTCTCTCCCAGGGACTCCCTTTCTTCCTCCTTTCCCTTCTCCCTTCCCTCTTTCCTTCTTCCTTTCTTCCCTCCTGCCTGCCAGTCCGCTTGCTCCATTCCCCGAAGGCCTCTGGGTGAAGCAGCCACAGCACGCCGGCCTCGCCAGGAAACCCTCCCTGGCCCCTTGGTTCCGCGCCCCAACAGTTCTGGCCTCCCCGCCCCCTGCCTGGCCCAGCGGCACCGGCCTCCCTCCCTCTCTCCCGGGGACTCCCTTCCTTCCTTCCTCCCTTCCTTCCCCCTTTCCCTCCTCCCTTCCCTCTTTCCTTCTTCCTTTCTTCCCTCCTGCCTGCAAGTCTGCTTGCTCCATTCCCCGAAGGCCTCCGGGTGAAGCAGCCACAGCACGCCAGCCTCGCCGGGAAACCCTCCCTGGCCCCTGGGTTCCGCGCCCCAACAGTTCCAGCCTACCCGCCCCCTGCCTGGCCCAGCGGCACCGGCCTCCCTCCCTCTCTCCCGGGGACTCCCTTCCTTCCTTCCCCCTTTCCCTCCTCCCTTCCCTCTTTCCTTCTTCCTTTCTTCCCTCCTGCCACAGGAGGGAAGAAAGGAAGAAGGAAAGAGGGAAGGGAGGAGGGAAAGGGGGAAAGAAGAAAGGAAGGGAGTCCTGCCTGCCGGTCCACTTGCTCCATTCCCCGAAGGCCTCCGGGTGAAGCAGCCACAGCACGCCGGCCTCGCCGGGAAACCGCTCCCCGGCTTCTTGTTTCCACGCCCCAAGAGTTCTGCCTCCCTCCCTCCCAGGGGCTCCCTTCCTTCCTCCCTCCCTCTTTCCCTCCTGCTTCCTTCCTTGCAAGTGGGCGGGGGACTCCTTCCTCTGCCCCCTCCCCGAGCCGCGTCCGCTGCTGCCTCCGGCGCTGGAGTCTCCCCCACCGCGCCTTCCTCCCCTCTCCACCCTCTCAAGCGCCTCCGGGCTGCCGCCACCCGGGCTCCGCCTCCTCTCCCCTCCCGCCGGCTGGAGGTTCCTCCGACATGCCGCCTTGCTTTCGGGATGCTGCTGCGAACTTTTGGCCAGGCGCGCGAAGCAAAGGAAGAGGCGAGCCCGAGCAGGCAGCAGGACGCGCGCGCGGAGCCTCCCCGGCGCTCCAAAACAACTTCACGCCAAGCAGCCAGCCTGCCCAGTGGCGCAAGAGGCGCTTGGAGTTTCTGGTCCGGGAGGAGGAGGAGGAGAAACTCGCCGCCGAGAAGGGGAAGCGACGACTCAACCCCCCTTTCCTTTCCTTCCTTCCTTCTGCAGCAAGCCCGGGTGGGAGCAAGATCTGGGCTGCAGCAGCCCCGCATCACGAAAGGAAAGGTCCCCCGTGCAAGCACCAGTCGTTTCCGACTCTGGGGTGACGTTGCTTTTCACTACGTTTTCACGGCAGACTTTTTACGGGGTGGTTTGCCATTGCCTTCCCCAGTCTTTTACACTCCCCCCCACCACACCCAGGCACCTGCTGTTGGTCTTCAAAGGAAGCTGAGCCGCGCTTCCAAACCCGATGGGCCTCTGAGATTTTGGCTGAGAAGAGAGGCATTGCTCCCCGGGGATTTTGGCGAACCCGGGATTTGACTGGGCCAACCTGTGAGGCGGGAATTTGGGGGCAGGGGCGGGACCTTCCCAGGTGGGCAGGACAATCTGGCCACCCTAGCTGGAGGATCAGCTACGCAAAAGCCCTTCAAAGCATGCATTTGCAATTTTGCATGCTTTGGATTGGGGCTCCTCTTCCCCCTCCCCCCTCCCTGATCCCAGAGAGGCTATGGGAGAGGCAGGGAAGGAGACAAACAGCTCCCCTGAGGCTACAGAAGCTACTTTCCCGCCTTTTGTATTGACAGCCGTATACTTACGAATACTTATACGGAAATATACGGGGAGCTATACTCGGCTCCCACATAATGGGCCCCAATTGGAATCGGCTGTATGCGATTCCGTATGCAGCCGAATCAGGGGTGATTCGGTGGTTGATTCGGTTCAGCCGAACCGAATGCACACCCCTACTCATGACCTGAGTTCAATCCCAGTGGAAGCTGGTTCAGCTAGCCGGCTCCAAGTTGACTCAGCCTTCCATCCTTCTGATGTCGGTAAAATGCGAACCCAGCTTTTTTTGGGGGGGGGGGGATTGGAAAGTGTAGATGACTGGGGAAGGCAATGGCAAACTACCCTGTAAAAAAATCTGCCGTGAAAACATTGTGAAAGCAACGTCACCCAAGTCTAAAACGACTGGTGCTTGCACAGGGGACTACGTTTACCTTTTTACCAACTTCCCACTCTTGATGGTGCACCTTTAATACTTGCTCAAGCTGTCAGGAGTTTGGGTGTGGTCTTGAATACCTCCTTATAAATTGAGGCCCAGATCATGAACTCATAAATTCTGGTGTTTTACCATCTATGCCAGGCCTGGCCCCCTTCCTGTCTCACCCTGACCTGGCCAAAGTAATCCATGCAATGGTTGCCTCCAAATTGCATTACTAACTCGCTTTACACTGGCCTACCCTTGAAACTGATCTGGAAATTCCAATGCAGAGCATTCTGCTCTCCTCCATGGTATTTATCCTCCGCTCTTCCCCAGTAGCATATTGGGCACCTTCCAACTTGAGGGGCTCATCTTCCAGTGCCATAACTTTTGTTACTGTCCATGGGGTTTTCTTGGCAAAGATACTGGAGTGGGTTGTCATTTCTTTCTCCAGTGGATCACATTTTGTCTGGGTTCTCCACTGCAGCATGTCCATCTTGGGTGGCCCTGCATGGCATAGCCCACAGCCTCACTGAACCGTGCAAACCCTCTCGCCAAGTCAAGGCAGCAATCCATGATGGATAATGCTGTTAGATAAAAAACCTTTACGGTTAGAAGCTCATGGGAATAAATTCGGCTGGCACGCGTATCTGTGTTATGGGAAGAATAAGATGGATGGTTTTTTCTCTCACCACTATATCAGAAATAGTTTGTTAAACACTTGGATAAAATATAAGATATATGGCGACAAGAGAAAACCGCTTTGGATAGTGCCAGCGAAAGTAATAAAAATAACAGCTGAATCTGATGAAGAAAGAGCAATGTCATATAATCAACTGCTCAAGATTCAAGGAGACAAAATTGAATTAAAATCTGCTGAAGAGTTAAATAATAAATATGATTGGTTTCAAAGGCAACAAATTAAAAGCTTGATGGAAAATGATATTAAATCGGATGAAATTAGGCGCGAGCAAACAGAACTGGAAAGGGTCCTGCTTGGGGATAATGAAAAATTAATATCGAAAGTATATAAATTATTATTGAAATGGTCTACAGAAGAAGAAGTAGTAAAATCTCAAATGGTAAAATGGGCAATTAATGTGAATAGAGAAATACAAATGGATACATGGGAGCACCTTTGGAAGAACTCAATGAAGATCTCAACTTGTCAGAGTATTAAGGAGAATTGTTTTAAGATGATGTATAGGTGGCATATGACTCCGAAAAAGCTGGCTAGGATGAGTAAAAAGATGTCGGATAGATGTTGGAAATGTAAAAAACATGAAGGTTTTTTCTTTCATATGTGGTGGACTTGTGAAAAAGCGAAAGAGTACTAGAAGATGATACAACAAGAAATCTCCAAAATTTTGGGTTATGACTTCAAGAAAACTGCAGAGACTTTTTTGCTTGGATTACAATTAGAAAAATTTCCAAAGGAAGACAGGACTTTAATTTGGTACTTGCTCTCAGCTGCTAGGACATTGTATGCACAGCTGTGGAAACAAGGGAAAATACCAGAGAAATGGGATTGGATTGTAAAAGTTTTATCGTGGAGTGAGATGGACAAATTAACTAAAACTTTAAGAGACTATGATTTAGATTTATTCAAAAAGGAATGGAAGAAATTTAAAGGATATATGGAGAAAGAGTGGAACGTAAAAAGACATTGGACATTTTTTTAGTATTAATCAAAAGTATTAAATTTTGATAGATTAGTGGTACCTTTAGAATTAAACTCAAATTTATAACTTCGGGGAAGTCAATATTGGAGGGAGGGGGGTGAAATATCATATGGGTTAGTATAGGAAAAAGATAATTAAATATTGTAACAATATGTTATTAATAAATTGTTAAAACTCAAGGCAGCAATCCATGAAAGAGAATATTACAATATAAACTGCTAAAATACCAGTTTAAAATTCTGCTTCAAAAGGTATGACCAATCGGGTCCAGAGATCCATCAAATCCCAATCACCAGGAAGGGGGGCCAGATAAAAGGGGACTCCACCACCTCAACTGAAGGCCTGGCATAATTGCTCTGTATAACAGGCCCTGCAGAACTGCAACAGATCCCACAGGCCCTTCATCTCCAGAGGGAACTCATTCCACTAGGAAGGGGCAAGGGCCAAAAAAGTCCTGGCCCTAGTCAAAGCAAGTTGGACATCTCTGCGGCCAGGGACCACCAGGAGGTGTTGAGATGCTGATCTTAAAGACCAACAGGGCTCATATGGGTTGTGGCAGTCCCAAATATATGAAGGAGGTCAGGGTGAGAGGGTCTGACTGGCCCTAGATCACCCAGCAAACTTCTGTTAACATAGATGGGATTTGAACCTAGGTCTCCTAGATCCAGTCACTCTTAATGCTGGACCACATTGTCTTTAATAACTCAGCATACTTCTTAAATCCCCTTGTTTAGCAAAGGAGGGGTTATATCCCAACCTTCCTGACTGCACTTCCATTCTCTCAGATGGGGACCCAAAGCAGTTTCCAGCATTCTCCTCTCCTGCATTGTATTTATCTTCACAACAACCCTGGGAAGCAGGTCTGGCTGACAGAATGTGCCTGGCCCGCTTTTAAATATAATGAAGGGTTCTTTTCAGATTGTCAACTGCCAGGTGGGCCTAAAGATCTCCAGGAATAACATCAGATCTCCAGACTACAGATATCAGTTTACCTGTGGAAATGCCTGCTTTGGAGGGTGGACTGTATGGCATGGTACAGCACTGATGTCCTTGTCCTCCACAGGCTCCACTCCCAAATCTCCAGGAGTTTCCCAACCTACAGTTGTCAACCTTTGGCTCCACCCCTGCTTGTTCTCCTCTCCAGTTCCAAAGTTCCTAGCACTTGCCCTATCTGATAGTACTTTGAATACTGTAGGAGCAGTTAAGCCTCCTGCTTAAAGAGCTGCACAAATACCAGATGAAGCAAACACAAGTGTGCTGGTGAGCTGTAGGCAAGACTAGATCCATAACATTTGGATAAACATATGAAGCTGCCTTATACTGAATCAGACCCACGGTCCATCAAAGTCAGTATTGTCTTCTCAGACTGGCAGCGGTTTTTCACACCTGTTTGCCTGGACCCTTTTTTGGAGATGCCAGGGAATGAACCTGGGACCTTCTGCTTCCCAAGCAGATGCTCTACCACTGAGCCACCGTCCCTCCCCTAAGCGGATGAAGGAATAGAGGGAATGCTTATTAAATTTGCCGATGATACTAAATTGGGAGGGGTTGCAAATACAGTAGAAGACAGTAACAGGATACAGGATGACCTTGACCGGCTGGAAAACTGGGCTAAATCCCATAAAATGAATTTTAACAGGGATAAATACATGCATTTAGGCAGGAAAAATCCTATGCATGGTTATAGGATGAGGGAGACTTGTCTTAGCAGTAGTATGTGCAAAATGAATCTAAGAGTCTTTGTGAATCATACGCTGAACATGAGTCAATAGTGTGATGCGGTGGCTAAAAAGGCAAATGCAATTTTGGGCTGTATCAAAAGAAGTGTCCAGATCACGTGAAGTGATGGTATTGCTTTACTCTGCTCTGGTAAGACCTCACCTGGAGTATTGTGTTCAGTTTTGGGCACATCTTTTTAAGAAGGCTATAGACAAGCTGGATCGGGTCCAGAGGAGAGCGACAAAGATGGTGAGGGGTCTGGAGACCAAATCCCATGAGGAAAGGTTGAAAGAGCTGGGGATGTTTAGCCTGGAGAGGAGGCGGCTGAGAGGTGATATGATCACCAACTTCAAGTACTTGAAGGGATGTCATAGAGAGGATGGTGTGGAATTGTTTTCTGTGACCCCAGAAGGTAGGACCAAAACCAATGGGTTGAAATTAAATCAAAAGAGTTTCTGGCTCAACATTAGGAAAAACTTCCTGACAGAGCGATTTCTCAGTGGAACAGGCTTCCTCGGGAGGTGGTGGGCTCTCCTTCCTTGGAGGTTTTTAAACAGAGGCTAGATGACCATCTGGCAGTGATGAAGATCCTGTGAATTTAGGGGGAGTTGTTTGTGAGTTTCCTGCATTGTGCAGGGGTTGGACTAGATGACCCTGGAGGTCCATTCCAACTCTATGATTCTAAATGCCACCTTTCTCCCCATTGGAGAACCAAAGCAAAACAAGCCTCTGATACAAATCTGACTGAGAAGGTTGGAGTTGCCCGCTCCTAAAATGCAATCCAGCCAACAAAGCAAGGGCAGTGCAGAGGGCTCTAGTGTAGCCAATATTTATTTATCCTATTTTATTTGTATTATAGATTTGATTTCCTGAATAGCCTCATCCCAGCCTAAGTGGGGTTTTAGAGTATGTGTTTTAGAGTTCTCAGGTCAGCATGTTGACTGCTTATTTTTCAACTGAATTTATTATTTTTCCAGAAAATCAAAAGAGAGAAAATGGTGAGTTACAGATGTGATTGAGAAGGTCTGAGTTGCCCACTCCCAAAATACCATTCAGCCAACAAGGCAAGGGCACTGCACAGGGCTCTGGTGGAGCAGCATTTTTTTTTTCAAATTATTTATAGATTCAATTTACTGAATTGCCCCATTCTAGCCTAAGTTGGGTTTTAGAGTATGGGTTTTAGTGTTCTCAGGTCTTCATATTGGCTGCTTATTAGAGATGTGCACAAACTGGGGATATAGTTCATTTTATTTTACAATTTGTTTGATTTCTGAGCAATTCATGGTTTGTTGGTTCATTCAGATCAGGAAGTGTAAAACTCACTGGGAGTCTTTAGCAGGCTCTCCTGCACCCACCCTCCAGGTTTGACAAAGTTTGAATTTGAAATGTCCGAGTTATAGCCCCTAGGAAAGCTCAGAAGCCTACCCCCAGCATTGCCTAGGAATTGATTGAATCAGCACTAGGCTTTCTGGGAAACCAAACTACAAAAATGAACCAAATGAAGCACCAAGGTCTAGAATAGTTTGGAACGAACCACAAATCGACCCAATTCATACACAAATCAAATTCATGGTTCAGTATATCCATGCCTAAACTAAATGTATTTTCCCCTAGATATCTTAAAGAGCGAAAAAGGTGAGTTTTGTATTACCTTTCTAGGGTTCTCAACTACTAAAGGAGGTCAAGATGGGGTTGCCAAACCTCCAGTTGTAGACTGGAGTTTTCCTGCTTTTGCAATTGATCTCCAGGCTTCAGATATCAATTCCCCTGGAAATAATGACTGCTTTGGAGGGTGAACTCTAAGTTATTGTACTGAGTGGTGAAAACAACTGGTGCTTGCACAGGGGACTACCTTTACCTTTTTACCAACTTCCCACTCTTGATGGTGCACCTTTAATACCTGCTCAAGCTGTCAGGAGTTTGGGTGTGGTCTTGGATACCTCCGTATAAATTGAGGCCCAGATCATGAACCCATAAATTCTGGTGTTTTACCAGCTATGCCAGGCCTAGCCCCCTTCCTGTCTCACCCTGACCTGGCCAAAGTAATCCATGCAATGGTCGCCTCCAAATTGCATTACTAATTCACTTTACACTGGCCTACCCTTGAAACTAATCTGGAAATTCCAATGCAGAGCATTCTGCTCTCCTACAAGGTATTTATCCTTATAACAACCCTGATAAATAAATCTGGCTGATGGAATGTGACCAGCCCACTTACATCTGACTTGAGAGGCAAAGCTTCTTCAAAGCAATCTACAAGAGCCAGAATGGGCGTTGGTATCCTTGGGCCAGAGTTCTTGATTGCTTATTTTTCAAGTAATTTTTTTTCTTGAAAAGCTTGTTGATTTAAAACTTGGTGGCCAAGAATCATTTTGATCTCTATTCATTGTTATTGTGGTTGTTTTATGTATGCCAATAAAGGTATGAACTGAACTGAATTGAACTCGGTGGTCAATTTTGAGGCCTCTATTTTTGTATGAGTTATGCTTGCCACAGACTATGGCTTCCATTGCAAATAACATAGGATTGCCAAGTCCAACTCAAGAAATATCTGGGGACTTTGGGGGTGCAGCCAGGAGATTTTGAGGGTGGAGCCAGAAGCAAGGGTGTGGCAAGCACAATTGAACTCCAAAGGGAGTTCTGGCCATCACATTTAAAGGGGCTGTGTTCTTTTAAAATGCCTTCCCTCCATTTGAAATAATGAAGGATAAGGGCACCTTCTTTGGAGGCTCATAGAATTGGGCACCCTGATCCAATCTTTTTGAAACTTGGGGGGTGTTTTGAGGAGAGTCACCAGATGCTACACTGAAAATTTGGTGCCTCTACCTAAAAAAAACAGCCCCCCCCCCAGAGCTTCAGCTAATCACAGATCAATTTTCCATTATACCCTAAGGGAATCAGTCTCCATAGGTAATAATGGAGTGCCCAGAAGACATCCCCCAGTCCCCGCTTTCTGATGATGCTGAAGCAGGGGGAGGGCCTCCAAACCAGGGAATTCACTGCCCCCACCTGGGGATTAACCCAAACAAACAACAGAACTAAGGTCTAGATTGAGAAAAACAATTACAAAAACTGCATACTCTAATTATACACTCAGTTGAATTCCACTTATTTATAACTTGTGTTATTTACATTCCACAACTCTATTTAACACAACTCAAACAGAAATGATTTATATTACATAAGAAAACAAAGCCTTTGGCATCCTCATCAACACTGCACTTCCTGGTTGCTGTTAGATGAACACTGACTCAGAAGTAGACACAATTCAGACACAGATTGAATGATGGAAGTGGCAGTTCTTGAATAATTGATTCTGGCCACCCAACTTACCACGGAACCTGTGCTCACGATTATTCACTACAGAAATATAGAGATACTTCCCAAGGCACCAGCAAGAACTGGTGCCTTGGTTGGGAAGTATCTGGAGTGATTTCTGTAGTGAATAATGGTAGCCAACCCTCTTCATTCAGCCAATGAAGTTTGCAAGGCTATGAGCATTATCCTGTTTATCTACTGATGGTAAAAAAATTTTGGCTTCAAGAACTGCCACTTCCATCATTCAAGCTGTGTCTGAATGTCTCTACTTCTGAGTCAGTGTTCATCTAACAGCAACCAGGAAGTGCAGTGCTAATGTGGATGCCGAAGACTTTGTTATGTGGTATAAATCACTTATGTTTGAGTTGTGTTAAATAGAGTTGTGGAATGTAAATAACACAAGTGATAAATAAGTGGAATTCAACTGAGTGTATAATTTGAGTATACAGTTTTTATAACAGTGTTTTTCTCCACCTGGGGATTGGCAGCTCTAAAATAACATCAGGGGACTTTTGCACATAATCTAAGTCAGAATGTCCTGATTCTCTTCATTTTTGGCTCTTCAACTCCATCATCCTGAATATGGTGGCCAATTTTCAAAAGCCTGGCTTTGTTTTCTCATGCATTGTCCCTACCAGAGACAACCAGAGCTTCCAGCACCAAAAATAAGAGGAGGACATTTCTGGATATTATGCAGGTCAGGATGTTCCAATTCCTTTTATACTTGCACCACAATTCCTAAACTGATCCTGAAGCTGGTGTCAATTTGGAAACTTCTAACTATTTCTGAGGAGTTTTTAATACCATAGATGAATGGGCAGATTGATGGATCTGTTTATTAAAATAGATTTTTCAACAACATAATATTAAAAGCAAGCTGTTACCTCAGAGAGGAGAGCTGCTACAGCTCCAAGTTCCATCCACATAACTGTAGTTAAAATTGTTTTGATTTTGGGAAAGGTAGTTGAATGTAAAGTACCTCTTTTGCCGGACTGATTTCTTCATATGTTTTCTTCTGTTCCTGAGGCACTGATGCCGGAATAACCAGTGCACAGATGAGGATCTCACAAATGTGGTCCAGACTGACATTAGCCTTGCTAGGCAAGGCTGGTGCCTGGAGAAAGGGGTTTGGATTCTTGGGCTGGCATTGTTGGTTGCTTATTTTTTAAAACAAATATAATTCCTTTTTCAGAAAGACTAATGGCAGAAAAAGGTAAGTGAGTAACTTGTGGCTTTTTCCAGCAACTTGCATTTAAAAACCAGGGATTCTCCTACAGTTGCTAACCTCCAGGTGGAGTCTCAAGGCCTCTAGGAATTATAATGAAACTCTACACTGCAGAGATCAGTTCTCCCAGAGGAAATGGCTGCTTTGGAGGGTGGATTCTATGGTATTATACCCTGCTGAATTACCTCACCTGCAAACCCAACACTGACTGTGATCACACACACTAAATTGCACTTTCAATTCCCTTTCAATGCACTTTCCAACTGGGCAGAATAGTTGAAAAATGTATTGAAAATGGATTGAAAATGGATTGAAGGTGCATTATTTAGTATATGTGATCACAGCCTCTCCTTAAGGCACCACCCTCAAATCTCCAGGAATTTCCCAAACCTGATTTGGCAGCCATGGACTCTGCCCTTGCTTACTTCACTCACCAAACCCATAGCTCCCTATGCTCACCAAATTTGATGGTAGTCCAAATATTACAACAGCAGTCAAGCATCCTGCTAAAAGAGGTGCACAAATACCAAATCAGGTAACACCAGGAGTGATCATATTTTGTTGCTGAGATGTAGACAAAATGAAATTTATAATCAATGTCATACTTTGTCTTTACCCTCAGTGGAGACCCAAAGTGGCTTACTTCATTGCCCTCACCTCCAGTTTATCCTTTTAACAACCCTGTGAAGTAGATCTGGATGAGACAAACACTGATTCCTCACTGGCAGTTGCTCCACCACCAGGCTTCTGCTTGAGCCAGCTCAAGTGATCTATTCCCCACAAGTTGCTCCGTGAGCACCTTTGATCCACAGCTATCTCCCATTCTTCTCATGGCAACCGGATCTCCAAAAAAAACCCAGATCTGGTCACTGCAAGGGGAATGGGAGGTAGCCGCAGATCAAAAGCCACCTGCCCAGCAACTGGTGGGGAATCAATCGCTTGAGCCAGCTCAAGCAGAAGCACAGGGGCAGAGCAACTGCCAGTAAGGAATCACCCAGAATGAATGGCCCATTTCTAGGTCGACCTGCAATTTGCAAGGCAAAGACCAGTGCAAGGAACTCTGCCAGAACCAGAATGGGCTTGGGACTTCTTGGGCCAGAATTTCTGGTTACACTCTGAGCAGAACTAATTCTGTTATATCAGGAGTGTACAACTCATTTGTTATGAGGACTGAATCTGATGTAAATGAGACCTTGTCAGGGTGGGTCATGTGTGTACCTATTTAAGATTAGGTAGCAGAGATACAAATTTTATAAAGGACACAGACAAACACAATTAATGATTTTTTTTAAAAAAAATCCTTTAAACATGCTTAAACATTAGCAATTATTGGTCTTAAAGGTGATTTCTTTGAATTTCTCCCATGGGATCCAGGGAACTGGGCAAAAGAAGCTCTGGCTCTTTCCTTCCTTCCCCAGGGGACCAGGAGGGGGGGGAGCTTTAGCCAATATAAGGAAGAGAGGCTTGGCTCAGCAGCTCTGCTATGCGATTGAGAGAGCCTGCCAAAACAAGTTATCCCTCCCCCTCCCTCCGCAAGGGAGGAGCCTCAGCCAATGAGGAAAATAAATGCTTTGTTCTATAGCTCTTGTGCAATTGTGCAAGCCTGGCAAAGGAAGCTGTGATGCAGCAGGAAGCAGACAACAGCCTGTTGCTTGGGGGCCTGATAGGAGCCCTCCAGAGGCCTGATTGAGCCCCCAGGCCGCATGTTTGACATCCTTGTGTCATGTCTTTATTCTTTTTCCCCCCCACAGAATTCTCAGATGCTCGTTTCTACAGAGGTAAGAGTAACCTTTTAAAAATAGCCAAAAAAGAGAGGGAATATGGGGTTGGGGCAATTTCCACATACTCCTCTTGATTGCATAGGGCTTATCCAGATGAACTATCAATCACACCATCATACCACACTTCTTATTTTGTAATCATCACTCAATGTACAGTTGCCATGCAGTACAGAAGCTTTAGTTTGGCCATGATTATTTATTCTTTTGTTTGTTTGTTTAATAGGCTTATATTCCACCCTTTCCCATAACAGGCTCAGGGCGAATCACAACATGAATTAAACAACAATAAAAAAACCCTATAATTTAAATTTAAAACAATGCAATAAAATTAGCAAACCAAAAACAATAGAACAATAGAACGAAATAAGGTGCATCACAGGCAGGAAGGGTACATTTCACAAAATACAACAATTTTTGGCCCAAGAAAAAGTGATGGTGTTAATATTAAGATATCGCACCACAACAAGGCTGTAAAGCATGATGTCACAACAAGGTGCCAACTGATGGAATAGTTGCTGGAATGGGATGCCCACTGCCTCAACCAAAAGCCAAGCAGAATAGCTCCATCTTGCAGGCCCTACAAAATGGTAGTAACTCAGGGAGGGCCCAGATTTCCATAGGGAGCTGATTCCACCAGGCAGGTGCCAGAGCCAAGAAAGCCCTGGCCCTGGTCAAGGCAAGATGGACATCCTTTGGGCCAGGGGTGGTCAGGTGTTGTGTAGCAGACAGCAACGACTTCCAGGGCATATATGGGAAAAAGCAGTCCTTCAAGTATGTCAGTCCCAGGCCATGAAAGGCTTTAAACATCAGTACCAAAACCTTGAAGCAGATCTAGTAAATTGGTAACCAGTGCAATTGGCACAGCACCAGTCAAATGCTCGCCTGTAAAGGCAATGCACTTAACAGCCGTGCTGCCACCTTTTGCACCAGCTGGAGTTTCCAGATCAGCCCCAAGGGCAAGCCTGCATAGAGCAAGTTACAGTAATCCAGTCTGGAAGTGACTGTTGCATGGATCACTGTAGCTGGGATAGATAGGGCGCCATCTGTCTGACTTGCCAAAAATGATAGAAGGCAGATCGAGCAACTGCTGTGATCTGAGCCTCCATGGTAAGTGAGGCATCCAGTATCACTCCCAGACTCTTCACCTTCTGAGCTGGCACAAGAGATAAACCATCCAGGGTTGGGAGTTGGAAGCCCAACTCCAATCCCCCTTGGTTCAGGTACAGGACCTCCATCTTAACTGGATTGAGCTTCAGCAGGCTTTGTCACAACCATCCAGCCACAGCTTCTAGAGCCCTAATCAAATAATCTGGGGCAGAATCTGATTTGCCATCCATCAGCAGATAGAGCTGGGTATCATCCACATATTGGTGACAACCCAGTCCAAAACGTCAAGCAATCTGGGCAAGGGAGCTCATAAAGATGTTGAACATCATTGGTGAGAGAATAGCTCCCAGTAGTACACCTCATTCAAGTGGGTGACGCGTGGAGGTCTGCTCACCAAGAGCCATCCTTTGTCCCCAACCACGGAGAAAGGAGGAAAACCACTGTAAGGCAACTCCCTGAACTTTAATGTCAGCAAGGCGGTGGGTCATTAATTTACTGTGTTGAAAGATCTAAAAGTAACAGCAGTGCTGACCCACCTTGATCCAGATGCCTTCTGAGGTCATCTGCGAGGGCAACCACAGGGCAAAAGTCGGACTGGAAAGGGTCAAGGATAGAGGTATCCTCCAGGAAAGCTTGAAACTGCTCCACCAATGCTTTCTCAGTTACCTTGCCCAGAAACAGACAATTTGAAACTGGGCAGTAATTGGTCCAAAGATGGCTTCTTCAAAAGCAGACCCACCACTGCCTCTTTGAGCCTAACTGGGAACATCCCTGATGATGGTGACAGATTCACAATGTCAACCAGAGGGCTCCAGATACCTGCTTTGACAAGCCAAGACAGGCATGGGTCCAGAGGACAGGTGGTAGGCTTCACTGCAGCCAAGACCCTGTCCACATCTTCCAGAGAAAGTCAACTGAAGTGCTCCAAAAAAGGGCCAGAAGATGGACAACTGGCTTCCAGTTCCCGTCCTGTATCAACTGTGGCTGGAAGATCCTGGCAGAGAGTCAGGACTTTATCTGCAAAATAAGTCTCAAAAGCCCTGCAGCCATTGTCCTAACCTGTCAGCACTGTAGTTAGCGAGCAAATTGTCCTAAATAATTGGGCTGGGTGCGATTTTGCAGACGCAATGGAGGTTGCATAGAATTCTCTTTTAGCAGATTTCACTGCCTTCTCATAGACCTTCATAAATGATCTATAAGAAGTTCTTGAGTCCTTGTCATAAGAACACCACCACACTCACTCTAGCTATTTAAGTTGCCACTTCATCCTCTGCAGCTCCAAGGTATACCATGGAGCCACTTTGGTACGGCAACAAAGAGGAAGCCAGGGGGTGATGTCGTCAATGGCTGCAGAGAGCCAGGAATACCAGTCCCCCACTTGTTCATCTAGCAGCCTGCCAGGCAGCATTGGATCCCGCAGAGCTTCCCAAAGCCACTCAGGGTTCAGTTGGCTCCACAGGTGAGCATAAATCTGCTCACCACCTAAACAGGAGAAGAGCTGCAGGTTAAATCAGACTTTCAGGGCATAGTGATCTGATCACAGAACTGTATCAACAGCTATCAGATCCAATGTTATACCATCCCCAAAGACCAAATCCAGCATGTGACCAGCCTGGTGAGTGGTGTCAGCTTGTGTGCTTTGAAGCAAATTCTGTTGTTCGAAATGTTTATTTACTCTGCTGTTTGGAATGTTCATTTATTGCTCACTAACCCCATAATTCTATACTTGACTAACACTGTGGTTCCAATAGAATGTGAAGGGGGGGGGGAAGAAAGAGTGATTTAGGCGCCAGAGGCCAGCAAGGTCTTTGAAGTGCAAAACATTTCGCCGTTTCTCAAGCGCCTGCAAGGACAGAACGGGAAGGGAGGCACAGCCTGACTGGGGAAGAGATAAGGAATGTGTGAACTGGTTCCTCTCAACAACCTGAATGTAACTTTATTATGAGAACTGATTTAAAGCCCCTTGCTTTGATGTGTATCCATAAATGCCAATGCCTTTGCCTTATTCATTATCATTATCAATAGACCTGTGTAGAGAGTAGCATTGTAGTAATCTAATAAAATGAAACTTAGTTTTGAACAAAGACAAGTCTGTTTATTTTGAAACTTCAATGCCCCCTTCGCTGACATTTTGATACTGATCCCAAGTGGGGCTTATCGGCAAGAGTTACTTTTTAGCGAATGGCTGAAAAAGCACCCGATGACCCAGAGCCCTCCACTCCTGAAGCAATACCAGGAACTCCGGCGTGGCACGTTATCGAGCAGTGGAAACCAAAGAAGGTGAGCAGCCAGCAGCTGTTCATCACCCCAAAGGGTTGGAACCCCCGCACTTTGACCACGCTGATGGATGAGGCGGCGCAGAGGCATGCGAATATCCTCCGCACCCCAAGGGAACCGGAGGACCGAGGGAGCCCGATCGAGCTGCTGGACCGGCGCGACAGCATGACCGGGGAAAGGGGCATGCGGGAGCACTCGACCGACTGACAGGCCGGCTCGGAGGAGGACGACGGGTGCGACTCGCGGGCCTCCTCCCCCAGACACGACCCAACCGAAGATCTCCGGAAGGAGATGGAGATCTTGGGGTGTGACCTGAGGCAAGAAATGAAGGCGAACATGTCACTGATGATTCGAGAGGTGCAGAAGCAGATCGATTGGGCGCTGGCACGAGCGCTGGGAGGACCAGCTAGGGCGCAACCACCGGTCCTTGCCCCACCAGCACCCTCGGCGGGGCCCGCAGCACCAGCGGGAGCCACCACCCCGGCAGGACCGGGAGCGAGGGTGAAAACTCGCGAACTGGATGTTACCTTCGACGGGAGCCCCGACAAGGTGGAGTACTTCATCATCCAGGCCAACAGCTACATGCACTACTTCCCAGATGAACACAGCCGAGTGGCCTACCTGGGGTCAAAGATGATGGGAGAGGCACAGCTGTGGTACGTGAGCCTCTACGAGACTCGGGGCCCTGAAGTCGCCATGGTGGCCGGGTTCCTGCAAGCCCTCCTGTCGCAGTTCGAGGACCCCTTGCAAGAGACGAGGGAAATCACGGCGATAGCCGAGATCCACCACGGGGGCAGCTCGATCCGGGAGTACACCCTGGAATTCTGCAACCACGTCCGCAAGATACAGGGTTGGAGTGAGGCGATGAAGATAAGGGCCTTCAAGAAGGGATTGACCGCGGGGCTGCTGGATCGGGCCCTGGCGCAAGCGAGACCGGCCACCCTCGTTGGGTGGATCCAACTGGCAAGGGAGATTGAGAGCAACATGAAGGAGGTGGCCCTACAGCGCCAAGGCCACCAGAGCAAACCAAGCCACAACGCTCGTCCGGCCCAGAAGACCAAAACCAAAAAGGTGCCGGGGGGGGGGGGTCCTGAAAACCGTCGCCATCTCCCACAAGTGCTACCAATGCAGGGAGCCCAACCACCTGGCGGCCAACTGCCCAGAGAGGACCCGAGCAGTCACCCCAACGCCAAAGGAGCCCGCGATCGGGGCGAAGAAGACGAGCAAGCCCAAGGAATCGAGCGGGGGAAGCACCGCACTGTCGGTGGTGCTTGACGAGGATTCTATAATGCTGGAGGAGCTGGGGGAAGATCCGTGGGAAATTGAGCCGGCGGGAAACGGGACCGACCTGCACTAGACGGTGCCAAGGGGCAGGTCCCGGAGAAAGCGGCACCACTACAGGTGAGAATATTGGGGGAACTAATGTTTGTCCCATTGACTTTGTTAAACGTCAAATTGAAACGGTTTGTGCACGCTCAAGCCCTCATAGACTCAGGCTGCACCCGGGAGATTATAACCCCTAGACTGGTGGAAATGTTAGAGTTAACGAAAGAACTTCTCCCCCGACGGCTCAAGTTTGAGCAAATGGACGGGACACGAATGAAGGGGGAGCCCTGTGTGGAGCAGACCCAGGAGGTCCCTATGAGGGTAGAGGATCACTGGGACTTAGAAGTGTTTGTGATCGCCCCTTCTTGCTCCTTTGATATTGTGTTGGGGGTGGGCTGGCTAGCATGGCACCAACCGGACATACAGTGGGGGGAACACACGATCGATTTTCTTGACAAGCGGTGCACCTCCCACCTGTGGCGAGAACTCTGGGGGCCACGGCCCCCCCTAAGAATGAGAAACTGTGTGTGACCATAGAGGAGATTAGATCTATCCCTAAGGAGTACCGAGATTTGAAGGGGGCGTTTAGCGAGGTGGAGGCCGATGAGTTACCGCCCCACCGGAGCATGGACTGTGCCATAGAACTCATTCTGGGCCAGTCCCTACCCAAAGCTAAGCTCTACTCAATGGGTTGGGCAGAGAAGGCAGAGCTGCGGAAGTTCCTCGACAAGAACCTCCGCCGGGGCTTCATCTGCCCCGCCACGGCGCCACATGCCAGCCCAGTCCTGTTCCATAAGAAGAAGGACGGGAGTTTGAGACTTTGCACAGACTTTTGCGGGATTAATGGGATCTCCATGTCAAACACCTACCCCATCCCCCTGATCAAAGATCTGCTAAGTGCCGTATTGGAGGGATCCATCTTCACCAAGCTCGACCTGCGAGACGCTTACTTCCACGTCCGCATCAAGGAGGGGGACGAATGGAAAATGGCGTTTAACACCCCTCTGGGCCAGTTCGAGTACCTAGTGATGCCGTTCGGACTCCAGGGGGCCCCGGGGGTGTTCATGAACTTTATCAATGATGTGCTGAGGAAATACCTGTATAAGGGGGTGGTGGTGTACCTTGATGACATCATTATCTATTCGAAAGATCTGCCCTCCCATGTGAAACTGGTTCGAGAAGTTCTGAGCACCCTGTATCAGAATAAAGTGTATGCCAAGCTGTCCAAGTGCGAGTTCCATAAAGAGGAGCTGGACAACTTAGGCTTCCGGGTATCAGGCAAAGGGCTGGCCAAGGACCCCGCAAAAATACAAGCAGTGTTAGACTGGGAACCCCCGAGGACACGTAGACAGCTCCAATCGTTCCTCAGATTCACAAATTTCTATAGGTCATTCATACAGGGGTTCGCTAGGGTGGACCTCCCCTTAACCGACCTCCTTCAAACGAAGGGGAAGGGTCCAGAGGCCAAGAAGCCCGGGGCTAAGTAAAACTGGACTAAACAGTGCCAGGAGGCATTCGACACCCTAAAGCGGCTATTCACCAGCGAGCCGGTGCTAGCGCACCCTAATGAGCTCAAACCCTTCGTGGTCCAATGCGACGCCTCCGACACTGCCGTAGGAGCAATACTGATACAGAAAGATGAGGAGGGGCGCCTGAGACCGTGTGCTTACATTTCGTGCAAATTCTCTAACGAGCAGCGAAACTGGTCGGTGTGGGACAAGGAAGCCTACACAGTAACGTCCGCCTTAAAAACCTGGCGATTGTGGCTGGAGGGGGCGCAGGTCCCGTTTGAGATCTGGACTGACAACAAGAACCTAGAGGCCCTCACCAGGCACCGAAAGCTAACAGGGAAACAGATCCGATGAGCGGGTTTTTTCGCCAAGTTCGATTTCACTTTGCGTCAAATCCCGGGCTCAAAGAACTTTTTAGCAGACGGGCTCTCAAGATTGCCCCAGCATGAGAGCGAGCGAGACGAGGTGATAGACTCCCTAATACCCCCTGAGGCCGTGGCCAGGGCCGTGCAAACCAGATCAAAAACGGCTGCCCAAAAGAAAGACCCGTGGGGGGGGAACAAACTAATAACTGAAGCAGAGGTGGAAGGGTAAGAGTGGCCGGAGAGACTCACGAAAGGGGAGGGAGGCTTCTGGTATCACGATGGGAAACTGTATGTGCCCAAATCTTTAAGGGTGGAGGTACTACAGCATTGCCACACCAATAAACTGGCTGGGCACTTTGGTTACGTGAAAACCCTCCACTTGGTTCACCGGCAGTTTTGGTGGCCCCAAATGAAAAAGGACATTTCAGAATTCATTCAGACATGTCCCACTTGCCTCATGGCCAAAAGGAGGGGAGGGAAAGTACCGGGACTTTTGCAACCCCTCCCCACGGCAGAACGGCCATGGTTGGTGGTGTCAATGGACTTTATAGTGGAACTACCGCCCTCCAGAGGGCAAACAGTGATATTGGTGGTGGTGGACACTTTTTCCAAGCAAGCCCACTTCATCCCGTGCCGGAAGCTCCCCACAGCCAAAGAACTGGCTTACTTGTTTTTCTTACATGTGGTCTGGGTCCACTCATTCCCCGACAAGGTCATTAGCGACCACGGGCCACAGTTCATTGCCAACTTCTGGCGGGAGTTTTGCAAATTGACCAGAGTGGAACAGGGACTAAGTTCCGCCTACCATCTGCAAACAGACGGTCAGAGCGAGAGGATGAACGGGCTCCTGGAGCAGTACCTGCGCTGCTACATAAACTTCCAGCAATCCAACAGGGTGGAGCTACTGCGCTTTGCCGAGTATGGATACAATAACAGCCTCCACAGCTCGACAAAAGTGTCCCCGTTTCAAGCAGTGCATGGTTATGAGGGAAAGCCCTTCCCCTCTCTCCTGGGAGGGAAAGAGCCGCCTCTATCCCCCGAATGTCAACAATGGTGGGGAAGACTGGAGAAGTCCTGGAAGGTGATCCAGGAAAATCTAGAGGAAGCAAAAAAGGACTACAAAGCCCAATTTGACAAAAAGCACAGCCCAGGGTGGGACTTCAAAGTAGGGGAGACTGTATTCCTCTCTACCAAGAACCTCCCATTGCCACAAACCTCCCGGAAGTTAGCTTACCGATTCCTGGGGCTGTTCAAAATCAAAAGGGTGATTAACAAAGTAACTGTAGAACTGGACTTGCCCAAACTGTTCAGTAAAATACACCCTGTTTTCCATTGCAGTCTTATCTGTCGAGATCCGGGTGGGTCGAAGTGGCATCCTCGGAGCCCCGCACCGGAACCTATTGTCAAGTCTGCTATGATGTCTGAGTAGTTTAGGCCCAAACACTGGTTCAGGAAAGGGCTCCTGGGTAAAAGCCATACTGTATTCAAGTGCTGCTAGCTCAACCTCTCCTTCCCCCTCCTTTCCTTTGTTATGTAGCACAGCTTGGTAACGAGAATATGGGAATAAGATTGTAGAACCTTCTCAGAGATAACGAGCGCTAAGGAAGCGCCCAAGGCCAACCAAGACCTGAGAACGATAAAAGTAACAACAACGTGTGAATGTGCCCTGCATAGTGTGCCCCCCCCCTCAGGAATGCTTTTGATTTGTACCTTAAAAGTTTGCCCTTTGTGTATGCTCGCCAGTCTTGCAATCTCTCGTCTGTAGTTCTGCAACATGTTACAATAAACTAGAAACTTCTTATCAAGAAAGTCTCGTTATTGAAGCATCAGACTTGACATTTTGCAAGACTCCCTTTTTGGGACCTAACCGTTCCGGCAACTTGAAAGGCCCGATGGCCGACCAGATTCCGGATGACGGAAAACTCCCACTCGAACCGGGACCCGAGGGACCGGCCCCGTGGCACGGCCTAGACCCTAGAAAAGCCGTGGAGTCCCCCCAGGAGTTCCAGCTGGTGCTATCGCCCCGGCAATACCAGCAGAGGACCTCGACCACCATCATGGACCAGGCCCCTCTGTGCCGAGAGGCTATCCTGAACCACCACATCAGGTCGATTCAGGTGGCTGGATCTGAAGCCGCGAGCCCGGGCTCAGGGGAGACGGGGGAAGCAGACAGCATCGTCGTCGTCCAGGTCAGAGACGATGGCGACGACAAGGCGGGAGGTCTGAGGGACGAGGTGCGCGACCTGACCATCCAGCTCGGAAGGGCGCTTGGGATACCTACCTCCCTAAGACCAGCCCCGGCGAAGCCCCGAGGCCGCCCTAGCCAACCCGCTGTGCCGGCCGCCCCAGTGCGGGCCGGGGCCGCCCCAGTGCGGGCCGGGGCCGCCCCAGCCCCTGCCCCGCCACCTCCAGCGCCGCCAGCGGGGCCGAGAAATGTGCGTTGTGAGCTGGATGCCACCTTCGACGGGGACCCGGAGGAGGTGAACTACTTTGGGATCCAGGCAAACAGCTTCATGCACTACTGGGGGAACTCCTTCCCGGATGAATTCAGTCAGGTCGACTACCTGGGGTCGAAGCTGAGAGGGGCAGCCAAGAGATGGTACGTGAGCCTGTGCAAGGCCAGGAGCCCGATCCTGGGTGACGTGCACACCTTCCTACAAGCCCTGCTGACCCAATTTGAAGACCCGTTGCAAGAATCCCGAGCGCTGGCAGCCCTGCGGGACATGCAGCAGGGAGCCCGACCCATTCGCGAGTACGCGGTCGATTTCCAAGCCAACGTTGGCCGGGTCCGGGGGTGGAACGAAGTGATGAAAATCGAGCAGTTCACCAGCGGGCTGAACGCCAGCATTTTGGATCGGGCCCTCACCCAAGCCCTTCCGACAACCCTGGTGGGGTGGATTCAGCTAGCCAGTGAGGTAGAAAACAACCTCAAGCGAGTGGCTATGCTATGGCAACACCAGTCGGGGAAGGCCCAACCGAAGGGGGCCTCGGTGAAGAGCGAGCTGGCCAAGGCGAAGAAACCGGCAACTGCCGCGCCAGTGGGACCCCGCAGATGCTACCAGTGCAGAGACCCGAACCACCTGGCGTCCGCCTGCCCTCACCCCCCGCCGGCCCGGTCGTCCCCGGCCCAGCCAAAACTGGTCACCCCGGCTCCGAAGAAGACCCCCAGCCGCCCTAAGGATGCGGCGAAAAGCAGTGTGCTGGTGCAGGAGGAGCTGCAGGAAGAAGAAGTGCTCCTCTCCGCAGAATTGGCCGACCTCGCATGGGTGGAAGAACCGGCGGGAAACGAGCCCGACTTGCTGCTCTGGGCGCCCAACGGCAGGTCGACCGCGACGAGGTGCCGCTGACGGTGAGAGTAAAGGGGAGACTGTACTTTGTGACTGTTAAGTTACTGAACCCCAAGCTATGGAGGTTCATGCAGATCCGAGCCCTCATAGACTCAGGGTGCAACAGGGAACTGATCTCCCCCAAGGTAGTGGAGGCGTTGGGACTAGAAAGCTCACAGCTGCCTTACCCCATGCTGTTTGAGCAAATGGACGGGTCCGTGATGTGCGGAGAGCCGTGCACCCGCGAGACATTGCCCTGCCCCATGGGGATAGAGGAACATTGGGATCAAGAATTCTTTGTAATCGCCCCCTCCTGCTCCTACCCGATCATGCTGGGGGTGGGGTGGTTGGAAAAGCACGAGCCCCTAATCCGGTGGAGGGCGCAGACCATCCGATTTTTAGACCCAGGGTGCAAGCCACACCTCTGGAACCCCGCCTGGGGACCAAAGGCCCCAGTGGCGCATGAGAGAGCGTGTGTATCGGTGGAGGAAGTGCACCCGATCCCCGCGGTCTATCGGGACCTAATGCGGGTGTTTAGTGAGGAGGAGGCCAACCAACTGCCCCCCCACCGGAGCACCGACTGCGCCATAGAGCTGATCCCGGGGGAAGCCCTGCCCAAGGCCAAGCTGTATCAGATGGGGTGGGCTGAGAAGAAGGAGCTTCGCAAGTTCCTAGACTTAAACTTAGCGCGGGGGTTCATCCGGCCGGCCACGGCCCCCCACGCCGCCCCGGTGCTATTCCGGAAGAAGAAGGATGGCTCACTTAGACTTTGCACAGATTTTCACGGGATTAATGCGGCGTCCATGTCTAACGCCTACCCCATCCCCCTCATCCGGGACATGTTGAGTACGGTGGCGGGGGGGAAGATTTTTACCAAACTGGACTTGCGCGACGCTTATTTCCGCGTGCGCATCAAGGAAAGGGATGAGTGGAAAACGGCTTTCAACACCCCGATGGGACAATTTGAGTATCTGGTGATGCCATTTGGGCTGCAGGGGCCCCGGGGGTGTTTATGAACTTCATCAATGATGTTTTGAGAAAGTATTTGTTTAAGGGGGTGGTGGTTTACCTGGATGACATCATTATTTATTTGCAAGATTTGGAGTCGCACGTGAAGTTAGTGAGGGAGGTGCTCAGCACGTTGCTGGAGCATCAGTTGTATGCGAAACTGTCTAAATGCAAATTCCACAAGACGGAACTAGACTACTTGGGGTTCTGGGTGTCCAAACAAGGCCTGGCCATGGACCCGGCCAAGGTCCAAGCAGTGTTAGAATGGGCTCCCCCGAGGACACGTAGACAGCTCCAATCTTTCCTCGGGTTCGCAAATTTCTACAGGCAATTTATAGAGGGGTTCGCTCGAATAGCCAGTTTGGTGTAGTGGTTAAGTGTGCGGACTCTTATCTGGGAGAACCGGGTTTGATTCCCCACTCCTCCACTTGCACCTGCTGGAATGGCCTTGGGTCAGCCATAGCTCTGGCAGAGGTTGTCCTTGAAAGGGCAGCTGCTGTGAGAGCCCTCTCCAGCCCCACCCACCTCACAGGGTGTCTGTTGTGGGGGAGGAAGGTAAAGGAGATTGTAAGCCGCTCTGAGACTCTTCGGAGTGGAGGGCGGGATATAAATCCAATATCTTCTTCTTCTTCTTCTTGACCGATCTCCTAAAGACGAAAGGCAAGGGCCCAGAGGCGAAACGGCCCGGGGCGGGGTTGACGTGGACGGCCGAATGTCAGAAAGCCTTCAATCATCTGAAACGGCTGTTCACCAGCGAGCCGGTCCTAAGCCACCCGGACGAGCAAAGGGCCTTCGTGGTCCAATGCAACGCCTCCGACGTGGCCGTAGGAGCCATTCTCATGCAAAGGGATGGGGAGGGGAAGCTGCGACCCTGTGCCTATATCTCCCAAAAATTCTCAGACGAGCAGCGCAACTGGTCAGTGTGGGACAAGGAGGCGTTTGCGGTCATGTTTGCACTAAAAACCTGGAGGTCTTGGCTAGAGGGAGCAAAACTCCCCTTCGAAGTGTGGACCGACCACAAAAACCTGGAAGCACTGACGGGGAAGCGCAAAATGAGTGAAAAGCAAATCAGATGGGCGGGCTTCTTTTCCAAATTTGATTTCACCCTAAAGCACATCCCTGGGACGAGGAACTTCCTAGCAGACGCCCTATCAAGGCTCCCGCAGCACGAGAGCCAGAGGGAGGAGGTGGTAGACTCCTTAATCCAGCCGTCACAAGTGGTGGCCATGGTCACCACTCGCTCCCAAAAAAGGAAGGAATTGGAGGGGGTGAACCGCGAGCGCATAGAGCTAGAAGCCAGAAGGGAGGGGGACGAGCGCCCCGAGGGCGTGCAGAAAGGGGGAGACGGGCTGTGGTACAAAGGAGACAAACTGTACGTGCCCAAGTGCCTGCGAAGAGAAATCCTCCAACTTTGCCACTCGTCCAAGTTGGCGGGACATTTTGGCTACGTAAAAACGCTGCACTTGGTCAATCGGCAATTCTGGTGGCCGTCCCTCTGAAAAGACGTGTCTGAATTTGTCACAAGCTGCCCGATGTGCATAATGGCCAAAAAAGGGGGGGGAACCGCCAGGGGTCTTGCGGCCGCTAGAGACAGCTAAACACC
Organism: Heteronotia binoei; assembly: GCF_032191835.1. Lineage (NCBI taxonomy): Eukaryota > Metazoa > Chordata > Lepidosauria > Squamata > Gekkonidae > Heteronotia > Heteronotia binoei. The sequence goes on along the minus strand of NC_083237.1, from coordinate 34,784,743 downwards.
CCTGGGCCATAGTATCCATGGACTTCATGGTAGAACTCCCTCCCTCCCGGGGGAAGACAGTCATCTTGGTAGTAGTGGATACCTTCTCCAAACAAGCCCACTTCATCCCCTGCACCCAACTGCCCACAGCAAAGAAATTGGCAACCCTGTTTTTTGACCACGTCATAAAACTACACTCATTCCCAGAGAAGGTCATTAGCGACCGCGGGCCTCAGTTCGTTGCCACCTTCTGGCGGGAGTTTTGTAAATTAGTGGGGATGGAACAGGGATTGAACTCAGCCTATCACCCCCAAACGGACGGACAGACGGAGAGGGTCAACGGGGTGCTAGAGCAATACCTAAGGTGCTTTGTGAACCAACGACAGTCCGATTGGGTTGATCTGCTCCCCTTTGCGGAGTACTGTTACAACAATAGCATGCAGAGTTCCACCGAAACTTCCCCCTTCTCCACCGTGTTCGGCTACGAGGGAAAACCCCTCCCCCTGCTCCCGGGAGGGGGCAGCCAAGACACTCCCACCACGTTCGAGCAATGGTGGGATGGACCAAGCAGCAGCTGGCCCATCATAAGGGAAAACTTGGAAGCAGCCAAGGAAGCCTACAAAAAGCAATATGACAAGTCCCATATCCCGGCGGGAGAATTTAAGATAGGGGACTCTGTGTACCTTTCAACCAAGAACCTACCTCTAACCCAGCCCTCACGCAAACTGGCAGTTAAGTTCCTGGGGCCATTCAGGGTAAAAAGGGTGATTAATCCAGTAACTGTGGAATTGGACCTGCCCCCCACCCTGGGTAAAATCCACCCTGTCTTTCATTGCAGTTTGACCCGCCGGGACCCCAGGCCATCCAGCTGGCATCCTCCACCCGCGGGGGCCACCACCGCCCTAACCGACCGATGTGCCTTCAACCGAGAAGTCCTGGAGCGTGAAGCGACCAAACACCCTCCCCCCGCAGTGGAGGGGGCTTAGGGGGGGCAGTATGTCAAGTCTGCTATGATGTCTGAGTAGTTTAGGCCCAAACGCTGGTTCAGGAAAGGGCTCCTGGGTAAAAGTTATACTGTATTCAAGTGCTGCTAGCTCAACCTCTCCTTCCCCCTCCTTTCCTTTGTTATGTAGCACAGCTTGGTAACGAGAATATGGGAATAAGATTGTAGAGCCTTCTCAGAGATAACGAGCGCTAAGGAAGCGCCCAAGGCCAACCAAGGCCTGAAAACGATAAAAGTAACAACGATGTGTGAATGTGCCCTGCATAGTGTGCCCCCCCTCAGGAATGCTTTTGATTTGTACCTTAAAAGTTTGCCCTTTGTGTATGCTCGCCAGTCTCGCAATCTCTCGTCTGTAGTTCTGCAACATGTTACAATAAACTAGAAACTTCTTATCAAGAAAGTCTCGTTATTGAAGCATCAGACTTGACACCTATTCTGGTGAGGGGCCAGAAACATCACGAGGTGAAGGAGATCCTGGACTCTAAGATTCAAAGGGGGGGGTTATATTATTTAGTCCGCTGGCTCTACTTCCCACCTAGCTGCGATGAGAGGGTAAAGTCCTCCGATCTAAACGCTCCTCAACTGCTAAAGCAATTTTACCTATTGCACCCAGACAAGCCCCGAGCAAGAGCTTGGGGGGGGGGGGCAGTATGTCAGCTTGTGTGCTTTGAAGCAAATTGTGTGCTTTGAAGCAAATTCTGTTGTTCGAGTTTATTTACTCTGCTGTTTGGAATGTTCATTTATTGCTCACTAACCCTATAATTCTATACTTGACTAACACTGTGGTTCCAATAGAATGTGAAGGGGGGGGGGAAGAAAGAGTGATTTAGGCGCCGGAGGCCAGCAAGGTCTTTGAAATGCAAAATATTCAACCGTTTCTCAAGCGCCTGCAAGGACAGAACGGGAAGGGAGGCACAGCCTGACTGGGGAAGAGATAAGGAATGTGTGAAGTGGTTCCTCTCAACAACCTGAATGTAACTTTATTATGAGAACTGATTTAAAGCCCCTTGCTTTGATGAGTATCCATAAATGCCAATGCCTTTGCCTTATTCATTATCAGTATCAATAGACCTGTGTAGAGAGTAGCATTGTAGTAATCTAATAAAATGAAACTTAGTTTTGAACAAAGACAAGTCTCTTTATTTTGAAACTTCAATGCCCCCTTCGCTGACAAGTGGGGGCCAAAACAATCTGGATGAGTCCTAGTGTCTCCATGGATGACACTAGGTCCTAGGCCTGTGAGGATGCCACATCATCAAGATGGACATTGAAAGCCCCCAGGACCAACAGTCTAGGGAAGTCCAATGCCCTGCCGATAGCATGTCCTGCAAGGTGGGCAGGCTCTCTGGTGTTGCGTTAGGCAGTCAGTACACTGCCCAGATAGCCAAACTCTCCTTGGCCTTCCATACCAGGCCAACACATTCAATGCCCAGTATATTTGGGGTAGGGAGTGCCCTGAAATTAAGAATCATGAATGAGCACTGCAACCCCCCACCCCACCCAGTCATCTGAGATTGGTGGAAGACTGAAAACCCAGGTGGAATAAGCTGGTTCAGGGCAACAGTTCTGCCCTCCCACACCCAGGTCTCGGTCATACATGCCAGATCAACCTGTTGCTCTACGATGTAATCACATAGAGTATGGTTCTTATTATTGATACATCTGGCATTAATCAACACCAATGTTGGAGCTGGGTAAACATTCCTCGCCCCACAACCGACATGGGACATAAGTGCAAAGAGGTCTGAGCATTCCCAAAACTCTGGAGACCTTATACTTATAGTTGTTCCCAGATTCTTAGCTATAATTTTTTAAAAACCCAAAACCAAAGTAAAACTGTAGCCCTTGTAATTGCCAGGAAAATGTGCCAGCAGCATTCTACAAACTCCCTCCATAAGCTTCTTGGGCCAGAATTGCTGGTTACACTCTGAACAGAACTAATTCCATTATATCAAGAGTGTACAACTCATTTGTTATGAGGGCCGAATCTGATGTAAATGAGACCTTGTCAGGGTGGGCCATGTATGTACCTATTTAAGAGTAGGTAACAGAGATATAAATTTTATAAAGGACACAGACAAACACAATTAATGATTTTTAAAAAAAAAATCCTTTAAACATGCTTAAACATTAGCGATCATTGGTCTTAAAGGTGATTTCTTTGAATTTCTCCCATGAGATCCAGGAAACTGGTCAAAAGAAGCTCTGGCTCTTTCCTTCCTTCCCCAGGGGACCAGGAGCGGGGGGAGCTTCAGCCTATGTAAGGAAGAGAGGCTTGGCTCAGCAGCTCTGCCAAAACAAGCTATCCCTCCCCCTCCATCCCCAAGGGAGGAGCCTTAGCCAATGAAGAAAATCAATGCTTTGCTCTATAGCTCCTGTGAAATTGTGCAAACCTGGCAAAGGAAGCTGTGATGCAGCAGAAAGCAGACAACAGCCAGTTGTTTGGGGGCCTGATAGGAGCCCTCCATAAGTGTGAAGAGGTCTGAGCATTCCCAAAACTCTGAGACCTTATACTTATAGTTGTCCCCAGATTCTTAGCTATCATTTTTTAAAAACCCAAAACCAAGTAAAACTGTAGCCCCTGTAATTGCCAGGAAAAGGTGCCAGCAGCATTCTACAAACTCCCTCCATAAGAAGCAGCCTTGCTCCTACCCTGTGGCATATTTCATTATTCTGTCATTCATGATCTTAGTGTAATTTAACACAGGGATGTGTAGACAGTGATGTTTTTCTGTCTGATTGTGCCCTCAAAAAGTAAATCTTCAGACTGGGAGAACACCTAGCCATGACTGAAGAATACTGCAAATCTAGAAGAATCTTCTGTTTTACAGGAAAATTGTTTTTTTAAAAAAAATGGGAGGGTCAAAAAAAAAAAGCATCAATAAGCATGAAGAAGAAGAAGATATTGGATTTATATCCCGCCCTCCGCTCCGAATCAGAGCAGCTCACAATCTCCTTTATCTTCCTCCCCCACAAAAGACAACCTGTGAAGTGGGTGGGGCTGAGAGGACTCTCACAGCAGCTGCCCTCTCAAGGACAACCTCTGCCAGAGCTATGACTGACCCAAGGCCATTCAAGCAGGTGCAAGTTAAGGAGTGGGGAACCAAACCCGGTTCCCCCAGATAAAAGTCCACACATTTAACCACTACTTCAAACATGCACGATAATGAAATTCAGACAGCATCTTGAGTTACAGCAGAAACTCAAAATGCCATGCAAAAACACTGTAACTACAAGCACTCCTCAAAGAGTTCATTTTAGGGCTGCACAGATTCTAGAATTCCTCCAAAAAGTCCCCAACATTTGTTTCCTAAGGATATAATGCTTTTGTATTAGCTATCTTTATTTAATCTTTACCAAAAAAAGAGTGCTCTACCTTTTCCATCAGTTCATCACTGAACAACCATGTTAATATTTCCTCTTTTTTTTTTTAAAGGAACATTTTGAACAGCCAAGAAAGTGAATAGTGTTTAAGAGGAGAAGCACCTTTACCTTTGTACAGATACATTTTAAAATTAGAACAAAGCAAACTCCTCAAAATGTAAACATTCCACTGGTAATGAGAGGAAGATGTGCACCTCATACAGTGAGTACTGCAAATGAAATATACTGTTCTGGTTGACTCTGGTCAGGCCTGATTCAGGTATATGTGTGCACTTAAGAAACCCTAGGCATCTAGTTAACTTTCCTGTACCAGGTCATTTACACTTCAGTAATGCTTTAGGTTCATTCTGGGAATGGCATACAAGTAAATACTATTAGAGAGTCTCTGCTTTCATTCTAAGCTTTTTATTAAAGCTTAAGTATTCCATTCTTAACATAGACTAAAGCCTTATAACATCCATCCATAATTGTTACATAGATTAAAGCAGAGCAACTACATGAGTCTATAAGAGCCTATAAAGCAAGGAGCCTCTTCTGAGAAGCAGCTCTGGATCACTTCGAATCCCCATATTTATAAGATATTAAAATAATCTCCTAATAATAGCTCCCACTTGATATGGCTAACTCATCTTATAGCTTCAAACACTATACAAGGTTATCTATACTTAAAATATCTTTGTAGAATATATAAAAATGTTAGTTAATTCTCACTACTTTTGCAGCTCCAGTGCTAGGCTTTCTGGCACTCTAGGCGAATCACCCACTAGCACCCCCCCATTATTAAAAAAATATAGAGGAATTGAAGAGCGCCAAACTTGAAACTTTTCACATTTTTAATTTACTGATTTTTAATTTTAATTTAAAAAAAATGTGATGTTATAAAAAAAATGGTGAGAATAAGTGCTTGCCGGCCATGTCAGGCAGGAGGGTGGCAGGATAGGATGAGGTGGGAGGCCAAGTCACACATCAGGGAGAGGGGGGTGGCTTGGCTTTGTTGAGGGCAGCTTGGTGATGGGAGAGGACAAGGTGACAGTGGTCAGGAGCCAGAGTCATGCATCAGGGAGGGGTAGGGTGGCCAGACCGGCCCGGTCTCCCGGGACATTCCCGGATCTGGCCACCCAATCCCGGATCCCGGGCTGCCTATACCGGGACCATTAAAGGTCCCGGTTTAGGCAGCCCCGGAGCCGGTGGGCCGCGGGCGCGGGCGGGGAAGGCGGGGAGTGAGGGAGGGAGCGTCCCTGCGCCTGCGCAGGGCCCCTGCGCACGCGCAGGGACGCTCCCACCCTCACTCCCCGCCTTCCCCGCCCGCGCGCGGGGCCCGGCGGCAGTGGTGGAGGCCTCTCCGTGGCCTCCGCTGGTCGCTGGAAGCCCTCCAGAGACTCTGGAGGGCCTCCAGCGACCAGCGGAGGCCGCGGAGAGGCCACGGGGCACCCGGCGCTGGTCCCGGAAGGCCTTCCAGAGCCTCTGGAAGGCCTTCGGGGACCAGCGCCGGCCAGCGAAGGCTTCCCCGCGGCCTCCGCTGGTCCCTGGAGGCCCTCCAGAGTCTCTGGAGGGCCTCCAGGGACCAGCGGAGGCCGCGGGGAAGCCGCGGGGCACCCGGCGCTGGTCCCGGAAGGCCTTCCAGAGGCTCTGGAAGGCCTTCCGGGACCAGCGCCGGCCAGCGAAGGCTTCCCCGCGGCCTCCGCTGGTCCCTGGAGGCCCTCCAGAGTCTCTGGAGGGCCTCCAGGGACCAGCGGAGGCCGCGGGGAAGCCGCGGGGCACCCGGCGCTGGTCCCGGAAGGCCTTCCAGAGCCTCTGGAAGGCCTTCGGGGACCAGCGCCGGCCAGCGAAGGCTTCCCCGCGGCCTCCGCTGGTCCCTGGAGGCCCTCCAGAGTCTCTGGAGGGCCTCCAGGGACCAGCGGAGGCCGCGGGGAAGCCGCGGGGCACCCGGCGCTGGTCCCGGAAGGCCTTCCAGAGGCTCTGGAAGGCCTTCCGGGACCAGCGCCGGCCAGCGAAGGCTTCCCCGCGGCCTCCGCTGGTCCCTGGAGGCCCTCCAGAGTCTCTGGAGGGCCTCCAGGGACCAGCGGAGGCCTCGGGGAAGCCGCGGGGCACCCGGCGCTGGTCCCGGAAGGCCTTCCAGAGCCTCTGGAAGGCCTTCGGGGACCAGCGCCGGCCAGCGAAGGCTTCCCCGCGGCCTCCGCTGGTCCCTGGAGGCCCTCCAGAGTCTCTGGAGGGCCTCCAGGGACCAGCGGAGGCCGCGGGGAAGCCGCGGGGCACCCGGCGCTGGTCCCGGAAGGCCTTCCAGAGCCTCTGGAAGGCCTTCGGGGACCAGCGCCGGCCAGCGAAGGCTTCCCCGCGGCCTCCGCTGGTCCCTGGAGGCCCTCCAGAGTCTCTGGAGGGCCTCCAGGGACCAGCGGAGGCCGCAGGGAAGCCGCGGAGCAGCCGGCGCTGGTCCCTGGAGGCCTCCAGAGGCCAGCCCCGGCAGCTCCCTCCCTCCCTCGTCGCGAGGCCGCCGCCGGAGGACTCCCCGCCGCCGCCGCTGGATCCGCCGCCCTGGAATAAGGTAAGGGGGCCGAAAGCGGGGGGGGCGGGGGGCGGCCTTCCTTTCTTCCCTCCCTCCTCCCTCCCTCCCTCCCTTCCTTCCTTCCTTTCTTCCTTCCTTCCTTCCTTCCTTCCTTCCTTCCTTCCTTCCTTCCTTCCCTCACTCCCTTCCCTTCCTTCCTTCCTTCCCTCCCTCCCTCCTCCCTTTCTTCCTTTCTTCCTTCCTTCCCTCACTCCCTTCCCTTCCTTCCTTCCCTCCCTCCTCCCTCCCTTCCTTTCTTCCTTCCTTCCCTCCCTCCCTTGCCTTCCTTCCTTCCCTCCCTCCTCCCTTCCTTTCTTCCTTCCTTCCTTCCCTCCCTCCCCCCTTCCTTCCTTCCTTCCTTCCCTCCCTCCCTCCCCCTTCCTTCCTTCCTTCCCTCCCTCCCTCCCCCTTCCTTCCTTCCTTCCCTCCTTCCTTCCTTCCTTCCTTCCCTCCCTTCCTTCCTTCCTCCCTCCCTTCCCTCCCTTCCTTCCTTCCTTCCCTCCCTCCCTTCTTCCTTTCTTCCCTTCTTCCCTTCCTCCCTTTCTCCCTTCCTTCCTTCCTTCCTTCCCTCCCTCCCTCCTTATGTTGTTATGTGATGCAGAGTGTTGGACTGGATGGGCCACTGGCCTGATCCAACAGGGCTTCTCTTATGTTCTTATGTGACGCAGAGTGTTGGACTGGATGGGCCACTGGCCTGATCCAACAGGGCTTCTCTTATGTTCTTATGTGACGCAGAGTGTTGGACTGGATGGGCCACTGGCCTGATCCAACAGGGCTTCTCTTATGTTCTTATGTGACGCAGAGTGTTGGACTGGATGGGCCACTGGCCTGATCCAACAGGGCTTCTCTTATGTTCTTATGTGACGCAGAGTGTTGGACTGGATGGGCCACTGGCCTGATCCAACAGGGCTTCTCTTATGTTGTTATGTGACGCAGAGTGTTGGACTGGATGGGCCACTGGCCTGATCCAACAGGGCTTCTCTTATGTTGTTATGTGATGCAGAGTGTTGGACTGGATGGGCCACTGGCCTGATCCAACAGGGCTTCTCTTATGTTGTTATGTGATGCAGAGTGTTGGACTGGATGGGCCACTGGCCTGATCCAACAGGGCTTCTCTTATGTTATTATGTGACGCAGAGTGTTGGACTGGAGGGGCCACTGGCCTGATCCAACAGGGCTTCTCTTATGTGACAATACTGACTTTGGTGGACCCAAGCACTGATTCAGTGTAAGGGAGCTTTGTGTTTGTGTCTTCTAGTGCAATTTTGTTCTCAGATTCTGTATTTACTTCATCAGTATATGGGATAAGGCACTTTCTCAACTGTGCTGCATAATGCAGCCTATTTATTTTGTCCTGTTGGCTCTGTTGGCTCTATCTGCGCCACCTTCATCACTTTCGGGGTGTGGATCCCCCAGTGGAGTGGTCTCCCGACTCCCTCCGCCGGCTGTTTCTGATAGCTCTGCGCCCCCTCTTTCATTTGATATGTGTCCCGTGCGGGTGCCACCCTCCCGCCGGGAGATGCCGCAAAATGAGCCCCCTTGAGGCTTATGGCGGCAGGGCTCGGGGGAAGCGAGCTAGACTGCTGTTCTTTTGAGGGGTTATAGAGTGTTTCGAGCCCGTCCCTGTGGCATCGGTCCCATCATTGTGGGGCCCAGGGGGCCGGCGCAGCGGCACGCTGAAGCAGCCTGTCGGTCACTTCCAGGTTCCTGTCCTGCATCTTGACCGGTGTTATTAGTGACAGGACAAAATAAATAGGCTGCATTATTAGGGAGCTGTTTGAACAGATTGTTCAGTTTCCACTGGTGCATAATGCAGATGTATACCAAAAAAGTTAAATATAATGCCCAAAGACTTACAGAATGAACTTTCTCCAGAAGACAACCATTATGAGCCATCTGAACTTAATTCTAGTCTCTGAAAAGACCATGGCTTTAATTTTAATCTCCACATATTAATACATGCCCTTTGTGCCTTCTAATTAAGCATTTTTATTTCCTTTGCAGATGATGTATTCTTTGACCCTGAGACAGCACACCCAAGACTAGAAGTGTCTAAAGATGGAAAATGTGTGAAGGACACAGGAAATATTTCAAATGTTTCTAAGAGCAAGAAGAGATTTGACTCCCATATATTCATCCTGGCAAAAGATGGGTTTTCCAAAGGCAAACATTACTGGGAAGTGGAGGTTGGACAGAAAAAGAACTGGGTCTTAGGAGTGGCCTCTGAATCCATTTGTAGAACAGGAATAATCATACAGTCCGTTCAGAATGGTTTCTGGGTCATAAAACTTGAAAATGGGAAAGAATATTGGGCTCAGGAAAACCGCTTGAGTGTGAAACTGAATGAAAAACCTTCAAGAATAGGTATATTTCTAAATATATCCAACAAAAGTCTCGTTTTTTATGAAGCCCACAGGAAACTTAAGTTGTACACTTTCACTGACAGTTTTTCTGAGAAGCTGTATCCATTCTTCTCTACAGGGTTAGAGGCAGATAGCCTACCTCTGAGAATTCCTCCATATTTTGAAGAGGAAGAAGACTGAAAAGACCTCTACAGATAGCTGTATATAGGGCAACACACATACAGAAGGAGCAGGTCTGAGCATGGGGCCCATCACCCGCTTATGCTCTTATGCCACTTATTTTAAGGACAGTTGTTGTCTGAACACTTCTAACCACAGACTCAAAGCCTATGCATGCAACATTTGTACACATTTAGGCATTGGATTCACTTCGGAGTGAAAGATTTTTCATTTTTTAAAGAAATCACACTTGAGTAGATATAAATACTGTTTATTTCAAAAAGCCTGCTATGATGTAATGCTGCTTGGAAAATGTTAAGTCCAGAGTTGCTTTGGAAGTAAATATTGTGAGTGTGGGGTGAAGAGAACGTCATCTGTCCTACTTTTTCTGTTCCTTCTTTCCTCTCATGGCCCCACATTCACAATAGTATCAGTTTGGAGGACGACTTCAGATTTATACAAAGAAGCAAGAGAGAAATAACATTTGAAATAGTATGCTTTTATTTCAGAAGTTTCTCACACACACAGGACTAGAGGAATATTGCAAATCCAGTTGTTCTTGAAAGGGTTACGAATCCATTTGTAGTACAGGAATAATCACACTGTCCCCTCAGAATGGTTACTGGGTCATAAAACTTGAAAATGGGAATGAATATTGGGCTCAGGAAAGCCGCTTGAGTGTGAAAGTGAATGAAAAGCCTACAAAAATAGGTCTACTTCTAAATATATCTGAACAAAGACTAGTTTTGTATGATGCCCTTAAGAAAATTAAGTTGTACACTATCACTTAGGGCGTTTTTGCACTGACCTTAATCAGCAGTGACGCCCTCTTCACCGCGCAGGATCGGCGCGGATTTCGCACTAATTGCCGTGGAGCACCCGGAAGAGCCGGAAAGTCCCGCAGCTTTTGCGGCACAAATGGAAACTGGTTTTTGGCGGTTTCCGTTTGTGCCGCAAAAGCCACGGGACTTTCCGGCTCTTCCGGGTGCTCCGTGGCAATTAGTGCGAAATCCGCGCCGATCCTGCGCGGTGAAGAGGGGCGTCGCTGCTGATTAAGGTCAGTGCGAAAACGCCCTTACAGTTTTTCCAGGAAGTTGTATCCATTCTTCTCTACAGGCTTAGAGATAGATGGCCTACCTCTGAGAATTCCTCCGTATTTTGAAGAAAACTGAAAAATCTTCTACAGGTAGCTGTATATAGGGCAGAACACATAAGAAGTAACAGGACTGAGCATGGGGTCCCATCACCCACTTATCCTCTCATGCCACTTATTTTAAGGAATATTGTTGTCTGAACACTCCTAATCACAGGCATGTAACATTTTACACACAAGTCTATGCATGTAACATTTTTACACACGTAGCACTAGGCCCACTTTGAAGTGAATGCTCATTAAGTGGGTAAAAGGCCCAACACCATTAATTCCGGGTGGGACTTGAGGCCAGCAAATTCAATTCCACTGCCCCCTAACATGCACATATTCTGTCATATGTGCAGGGCTATAGAGCTAAAACACTCTTGACTTTAGCTCATAATTAGTGTATATCTCTGGGTCCTGTTTTCTTCCAAGTTGCTCTCCCCACCCTTTCCATTCCCCTTAGAACATAGTTTTGATTGTAAGCTATTTCCTAAGCACTACACAGAACAATACAATGGTCTAAAATATATCAATGCATGGTTACAACATACAGAGTTTTAGCTTAGTCAGGATGGTTTGCTACTAGGGTTGCCAAGTCCAATTCAAGAAATATCTGGGGACTTTGAGGGCGGAGCCAGGAGACATTGGGGGTGGAGCCAGGAACAAGGGTGTGACAAGCATAATTGAACTCCAAGGGAGTTCTGGCCATCACATTTAAAGGGACAGCACACCTTCTTAAATGCCTTTCTTCCATAGGAAATAATGAAGGATAGGGGCACCATATTTTGGGGCTCATAGAATTGGACCCCCGGTCCAATCGTTTTGAAACTTGGGGGGTATTTTGGGGAGAGGAACTAGATGCTATATTAAAAATCTGATGCTTCTACCTCAAAACATAGTCCCCCCAGAGCTCCCAATACCCACGGATCAATTCCCCATTATTCCCTATGGGAATTGTTCTCCATAGGGAATAATAGAGTGCCCAATAGACATTTCCCTCCCCCCCACCACATGCTTTCTAAAGCGGGGGGAGGGCCTCTATGACACCTTCTCCACTTCCTATAGGCAGTGTGTCTGGCAACTTATGGTGACTTAAGGCGACCCCAGCCCCTATTTCAGCCTCTGTTCCTTCATCCTGTATTTTACCTCACTACTACTGAACAAAAGGGGTGGGTATAATATGGATTTCTCAATAGTAGTCTCTTCGGGGGTTTTGTTTTATTTTCAGATGGATGGAGAACTCAATATGTAGGGGACCATAGCAGATTTGATGGTTATTCCCAATATACAGGCACCAGAGAACTTAAAAGTAAACCACAGAATTTTATTTACACACAGTCTCCAACTGGGGGATGGGCTATATTGTATCTCAGTTAAATAACAGTTGCTAATTAGTTCAGGCTTTACAGTACAGATTTTACTGAGGTCTCTCAGGGTTCACAGTTCATATATCCTTCATTCTCCCTCACTATTTTTTTTTTTTTTGGATTTTAAATATTTATTCAATCCGAAAACGTCATACAGTAAATTACAGAGTTTGTCATCACAAAAAAAAAGTAGCAAAAAAAAAGTTACTGTACAAATTAATTACTTATTGTCCTTGAGAAGGGTCACCTGTGGTTTTGTATCAATTGTTGGCAATTTTACCAAACACACAAAATTCTCCTTGTAGGTAATTTTAAATTTTCATAAAGAAAAACAATATTGTAGAAAATTTGCAAAAAGAGGGGCGAACTTATGAATGGTTAATTTACAAACACAGATTCATGCCTGATTCCTTCATACCATCTGTAAAATTTCTCCCATTTCATTCTGGCCTCTGATTCGGAGTCCCCTTTCAACATATTCGAAAGTATATCCATTTCTGCTACGTTAAAAATCTTATCTATCACCTCCTCCATTTTGGGACACTTCTCTTGTCGCCAATATCTAGCAAAAATTGTCCTAGCAGAGGTTAGGATATACATCGTCACATGTATATCATCTTTGGGGATTACTTTTCTAACGAAAGATAATAACATCAATTCTGGTTTAAATTGGATGTCAATTTGTAATATTGCCCTTAAGAGCTCATAAATCATTATCCAATATTTATTTGTGACTTTACAATTCCACCAGATATGGAAAAAGGAACCTATAGTCGAGCCGCATTTCCAACACTTTGGCGAGATCGATTTATCTATTTTTGAGAGTTGTAAAGGAGTAATGTACCATCTATGGAAAATTTTAAAAAAATTTTCTCTAAGATTTATTGGTTTAATATATTTATAATTTAACCTCCAATAGGAGTCCCATTCTTCTAAGTCTACAGTCCTCTGCAGGTTTTGCGACCACTTTATCATTGGTTCTTTGACCAACTCGTCTTCTAACTTGATTTGCATCAAGTAATTATAAACTTTTTTAATTACTTTATCCTCCTCTTTAAATAAGATCTTGTCAAGGACAAAGTTATCTTTAGTGAAACCCTTAGATTTGTCCCTGTTGTATTTTGCTACAATTTGATTCTTCGTCCACCAATCAAACTTTATCCCTCTAGATTCCAGATCCTCATTCGTTCTAAGATTGTCCTTTTCATCTAGTAGATCTGAATATCTAACTTTCCTATTAGAACACCATAATTGCGGTAGAATCGAGGCTTCTTCGGGGGATAGCCATCTCGGGGTTCTAACATAAACTTTTCTTTTTACCTTTAACCAAGTCTCGAGAATAGTTTTACGTATTAAGTGGTTCTTAAAATAACTCTGTCCCTTGGTGACATACCAAAGGTTCGCGTGCCACCCTGCATGAAGATTGAAGCCTTCAAGAGCTAAAATTCTATTGTTCTCTAGTAGGATCCACTCTTTAAACCAAAGCATAACACAAGCAGTGTGATATGATTCCCAATCCGGGAGTCCTAGACCACCATTTTCTTTCCTGTCTTTTAGTAATTTCCATTTCACTCTAGGTTTTTTCCCAAGCCAAATGAATTTTTTGATTAGTTGATCCAACTTATCAAAAAAGGGTTTCTTTATCACAAAATTAATTGTTTGAAACAAAAACATGACTTTAGGTAGAATAGTCATCTTGACGAGTGCTACTCTTCCCATAAAAGAAATCTTTAAATTTACCCATTTTTTTAATAATGACTCAATCTCCTTTAACAGTGGTCCACAGTTATTTTCATAAAGATTACTACATCTACCTGTAAATTCTATCCCCAAATATCTGACTTTTGGCTGATTTCTAAACCCTGTTTTTGTCTCCAATTCCTTTATCCCTTGTGGGGAAATATTTTTAGTGAGTATTTTAGATTTTTGTTTGTTTATTCTTAGTCCGGCCACAAACCCATATTCCGCCAATTCTTTTAACGTTTCGTCTATAGTCACCTTATTATTCTGTAGAATCAAAGCCATATCGTCTGCATATGATAGCACTTTGTAGGACTCCCCTTTGACCTTCAGTCCTAAAATTTTATCGTTACCTCTTATGGAAGAGTTTAAGACCTCTAAGGACAAAATAAAAAGTAACGGTGAGAGCGGACAGCCCTGTCTCGTTCCCTTATGTATAATTATCTCCTCAGTCAGACTTCCGTTTATTATTATCTTTGCCGTTTGATCTTTATAGATAGCCTGGATGTTTTTAGTAAACTGCTCATCAAAATCCATGATTTTTAATAGACGAAACATAAACTCCCAGTTGAGATTGTCAAATGCTTTTTCGGCATCGACGAAAAGCAATAACATTTCCTTTTCCCTATGAACCTCATAATATTCTAAAATATTCGATACGATTCTTATATTAGTTCTCAAATGTCTCTTTGGTAGAAAGCCTGCCTGATCCTCATGTATTAGTGTTTTTAAAATCTTCTTCACTCTGTTGGCCAGGATCGACGCATAAATTTTGTAATCTACGTTTAACAGTGAGATCGGCCGGTAATTTCTGATCTGATCTAAATCAGTTGTGGTTTTTGGGATTAAGACAACATTAGCCCCTTTCCAAGAGTCTGGAGTCTTACATACTCTCCAGACTTCGTCAATAAGTAGTTTAAAGTGCGTTATCAGGGTCTCTTTCAGCATTATATAATATTCCGCGGGGAGGCCATCCGGTCCCGCCGCTTTATGTTTCTTGAGTTTAGCCCAGGCTTCTTCTAATTCTAATGTCGTAGGAGAACAGCCCAGGATTTCTTTCTGATCCTTAGTTAATCTTTGTGTTACCTTTTGTTTGAGATACCTGTCTTGTACATCACCATCTATTTCACTCCCTTTATATAGCTGAGTATAGAAGTCACAGATTACACGTTTCATCTCTTCTAGAGATATTTTTTGATTGCCCTCTTTATCCTTCAAGGTGTTTATTATTTTCCTCTCTCTCTCCTTTCTGACTTTATAGGCTAACCATCTCCCTGGTTTATTAGCATTTTCGAAAAACTGTTGTTTGGCGTATCTAACCTTCTTCTGCATCTCTGCCAAAAATATTAAATGGACCTTATGTTGCAACATCTTTATTTCTGATTTAATTTCTTGCAGAGTCGGTTTCTCTTTTAGCTGTCTTTCTTTTGTCTTTATCTTTCCTGTTAAATCTGTTAGTAATCTATTCTCCTCCCGTCTCTTAAAAGCATTGAAACTGATAGCTATACCTCTCATATATGCTTTACTCGTTTCCCATAGGGTTGTGTAAGATATATCTTCCTCGAGCGAAAGAGAGGAGGGGGAAGTACAGGGGGAGGAACGGTTCCAGCGAGAAACTAGGGCACAGAGAAAAAAGAAAAACTTCCAAGGCGAATAAAAAGCCGATTTCCTTTTTTTTCTTTTCTTCCCTAAATAAGAATGAATAAGTTAAAATTTATCTCTCTGAATGTTAATGGCTTGAACTCCCCAAACAAAAGGAAACGTATATTTTTGCAATTAAAAAAAATAAATTCAGATATCATATGTTTGCAGGAGACACATTTGAAAAAGAAAGATGAATGGCTATTACGGAATGAAAAATTAGGCACGGCATTTATAACTTCTGAGGTACAAAAGAAAAAAAGAGGATTAGTTACTTATGTGAGAGGAAACCTTCAGGCTAGAATGGTTTTCCAATCGGAAGATGCAAGATTTCAGGGGATAGAAATCGTTAAAGAATCTTTGAAAATCTTATTGGTTAATATCTATGCACCTAACGACAAGCAGAATAAGTTTTATAAGGACCTATACAGGGAAATTAGAACTCAGGACTATGACAGGATATGTCTGGTGGGTGATTTTAACGCGGTATCATGCCCAAAGCTAGATAGAAGCTCTAGTAGTTCAAAGAAAAAGTCAAAAAGATCTGGAAGTAATACTCTACCGGAGGCTTTTTTCAGGCTGGTAGATGAATTTACCTTAGTAGATATCTGGCGAACTTTAAATCCAGACAAGAATGATTTTACCTTTTTTTCCGGTAGACACAATTCATGGTCCCGTATAGATATGATGTGGATCTCAGTAAATTTAACGAATTTAATTGAAGAAGTAGAAATCCTCCCTAACACAATTGCTGACCACAACCCTATCACCATGGCAATGAGAGATGTCAAAAGAAGTGCAGGGTGGAGAATGAATTCAAGATTGTTAGAGGATAAAGAATTCATTAATCATGCCAGAAAGGAGCTGAAGGCTTTTTTTTTTTCCAATTAAACATTCTCCCTCACTATTTTAGGTTGGCCTCTTGGGCTTTATGTGTCTGGTCTCTTGAGCTGACTGGTGTCTCTACTCCCAGCCCTTCTGACTCCTCTAGACCCACATCTCTCCCTCAGCAACCTTGTTAGTTCTTAAGAGAAGTGTATATGTTTCTGTGACCTCTCAGGTCTTTCACTGTGACTCTCCTTTTGTCTCACTCAGCCCCTTGGCTATCTCCACAGAGCTAGCAGAGAGCTTTACTTCACTAGAAGTCTCTCCTCAGCTCCTGTCTCAGCTCCTTCTCCTCAGCTCTCAGCTGATAATTCCCTGTCTCTTCAGGTCTCTGCTGAAAAACCAACTGCTCTCTTCAACTGTCTCCCTCTGACAGTTATTCACTGCCGACTCACCAGCCATTATCACTCCTCCTAAGAGTTCTGAGCACTCCGTCCCCCACCCTCAGATCACCTGACTCAGGCTCTTTGAGTCCTTAGTTTTTCTATTAACCCTTCCATTACCGTCACATGTCCCTCCCTTCTGAATCATTGCGTAAGGCGAAAGGTCTCAGCCTTTTGCTGAGCAATGGGTACATGGGCACACTTACTTGGTTATATTCTAACTTCACACATTATGTTATAACATTAAATTCATAACTATATACATTTTTCTTCATGTATAAGTAATAATACCTTCAATAATGTCACAATACAAACCAACTTTTCAAAATTTACATTCGACTCGACAGTGCATCCGCAATTACATTTTGTTTTCCAGGGATATGTTGTATGTCAAAATTAAAATCCTGGCGCTGTAAACTCCACCTTATTAGTTTACTGTTTGTATCTTTCACCTGGTTTAACCATTTCAGGGGGGAATGGTCTGTGCATAAAGTAAACTTCCTCCCCCATAGGTATGGTTTTAATTTTCCTACTGCCCATACAATTGCTATACATTCCTTTTTAATCACTGAGAGGTGTTGCTCTTGGTCTAACAGTTTCCTACTCAAATAAAGAAATGGATGATATTGTCCCTCCTCTCCCTGTTGACTTAATGTTACACCTATCCCAACATTAGATGCGTCAGTAAAGAGGGTAAACTCCTTTGAAAAATCTGGAGTTCTTAACACTGGTTCAGTGGTCAGAACCACTTTCAGATGCTCATAAGCTTTCTGACACTCTGCATTCCATTTTACTGGATCAGGGTTCTTTTTCTTTGTGCACTCACATAGTGGGGCTGCTATCACGCTAAACTCAGGAATAAATCTTCTGTAGTATCCTACAACGCCCCAAAATGCTCTAATTTGTTTCTTCATGTGGGGTCTGGGCCACTCGTGTATGGCTTGTACCTTTCTCCAATCTGCTTTTATCTTACCTCCTCCTAGCACATGCCCTAAATACTTCACCTGGGCCATGGCTAACTGACACTTAGATGCTTTGATGGTGAGACCCGCATCTTTCATTCGTTGGAACACAATGGCCACATGCTGCAAATGTTCTTTCCATGTAGTACTGTAAACAGCAATATTGTCAATATATGCAAGAGCAAATTCCTTAAGTCTCACTAACATCTTATCAATCAATCTTTGGAACGTGGAGGGAGCGTTCCTCAACCCAAATGGTAGTACTGTAAACTCAAAGAGTCCTTCTTTGGTTACAAATGCTGTCTTCTACTGATCTTTAGGGTCCATAGCCACCTGCCAATAACCTTTTGTTAAATCTAAGGTTGTAATAAAATTGGCAGCTCCAATTGTCTCCACCAACTTGTCTATGCGAGGCATTGGATACACATCAGGTACCGTAATTTTGTTTAATCTCCTGTAGTTCACGCAAAACCTTATGGTTTTATCAGGTTTGGGTACTAGGACTACAGGTGAGGCCCAAGAACTTTCAGATGGTACAATCAGACCCAATTTTAACATTTCCTTTACCTCCTGTTGTACATACTTGGCATTTGGGCCGGTCACTCTATACAGTGGGAGTGCCACAGGCCTCAAATCCCCAGTGTCAAACTTGTGACATGCTAAGTTTGTTTTACCTGGTACATTTGAAAAAATTGTTTGGTACTTTCCCAATATTGCTTGTAATTGGCCTCTTTGTTCTCCAGTAAGAGAAGGGGCGAACTGAACCTCACTGATGGTAACTTCTTGGGATATTTTCCCCCAACCCGACAATTCAGTTCCCCCACACATTTCCTTCTTAGCTATTAATACCAAATTACCTCTATCAAAATAAGGTTTTAACATGTTTATATGGAATACGTTACACTGTTCACCATTCTCACTTAGGGTTACTAAATAGTTCACGTTGGAGACCTTATGGACGATGGTATAAGGTCCCTCCTGTCAAGTCGGCAGATTCAATAACCAGTCGTTGTTGATACAAAGAAACTAGTTTATAGATACAGTTACTTGAGGCAAAGCCAGCATTGAAAGACTAAAGAACAACCTGTAAGACAGTTGCATATAAGGGACACTTCAAAGGGATTCCTAGGAGGGGGGAGGATTATGCAGGACCCATTCACACATTGATGTTACAAATTCGTTCTCAGGCTCAATGGCCTTGATCATAGCAGACTCCTGACTCCCTTCTGCGAGCCAGGCCTGAGAAGGCACAGATAAGACTTTCACATCTCTCCATTTCAAAACAAGGACACTCACTACAGGAAGGGAGGGGTAAGGAAGAACTGAGCTAGCAGCATTGAATATACTTTGGTTCTACCCAGAATGCTCTCTGACTGAGCCAGAGTTATAGACAGACTTGACACCTCCCAGGCCACATCTAACTTGTTCTTCTTCCTGGGTTTCAAAACCAGCACTCAGTCCCCCGTCTTAAACTCTCTGTCCCTGGACTTGGAGTCATACCACAGTTTCCGCCGTCATTGTGCTCTTCTCATGTTGTCTGCAGCGGCCATCCTCACCTCCTGCAGATGTTGTTGTAGTTCGTATAGGTAGGAGATGACATCTGCCTCCTGGATGTCCTCGTTCACAGACCACGCCTCCTTCAGAACATCAAGGGGTCCTCTGGCTTGTCTCCCATATAATAGTTCAAATGGGCTGAACCCGGAACTTTCTTGGGGTATCTCCCTGTACCCGAAGAGCAGGTGTTGCAAACGCTGGTCCCAATCGTTGGGATGCTTGTATGCATAGGTTTTCAACATATGGTTCAGGGTGCCTTTCATTCAATCCATTTGCTTGTGGATGGTATGCCATTGTGGTCACATGCCGGATCCCACAAGCACTCAACAATTCTTGCATCACATTTGACAATTCTTTCGGAAAACCCAATCTTGCAAACACATTCAGCAGGGCTTCCGCCACAGTTTTAGCCTCAATATCTTTAAATGGAACCACTTCTGGAAACTTGGTGGCATAGTCTACGATGGTAAGTATGTACTTGTTTCCCCTTCTGGTGACTCTAGAGATACGACCAACGATATCTACTCCTATCTTTCCAAAGGCCTCTGTGACTATAGGGACTGGCTGTAATAGACCTTTGGTTTTATCCAGGGCTTTCCCCACCAATTGGCAGGCCTGACACGATTTACAAAAAGCCCTTATGTCCTTGCCCATATTTGGCCAAAAGAACCATTCCTGCACTCGGTCCCTTGTCTTGTTGATGCCAAGGTGAGAGGCCATGGGTGTTGTATGAACCAAATCCAACACTTGCATCCTATACTTTTTTGGCAGGACTAATTGCTTCTTTCTTTCCCAGACTACGCTATGTTTTCTTTTTAATGCTACCCGGTATAGTTTTCAGTCTATCACTTTAAATTGGCACGGATGTTCAATTGTGATCTCAGTATCACTCACCCCAGCTTTCTGCCACAGTTCTTTCAGGCTATCATCTTGTTGCTGCTCTCTGAGAAATTCTGCTGCATTGACGGTCTGCAACACTGTTTCCTCTTCTTCTGGTTGCTGTTCTGACACATCAGCTGATGGTTCTGGCTTGCTTCTCATAACAATGTTTACTGGATTAGCTTGCTGTCTCTTTAATTCAGAAGCTAAGTCATTGCCTACTAAAAGCGAGGTTCCTAAATCATTTAGAACTCCTACTATCCAATCGCCTTGGAACTCTCTGTACTTGATAGGAACTTCTGCTAGGGCCACTTCAAATGCAGGTCCTCTAATGCCTTTTATGGTGTAGGATTTCCCAGGTAAATACTGATGACTTTGTACTAATCCTGGTTGTATCAGGGAAACCTGCGCCCCTATGTCTCTATAAACTTTGACTTCCTGGTCATTTACTGTCACAGTCTCAGTATACTCCTCACTCAAGCCTTCCTGCACCTTCCATACTTTCAAAACACTAGTGGGTCTTTCTGGTGGTGTGTTCTCTGGAAGTGAGGGGTTTGTATCTGCTTCTTGCTTTAGACACTGCACCACTTTAACTGTCTTAGTTGGTGGTGTCTTTTTCCCTCTTTCATTCCTTGGACATAATCTACTATAATGTCCTATTTCTTCACATTGGGAACAGGTAGCCTCATTCTTTTTATAGGGAGGTGGACTGTACCACCTTGCAGGGTTGTTGTTACCCACCCCAGACTTTTCTGAAGAGTTCCAGACTCGGGGGGGTTTCACTGGAGCAGTCCTTGTTGATCTCCCTAAGTCTGATTCGATCTCATCTGGAATCACAGCTGCTTCTTTTACTGTTTTCAATCTCTTATCTCTCAGAACTCATCTATACTGAGGGGGGACTTGGTTATAAAACTGTTCCAAGCCCACTAAATTTTTCAACTCTTCTATTGTGGTAACTTTACTCCCTTCTACCCATCTATTAAGGGCTCTGTCTAACCGACATCCTAGTTGAGAGTATGTTTCTCCAGGCTTTCTTCTGATTTCTCTGAATTTTTTTCTACTTTGCTCTGCTGTTAAGCCAAAGCGGACTCTAACTCTTTCCTTGTATAATTGATAGTTAGAGGTCTCCTCGTCTCTCAGTTCAGAGCATATTTCACTCAGCCCTCCACAAATTTGAGGTCTCAAATAGATCATTCTGTTCTCATCAGCAACTTTTAAATCCTTACAGGTCCTTTCAAAATGAAATAGAAAAGCTTCTACATCATCCCCTCTTTGATACTTGGGGAATTTCTTTTGTTCTACTGTGAGGCGCCTTTAATTTCTAGTGTCATTTTGAAACTCTGGCCTCGCCTGAATCTCCTGGAGTTTCAAACTGCACATTTTTTCCTCATGTTCTCTCCTCTCTCTCTCTGCTTGCAGGCTAGCCATTCAAATCTCTCTTTCTGTTTCTCTTTCTCTGTGTTCTCTCTCTACTTCCCTTTCTCTGTGTTCTCTTTCTGCTTGAATTTTGGCCATTTGAATTTCTTTTTCTGATTCTATTCTGGCCAATTCTGGCCATAGCCTCCATGCTCTGACTAGGATTCTCCTCAGGAATCTCTTCCTGTGCTTGTCCATCCCCAGTGGCTGTGGTAGTTCTTTTAGGAGGTGCCATTTCTGACAGGAATTTTTCTATAAACCATCTTAATCCCTTTATTGCAGTGTCCCTTTACTTTCTGTGTGTCAAAGTAACACTTATTTTTGGGTTTTCTTTGAAATCCCGACACTGGCAACCAATTATGACACCTACTCCACTTCCTATAGGCAGCGTGTCTGGCAGCTTATGGCGACTTAAGGAGATCCCAGCCCCTATTTCAGCCTCTGTGTCAGATGATGGAACCTCAAATTAACCAGACTTCATTGGATACAAAGTTTAAGGCTTTATTTGATAGTTCATAGTTTCTGAGCGTAGCAAGATTGGAACTGATACATTCTCCTTGGTTAGGAGTCATTTTAACAAATCATACATCAAAGGTATTCTAAACAAAACTATGTTCCCAAGCATTCTTAGCATGAAGTGTTACTTTTCACACAGCGCTTTCCACTTATCTTTCTGTGGTTCTTGATCTCACAGACATGGCTAGGTTGCCATTCCCGGAGGTGTTTTATCTTCAAAGGGGAATTGCCTTTGTTAGTTCTTGGGACAGGAATTCGCACCAGTGTTAGTAAATACTATGTTTCTACTTTGATATGCAAGGTCGCTTCTCATGGTTAGTAATACAGGTTAGAAAATGGAGTTAGTTAAGCTAAGCATTTCATTACATTTATTTAATCAAAGCATTTTAATACAGTAGTTTTCCAGAGTCTGACATACTGCCCCCCTAAGCTCTTGCTCGGGGTTTGTCTGGGTGCAGTAGGTAAAACCTTTTGAGGAGGAGGGGGGCCCGTAGGTCTGATGATTTGACCCATTCATCACAGCTTGGAGGGAAATATTTCCAGCGAACCAGATAGTACAATACCCACCTCTTTACTTTTGAGTCTAGCACCTCCTGCACCTCATGGTGACTCTGACCCTTCACTTGAATAGGTGTGGGCTCTTGAGGGTGGGGGTGCCATGATGTAATTCCAGGATCTTTCTGGATAAGACTGCAATGGAAAACAGGATGAATTTTACTAAACATTTTAGGTAGCTCCAATTCCACAGTTACTTTATTTATCATCCTTTTGATCTTGAACAGACCCAAGAATTTGTACGCTAGCTTTCTACAGGTCTGTGGTAAAGGTAGGGTTTTTGTGGACAAAAACACACTCTCTCCCACTTTAAAGTCCCATTCTGGAGAGTGCTTTTTGTCAAAGTACATTTTATAGTCCTTTTTAGCCACCTCCAAGTTCTCCTGTATGGCTGCCCAGCCTTTCTTAATGTCTTCCCACCATTGCTGACAAGAGGTAGGTGGCGCTGTCCCCTCTTGACTAGGCAGTAAGGGGAAAGGCTTCCCTTCGTAGCCATTCACTATCTGAAAGGGTGAAGCTTTGGTAGAACTGTGCAAGCTGTTCTTGTATCCATATTCTGCAAACGGGAGCAGCTCTACCCAATTTGACTGCTGGTAGTTTACATAGCACCTTAGATATTGTTCCAGAAGCCCATTCACGTGTTCCGTCTGCCTGTCCGTCTGTGGATGGTAGGTGGAACTTAGCCCCTGCTCTATACCTGCCATTTTGCAAAACTCCCGCCAGAAGTTGGCAACGAACTGTGGCCCCCGGTCACTAATGACTTTGTCTGGGAATGAGTGTAGTCTAACAATGTGCTGAAAGAATAAATAAGCCAACTTCTTGGACGTAGGGAGCTGCTTGCAAGGAATAAAATGTGCCTGCTTTGAAAACGTGTCCACCACCACCAGAATCAGTCTTTCCCTGTGAAGCTGGGAGCTCCACTATAAAATTCATTGACACTACCGACCAGGGTCTTGTGGCTGTAGGGGTTGATTGTAGGAGCCCCGGAGGTCCGCCCCCCCCCCCGTTTCGCCATGATACAAATGGGGCATGATCCCAAAAACTCCGAAATGTCTTTTTTCATTTGTGACCACCAAAACTGGCGATTCACTAGGTGTAAAGTTTTCACGTAGCCGAAGTGGCCAGCCAGTTTGGTGCAGTGACAGTGCTATAGTACTTCTTGACAGAGGATTTTAGGCACGTACAATTTCCCCTCGTAGTACCAAAAGCCACCTTCTCCTTTAACAATTCCCTCTGGTCTCCCTTCCCCCTCTTTTTCAGTTTCTTCAATTAGCTTCTTGCCCCCCCCCCCCAGGGTTCTGATTGCCCTGTTTTCTTTCCAGACCGAGTGGTCACCCCTCCAGCCACTGCCGATGGGGGGATGATAGAGTCCATGACTTCTTCTCTCTGACTCTTGTGTTGGGGCAGGCAAGATAGCGCATCGGCCAAGAAATTTTTTGAACCGGGGATGTGCCAGAGGTTGAAATTGAATTTTGCAAAAAATCCTGCCCACCGAATTTGTTTGGCGGTCAGTTTTCGGCGATCCGTGAGCGCATCTAAGTTTTTGTGGTCAGTCCAGATTTTGAATGGTACTCTCGCCCCTTCCAGCCAGCACCGCCATGTTTTTAAGGCGAATGTGACTGCAAACGCCTCTTTGTTCCAGACCGACCAGTTGCGCTGCTCTTGTGAGAATTTTCGAGAGATATAAGCGCAGGGTCTCAACCTCCCCTCCTCGTCCCTTTGCATTAATATGGCTCCAACGGCTACATCGGAGGCGTTGCATTGGATCACAAAGGGCTTTAGCTCATTCGGGTGGGCCAGCACAGGTTCACTAGTGAACAGTCTCTTCAGTTCATCGAAAGCCGCCTGGCATTCGGTTGACCACAGCAGCCAGGCCCCTAGTTTTTTAACTTTGGGCCCCTTCCCCTTAGTCTTGAGCAAGTCCGTTAGGGGTAGCATCACCTTTGCAAACCCCTGAATGAACCCCCTGTAAAAATTCGCGAACCCGAGGAAGGACTGGAGTTGCCTACGTTCCTTGGGGGTTCCCAGTCTAACACCTCCTGAATCTTGGCCGGATCCATTGCCGGTCCCTTCCTGGACATCCTGAACCCCAGGTAGTCCAATTCCGTCTGGTGGAATTCACATTTGGACAGTTTTGCATATAGTTTGTGCTGGTAAAGGGTGGAAAGCACCTTCCGGACTAACTGCACATGGTCCATCTGGGCAGCCTCATTCCACGCCAAGTCTTGGGCCAGGAGCTTGAATTCGGTGGCATACTGAGCCACTGAGGATTTGCCTTGTTTCAGCGCCCTGATCTTCCGGTTGGCTGTGGCTGCTTGGACTGGGTTTGAGAAGGCAGCAGACAGGTGGGCCTCAAACCCCTGGTAATCAGTCAGCAGGGGAGAGGACGCAACCAGCAAGGGTGTGGCCCATTTGGCCGCCTGCCCCTTTAACAGGCTGATGATGAAACACACCTTTGTTTTGTCGTTGGGGAAGTCCTGAGCTCTTAGTTTGAAGTACAGCCGGCACTGCGCTAGGAAAGCAGGAAATTCTTCCACGGCACCCCCAAATCTGTCAGGTGGGGGAACTGGGCACTTGGCTGGAGCACTGGCCACAGGTTGTTGCTGCAAGTGTACTACTGCCTGTGTCAGCTGCTGTACCTGGGCTTGGAGCGCAGCCAGTAGTCCTGTGGTTCCACTTGTTTCAGCATCCATCCTGTGGAATGGGTGTTGGTTGTGGGTGGAAGCAATCTGTCACGAGCTGGGGCTGAGTCAGGCAAAGTCCAGGGGCAGTCCAAGGTCAGCAACTCGTGAGCAAGGAGGGTCCAAGGCGCCAAAACAGAATCGTAATCCAGGTATCACAGGTCAGAGGTTCAGAAGCCGAAGTCAGGGGGTCCAGAGGTCCAAGCCAAAGTCAGGAATCCAAAAGCCAAAGTCAAGAGCCGGAGTGGATGCTAGGATGTCAGGTATGTGACTAGTTGCTTCCACAAAGCCTCCTCCCAAAGCCCACAGCTATATAGCCCTCTGCTGCCTGTTGCTCATTTGGGCTAATTGCTGTCTCAGAGCAGCAGCCAGGATCCTGCCGAAACTTAAGCATCCTCACACTTAGAAGGGCCAGAATCCTTTCACCACTCAGGGCTCAGGGAGCGTCTTGCTTGTGAGCGTGCCGCCCTCCTCCGATCCCTGAGGTCCTGACG